>NC_056731.1:699274556-699447056 GCF_019279795.1 Protopterus annectens
TGGCAGACCCTTGTTGTGGTGACAGGCTTCTGCCCACCATCAAAACTCATGTTGCAGGCAGGGAATGAGTGCAATTACTGCCTCCAGGCTGTGGCAATGCTGAGTCCAGACACTTTTTAGGTACCATTGTAGTTTCCTCATATGCAGTCTGGCATATAGAATTAGTAGAATGCAAGATGCCATGACACCCAAGGCCTGCAGGATTTTCCTTGCAGATAAGTGGGTTTTTGTTGCCAATTTCTTGAAGTAAGTAGTCAAATGCTTTTGTTTGTCTGGCGTGAGATAACCATCTGGGCAGTTGTATTTAAGCTTGCACCCAGGAATATTATCTCTTGAGAGGGCACTAGTTTTGATTTCTTTTCGTTTACTGTGTACCCTAGGCCAATTAGTAATCTTTTTACAAATGCCAGATGCTTCAGAAGAATGTCTTTGTTCTCTGCTTGAATTAGACAGTCGTCCAAGTAGGGATATATTTGAATTCCTTTTTGTCTGCAAAATGCAATTACTGGTGCCAGGCATTTTGAGAAGACCCTGGGCGCAGTAGATAAGCCAAAGGGCAGTGCAGAGAATTGGTAATGCATTGAGCCAGCTATGAATCTGAGGTATCTTCTGCAAGATTTTCTGATTGGGACATGCAGGTATGCCTCCTTTAGGTCCAAAGTTACGAGCCAAGCCTTATTGCCCAGCATGGGCAGTAGCTGCTGTAGAGTCAACATCTTGAATTTTGGAACTTCCAGAAACGTATTTAAAATTGACAGGTCCAGTATTGGTCTCCAGGTTTTGTCCTTTCTGGGTACTAGAAAAAGTCTGGAGTAAAATCCTTGCCCCTGCTCTTGTAGTGGTACTTGCTGAATGGCCCTCATGTCCATGAGGGCTGTAATTTGTTTTTGTGCCTCTGCCCATTGATTGTGTGGCAGGTCTTGCATACCTTTTGACCTTGGTAGGGTGTGAAAATGGAACCTGTAGCCTTGGGACACTATGTTCAGGACCCATTTGTCTTGGGTAACCATTTGCCAATTTGATGAAAAAAGTACTAGTTTTCCCCCTAAGGGGGCTACCAAAAGAAAAGTGCTTGGATCTGGTAGAGGAAAGTCATTGGGACTGTTTCCTGTAAGGTTGTGATTTGTCTTCTCTGCTTTTGGAGGTAGGAACACCCCATTGTTTAGGCCTGTATGAGCCTTGGGGCTGAGATCTGCCTCTAGGATGCCTCTATCTGCCTCTTTGTGGTCTGTCTGACACTGGAAAGGAACAATTTTTAGAGGGCCAGTTCCTGCTAAACCTGGGTGGCTGCACCTGTAAGAAATCCTTGACCGTCTGCATGGATTTTGATTTATCCTCCATTTTTTTTCAACACCTCTTCTGCTTTAGTACCAAACAAAGTATCATGCTGTAATGGTGCATCTAATAATTTTGCTTTAACATGATCAGGCAGACTCTGTTCCTTTAACCAAGCATGCCTTCTAATAACAGAACCTGTAACAGCGGCCCTGCAAGAGGCCTCCAGTGAATCATAACCACATTGCAAAGTATGCTTTTTCACTTGTTCAGCTGCATGCAATAAATCCTGCAATTCCTTGTTCTCTGAACTTTCAGTATTTATCCACAATTTCTGTTTAAGCAGTGACATTAAATATTGCTGATATTTAAGCATATGAAACTGACAATTTAAAGCCCTTACTGCCAGGGTAGCAGAAGTGTAGACTTTTTTTCCCCCATCTGTCTAGAGCCCTAGAATCCCTATCAGAGGGGACAGGGTTTTTTGCAGTGGAAGCTTTAACTCCTTTGGTACCCTGAGATATAGTTTCTGGATCAGCAGCTGGGTTTTTATATAGGAATTTATGAGAATCCGGGACCCTGTAGTACCTGTCTGGCTTAGCAGGTGCAGGGGGTAAAGAGTCAGGGGACAGGCTGGACTCTGAAAATATATCATCTACAATATCCAGGACAGGTGGAATAGCAAGGGGTCTATGCTGAGGAAGTAGCAGAAAGTCTCTGAGCATTTTCTTAGATTCAGAATAATCTTGGCTCTCCCAGAGGAAATGCTCCCTCATGGTATGTAGGATTTCTCCAAAAGAATAATCCCCAGGAGCTGAGGCTGAAGGAATGGATTCTTCAGCATCAGAATCCTCATAGGGAATCATGGAGTAATCCTGTTCGGAAGAGGAATCAGAGGAAATAGAAACCTGATCAGAGGAATCATACTCTGTCTCTTGCCTAGGCCTCTTAGCAGGAGGGGGATGGGAACCCCTGATCAAACTAATTAGGTCTTCGGCCACTCTGAGCATCTGTTTTTTAGGCATGGAAGTCTGAGAAGAAGAATGCTGTACTTGTTTCTTTGTCTTTAGAGCTGCTTTAGTCTTTGTCTTTGAAGCTTAAGATGGCTTACTATATAGTTGTGTAGGTCTGAAGACACCCTCAGAAGCCGATGCCTGCTCAGCGGCTCCGGACCCATCTGAGGGAATGATTTCCGAGTGTCCAATACCTTGAGTTTACAGAGGCCCAGTCGGCTCCACGTGGGAGTCGGAAGCGGCCTGTGGCTCTGAGGTAGCGGGCGCCAGGGGCTGCGAAAGTGCCTCACTGAGAACCGGCAATTGGCCTAGCAGAGGCTTCGTCGTCGGTTTTGGACCTCGTATGCCTATCTTTTCCTTGTCCTTGCATTTTTTGTAAACTCTCGTTGTCAGCTGGTCTGATGGCATTATATAATTAAATCTTCGGCCAAAGTAATGAAATGCAAAATCGAGCCGACGCTTGATAGTGCGTTGGTTAAATCTAGCACAAAACCGACAGCTAGCAATGTTGTGATCAGGGCCTAGGCAAGGAATACAGTAAGAGTGAAAATCCTTATGAGGTATTTGCTTCCCACAAGAAATACAATTGTTAACTTTTTCTGATATCGGTCTGGAGCAAGAAAACAGTTTCCCTAATGGGGTACTTAGCTTTAATGAAGACTTAGGTTCTGAAATTCGAATTTGAAAATCTCAGGAGTTGGCCGACCAGCCCTTGTGAACTGATTTTGCTTCGGGCACCGCGCGGCAAGAAAGACTGAAGAAAATGGCGTCGGCTGCATCTTTTATACCACTGGCGCACTGACGTCAGGGAAGAGGTGACAGCAACCGATGCTGGACCTAGACTTTGGAATTCTGGCCGACTGCGGTTTGCCTGCCAGCAGGATAACCCAAGAGTAATGACTGCAACAGTGAAACACGATGAACATCTGTAGAAGGCTTCTAAAGAGTTTAACTTCTCAGGGCATCATTTCTATATGAACTGGTACAATGGGAAAATACATGCAGGAAAACAGCAGAGACCTGTTACTACTCTCCACACTGGAAGGAGTATCGCTTAATTGAACTGTCTAATGTAAAGAGTACCAAAAAAAGTATGAAACCCAGGGATGTTACAATTCTTTACTTTCTCTTACTTCGAGAAAATTAACAAACGCATGGACATTTGTAATTGTATTCATTTTATTATCAGAAAATGAATGAATGTACATATCGCGGCACTCTTTCTTTTCCTCATTTACTTTTATAAATGAGAGCTGTAAATAAATTAGTAATAAGGCAATTGTTCCTGTGCTTAGCAGCCAAGGCTGAATGCTCAAATTCAACACTGAGCTATACTGAATTCCATGTGAAAATAATGGCATTCATAGTTATATTCCATATGGCATTCATAGTTATATTCCATATGGAATTCATAGTTATATTCCATAAGTGAGTATCCTTTTCTCATTGCCTAAAAGTTTCATAATGAAGTCACAAAGGGAGTTTGATTATGCGTATTCTTCATAGGTACAAAATGGAGTGGTTTGAGCCTTCGCTGCCAAAGTATGGCATTTTACATTACACTTATACTTTTGATTATGTTGCTTTGTTTTTTTCACACATCACAACAAATATATAATTTTTACTTCGTCATGTTGACAGTTGCAGTATATATATATTTTTTTCTGTATTCTTTCCACTACTATAATTCATCAATCAGGCCATACCCTGTCAGTGTCCCATCATTGAGTAAGAGGGTCAGCTAGCAGAGATCACCATTTAGACAGCCATCAGGTTGGTTTGAAGGTTTTTTGCTTAAGCTTACCCGATTTTAAGCAGACCCATGCCTCGCTTAGCCAGATGGGAATGTACAATGGGCTGTCTGGACTGGTTATCTCTCATTTCCACAAGGGATGTTAACAGCAAGTGGCCTTATACCACCCACTCAGACACACAAGTTCGTTTCCTGGTTTCTGTCAGAGGAAGTGAACATCAGGTACTTATGTATTATCGCAACCACATTTCAGAACTGGCATACTTGATGGAGTATGGCATACTTGATGGCATACATCTGGAGCATTTCTCCCCGGGCCTCTGCTGAAAACAGGCTCTGTGGAACCTAGTCGAACATTCCCAGTCAACAAATGTTAAATAAAAAAAAAAAATAATACTTTGTTGTGGTTCTCCGAAAACAGGCTTGTTAACCTTTAAAGGGGTGTGTATGAAAGTAAGTAGTTGAGTTCCCGATGGTTTGAGGCAGGGAGAGGAAAAACCTTGAAATTTTGTACTCGTGGGTGACGTGTGGCATTATTTCGGTGAACTCCACAGTGCCACACCATATCGCAAATCCTGCTTTGCTGATTACAACGTCAGGAAAGGGTGGTTGCTCTGGGATATTTTGTCTGACTGCTCAGGGTCGGTACCCATCCACGACAAAGGTGCCTGCAAGAAATACTGACTAAGGGGACACTGACTCCTCAGGGACTGATGTCTTTTTCCCCAGCGGGACTCCTTGGCCGGGGGTGTTAAGCGGTTATCCCGTCTCAGATGGATACTTCTGATCATGTGAAGTTATGTAGCCGCAGCATCCACTTACAGTACTACTAACAGGTGTCCCACATGCCGAATGATTCACACACGTCCCAAACGTAGTAATTCCCCCTTGCAGTGTGTAAACCTAAACATAATTGAAATGGAATGGGTTGCCTTTTGGTGAAGGTGCTGACTTGCATTAGTTCGATGAGGAGTGAGAAGCAGCACTCTTTCTTATAAGGCTGAAAAGGCCGTTACCAGGCAAGACATATTCCCACCTTATTCCTCTTCCAATGTAAACAAACAATCACACACAATAGTTTCAGTACTCGAAAGAAATCGCTATGTTTCTGTGAACACTTTATACACCCCTTCTTAGCTTAGCAGACCTCATTTCACACAAACCTAGCGATTTCTTCGAGTACTGAAATGTGGTTGCAATAATACGTAAGTACTGAACATCCTTATGTGCCCCTTGGGCAAATGTTGCTCCCCCCACCTTGAAGAAGGGTGAGAAGGCCATGCCCCTTGATTCCTCTTCCTTCTTGCATGTCTTTGCCAGAGATGGGGCAGTTACTTGAACGCCACTGCATCATGGAGCTTGGCTCAGTCTTGGCATATATCTTGTTTATATCAGTAGTGTGTTCTTCTGAAAAGGGAACCAAAAAGTAATTCTCTTCTTAGAAAAAAATGAGATTTTTAGTCATTTTAAATGCTCTACCAAAATACACATATGTTACTTGAATCTGTTAGAGAAGCACATAGTTGAGAATCTGCTACCTGGTTTCAGTAATAGAGGGAGTGTGCACTTCAAAGCTGACCATCATAAGATTGTATTAAAGCAGAATAGAAGCACATTTGAAGTTAGTGTCAAATCCATAAAAGAATGCTTAACAAATTGCAAGATATGAGAACTCTCAGTTGAAAACAAGTATAGATTTCAGTATTTAAGAGATTTCATTATATAAGCACATGATGCTGTTACAATTATAGGTCTAAAAAAGAATATGCATTCAAGTATAAAATTGATAGCTTTACTTTGCACATTATGCAGCACAAAAATGAAACATTATTATTTTTTATCCATTAAAATTCCAGCTGCAGCTGTTTTTATTTTTTTTTTTTGTCTATGAGGGTAGGGATGCTACCTAACACTGATTAAGAAGTAATTAAGACAGTATGAAGTAAATAACCAGAATTGGTTAGTTATTTGTAAATACTCTTATAGGTAATAATTTTAGGACAGATTATTAATTTTGCAGCATCTTTGATATACAGATTGTGTTTATGTTTTAGCTAATAAAGTACAAGCACAATTCATTGAGGGATATCACCGTAATGATAAAAACTTCTGGGCTGATACTCTTGGCTCTATGTCTCTGTCTCTGCCCAGATGACCGAAGACTAAGTAGTCCTAGGATCTGCAGACAGAAACTTTCCCGCAGTAAAAAAGCTAACAGCACTCATTGTGTGGAGTCTGCATGTCCTCCCCGCAGTTGGGTGGGCATTTGAAAGACATGCGTAAATGGGCGTGCCTTCATTGAAGGGTGAACGTCGAGCTGGCACCTCAGCGTTCATGAAAATCTACTGCCAACCATTAGCGGACCGGAGTTTCGCTCTAGCGACACTTAACCGGGAAAAGCCGAAAGACAACAACAACAACTCATAGCAAAGCCATATTCTCAAATCAAATATATCAAATTATGGAACTCTCTAGCCCACACCCTCCAAAACACATCTGAATCTACCAGGTTCAGGCTACTGCTATATGAACTTCTATCCAAGAACTGGTATTGCTTCTGTGCCAAACCTGACAGACAAGATATCTATAACTCTCTCAACACACTGTCCACTCCTTACCTCATTTTCTCCCTCACCTCAGTGTTTATTACTACTCCAAAAGAAAAGAATTAAATAAATAAATAAATATATATATATATATATATATATATATATATATATATATATATATATATATATATATATCGAGGAAATCTCATTTGTTCATAACTATTATTTAATAGGTACACAGTACTAATTTTATTTTCCTCACAGTGATCTTCATTGAAATGCTTGTGCATTTTTTTTTTTTAACCTGTATTCAGTAGAAAAATGTATTGGTCGGCCATGGTGGTGTAGCAGTTGACATTGCTGCCTCACAGCAAGAGGTTCTCAACTGGGGTGCCTTCTGTGTTGAGTCTGCATGTCCTCCCTGTGGTCAAGTGGGTTTCCTCTGGGTGCTCTGGTTTCATCCCAAAGACATGCTGTAGGAGGATTGGACACTCCAAGTTGACCCTAGGCGTGTGTGTGTGTGCCTTCTGTGCAAGGTTGGGTGCCAGGATGGCAACCTGACACTGTAAAGCTCCACTGCCAATCATGAGCAGACAGGTGATCTGCTGTGGTGACTCCTAACTGGGAAAAGCGGAAAGAAGAAGAGCTACTCAAAAAATGCATTGAATACTTCTATGTATAGACTAACTAGATGACATGTATTCTCCATCTTACTGTTGTACAATCTAATCATTGTATTTTGCTTATATTTCTGTGGCGCTTTTCTCCCCTGGTCTCCGCTGAAAATGGGTTTCTGGCCCAGTTGGACTTTCCTGGTAAACAAATGTAAATAAATAAATAAATAAATAAATTGTCCTGGAAGTGCTGAGTAAGGGTGCAGGGTATGGGTTAGTGCAAATTCAGAGGCAGGTGTTAGTTCACCCATCCTGAGGGAAAGATCAATACTCCTGCTGACTGCCTGCCACTTGCAAGTGGAGTCTTGTTGGTGACAAAGATCAGGCAGGAACTGGGGATAATGGCTGAGTGCACCCAAGATGGTTATGGTAGCTCTTCTTGCTTAGGTATGGGAACATTCATTTACTGTGTGAGCATAGAAGGACATTGTAATGGCATCAATGGTCATGTCCATTCTAAGAAGTGAGGTTATTAACACTAATAAGAAACGTCCCAGCTGCATGAATCAGCTCCCTTTGGACATAGCTCTGGCAGGTTGGGAAAAGTAGAAGCAGCATGGACTTCAGCAATCAGATAGAGAGACAGACAGACAGAGAATATTGTGATAGCAGCCCTTACTTCTAGGATTCTTGTTCTTCTAGTCAAGATGACATGCTGGGGTTGTGGGGCTGAAACGGCAGACAATCCTCAATGACTGTTGCACTAAACAACACCCACCTCTGCCTAGATAATTGCCCCCTCTTGTCATTTCTTTCCAAAGTCACTGGCCACATTGACACTAATAGGGAACAAACAGCATAAGATCAGTGGGAGGGAGACGGTTAGTTGGCAGTTGGGGTAGGAAAAAAGCACACAGAAAAAATACTCCTTGGTTGAAGACCTGATGAGTATAGACGTAGAATGAACAAGATATATATATATATAGATATATATATAGATATATATATATATATATAAAAATATATGTATATATATATATATATATATACATAGATTTTATATATATATATATATATATATATATATATATAAATTATATATCTACTTCACTTGATTGAAAGCTCACTAGACTGAAACTCATTTGAAGGAGCACACTTGACTGAAAGCTCACTTCACTGAAAGCTCACTTGACTGAAACTCATTTTGTTGAAAGTTATATGCCCCTTTCCCCATTGTAGTGCTGTCCTGGCCTTAGTATATATAGTATGGGTGGGTGTGGGGAGAAGCCCCCTCCTATTTTATACATTTTTTAAACCATATACATTGATACTTACAACTATAAAGAATAACTCTTTTTAGAACACAAAATATACCCAAACTATGTGGGTGGGTTATGCCCCCCACACTCCCCCAATGTGGGGGGCTGTGCCACCCATACCCCTGTTATTATATATACTAACTTCAGAATCGCACTAAAATGGGGCATATACCTTTCAACAAAATGAGTTTCAGTGAAGTGAGCTTTCAGTGAAGTGAGCTTTCAGTGAAGTGTGCTCTGTGAAATGAATTTCAGTCTGGTGAGCTTTCAATCAAGTGAAGTAGACCCATATATATATATATATATATATATATATATATATATATATATATATATATATATATATATCCACACACACATATGCATGCACACGTGCTCCCACACACACTGGTCATCATGCCAGGTCCCTCATTCCTCTCATAAAAGTAAAATCTTCTGCAAAGATTTCATGAATAATCTAGTAAATATAACCAACCTTCAGTCAGTTTCCTGATCCAAGAACCTGCCTGACATTCATCACTGCAAACCAAAATGATCCGGTCACAGCTGAGCTGGGTGGAACAAATAACCTTTCTGCCAGTGTTTGCAGAGGCTAATTCATCCATTTTGCATTCAACACTGCTTCCCTAAAGCAACAGAACTATTTTTTTCTTTAAGTAAATACTTAAATAGTTTCAACATGTTCAGCAAAAAAGCTATACATTGTTCCCCGCTACCAATATAGACTGTCTTAAAGTTAGTCTGGTCTGTCTGTTTTACTGTGCTGTATAACTATACTGAGAGCCCTTTTTCATACTGTATAAGCTAGTGTAAAGTTGAATCAATCACATTATTTTAATGTCATCTGCATATATTTTAATGATGTTTCAACATATCAGTCATGTACATCCCTGGTTAATTCTAAAAATGAGCATGGTATAAACAGGAAACTCCTACCAGCTTATAGGTACTTATCAATTCATTTTGTCTTAATTATTTGCTGCTATATGGAAATATTTAGCAATTGTATATAATCAGAACTGGATTGGCACATTTCCTGTGTTTTTTAGAAATGTTTGCTAACCTTCTACTGTCTGTCATACCCGTATTAGAGGAGAGAGTCAATGAAATTAATGCTGTCATCCAGGCAGCCATTTATTTTTATTCTTTTGCTTTCTACACCCTCCTTCTTGGGGGTTTAATGTACACAACTGCTGAAGTGATTTCCTGTACCTATTATGCTATTCCCCCAATATATAAACTTGCTTTCACAGATGTGGGGTGAGGCCTACAGCATGTACCCACTGCTTCGCAGAGAAAGGATCAACTCAGTTAATATGCTGCATACTGCAACACTTCACCTTTCCAATGTATCAGCACAGCAATAGACTGAGACTAACCTCCCCAAGTTTAAATGAGCCACCATCATCCATTATTTTCAAAACTCCCAGTCAAGAATTTTCCACACCTGTATCATTAGTCATTTCCAGGTAACCTACCTTTATTCTATCACACCTTCAGACTAGTACTGGCACCTTTAATTTGATGTCACATGTACCTCTCTAGCTAATATGTGTAAGCAAACCTAGACATTAATTACATTGTGTTTTATTTTTCTGGCTATGAATTCAAAAATGTTAAACAATCTGCCTGGGTGTTAACCTTGTGCATGCTGTTTATCTTATAAAATGTCACTAGCATGAAGTTACTCATCCATCCATGATAACACCACTTTTGCCAAGCTATTGAAATGCTACGTAGCCAGACTCAGACGTACATGCGTACATGTCCACACACACACACACACACACACACACACACACACACACACACACACACACACACACACACACACACACACACACACACACACACACACACACACACACACACACAACATGTTTCAATTAATTTTTGCTGCAGCTGGTATCAAAAGCTAATATGATGGACAAGATCCTTTCTTCAAGCAGTATGCAATCGCTTCTTAAAAAGGAACTCTGCCGTGTTGTTCACATGTGAAACAAATCCTTTAAAGGAAGCATTTCAAGCATCATACTCCTCCCCACAAGAAATGATATGTAAGTCCCTTTGATCTACATTTTCTCGATGCAGAAGTCTGGTCAGCACATTGCAGGTAAACTGGATATCAAAGCACCATGTAATACTAAATATAGAAGGTAAAAGATGGACAGATATGAAAGAACAGTGTTGGAGTTTTAAATGTACAAGAAAAGCTGAGTGGAACACATCAAAAAGGAAAATACCATATGGAAGTTAACAGAAGCAGTTCTAAAATATTAAAATTAGAAATGGCAGATATCATATTACAAAGTGGTAGAACATAAATCTTGATCAGCTTGTTCAGATTTTACCATAGTAACAGTGAAATGTATCAGCCTGGAATATTTAACAACTATTTGTCCACCAACAGAGTGTGTATTATGATCACATTTACACATGCACACACAGATATATAGACACACACTCACATATGCTTGCGTGCATGGACACACACACACACACACACACACACACACACACACACACACACACACACACACACACACACACACACACACACACACACACTATGCATACACACAAAAACACAGCAATTTGCATTCTACCACATGACTATTTACATAGAAGATGTGAGTCTAGAAGAGAGCACTAATTACGTGAGGTATACATAAACTATACTGGGAGGCTTGAATTGGGCACTGTATGATACATAAATTATACAGCTGGACTTAACTGCACTCTACATTATAAATAAAGCATACAGCTGGATTCACTGTAGACTGCATGATGCATAAAACATACAGCTGGACTCACACTATGCACTGGATGATACAAAAAGTATACAACTGGACTATGTACACTGTGTGCTACATAAAGCATACAGCTAAACTCACAATGCACTCTACGTAATATATAAAGCATATAGCTGGCCTCTCACTGTGCACTGAATGATACATAAAGCATACAGATGGACTCACACTGTTTATTGCATGATACATAAAGCATACAGGTGGACTCACACTGTTTACTGCATGATACATAAAGCATACAGCACTGTACACTGCAAGGTACATAAAGCATACATCTGGACTTGGTGTAGACTGCATGATAAAACTTATGGCTGGACTCACTGTACACTGCATGATACATAAAGCATACTGCTGGACTCACTGCTCACTACATTATACATAAAGCATAGAGCTGGTTCACACTGTACAGTGCATGATAAAAAGCTAACACAGCTGTCATACAGTTGGACTCTCAATGTGCATAAAGTATATACATGGGCTTACACTTTGAAACTTATAACATTCAGATGAGCTCACACTGAATACTTCTTGATATATAAAATATATATATAGGCTCACACTGTAAACAGTATGATGCATAACGTATACAGTTTGGTTCAGAATGTATGGCCTATTATACATAAACTATGCAATCCATGTCTCACCTGGCAGTTCCCAGGAGACTTTGGTCTGTTCATGTTGCCTGGAGTGTACAGCAGTGTGTAAATAAATCCAACATTTTTTATTCTAAAACTGATATAATAATACACTGTTCTAAACTGTAAGATGTGATGTCTCATTTTCTATAAACAGATAATGTTGTGTTACAAGATGTCATCTGTTAGACAATCACATATAATCCAGGAATAAACGAGGAACAAACTTGGTGTGAAGAAACTTCATCTTTGACTGCAAGGTTACTTTTTTTTCCAGCCACCTCACTGATAGATTTCAAGCAGTGAGATGGCACTCTGCACTCTCCTCTCCTCTCCTTGTGAAAATGGGTGTACCTCAAGAGTCTATGCTAGGGCCTTTACTTTTTAATATCTTTACTAATCAGCTCTATACTTCCTGTCCTCAGTCATCTTTAGTGCAATATGCAAATGACTCTACAGTCATCACTACAGCCAACTCTCCCTCTAAGCTCTTCTCAGCTACTCAGGCATCTTTTAACTTAATTGAAACATGGGTCTCCAACAACCAGCTCATCCTTAACCCTAAAAAAACAAAGCTGTTACTCTTCCTACCTAAAAAGTTCAACAATATTAAACCCTCCTTCTCCATACAGTCCCTTAATAACACTCACATTCAGGTAGAATCCAATACTAAGATCTTAGGCGTAACCATCGACGATCAGCTTAAATTTGACTTGCATGTTAATAACTGTATCAAAAAGACTAATTCAAAACTAGGGCTCCTTTTACTGTGACAAGAAATTCCTTACCTCTGAAGCCAAGATTACTCTCTCTCTTACCTACCTTCTACCCAGTATAATGTAAAATTCTCAAATTCTCACAAATCTTAACTCAGCACTCCTGACCACACACAAATTTACCTACAATAAGGTAGCTAGATTTGCTGCCCAACAAACCTACAAATCCCATCACTGAATCTCTTTTAACTACCTAAACTGGCTTGAATTACACCACCAGCTACTTCTCTCTCAGCTCCAGATCATCCATTCTATCCTATACCAGCCTGCTTACTGCCCAGCACTAGCCACTCTCGTCTCCTATTATTCTCCCTCCAGACCTCTCCGAAGCTCTAAACAAGACCTACTATAAATCTACAAACCCAAGTCTAAATTTGGACGTAACATGTACAGCTACCACCCCACTATTACCTGGAATAAGCTCCCACTAGAAATCAGGACCCTTACACATCCTAAACAATTTAAGACAGCCACCAAAGAGCACTTTAAAAGTCACTGGTCCTGCCACTGCACTCTCCCTCCTTAACATCCCCTACTTCCCATACCTTAATCTACCTTCTGCCCTTAACTCACTCTTCTCACTAGCGCTCTCTAATCTTCCTTGACTACTTTTTCTGCTGTCTTCTAAACTCTATTAAGCAAATTGCCTCAGAGAAATATTCTATTGTAGTTGCCTTGCCTTCATGCAACTACATTATGATAAAACTGGGTTTTTGTAACCACTTACCCCAAAAACTATATTCATCTTAATGACATATTTCTTTTTATACATCTTGAAATAGTTTTGCTATACTCCTGGTTATTGACACTGTATAACATTGTATTGCTACTTAATGCCTTGTAATAACCCTGTAACATTGCTGTTTAATGCTAATTTATAATGAAAATTGTATAATATGTTGGAGCTTTTCTCCCCGGGCCTCCACTGAAAAAGGGGTCTTCAGCTCAGTCAGACAATCCCGGTCAACAAATGTAAAATAAATAAATAAATAGACAAGGGGGTTTATGCTTACTTCAAGCACTGTTACAGGGAACTGCAGACAGTATATGTAACAGCTGTACATACTTTTGACTTCAAACTCTTAGTTACCATTGCATTTCCATAGACTGGTCACAGAGGGTACATACATAGAAAGGAAAAGTGGCTTCTTAGGAATTGTAAGTTTTCTCTTACCATGAGCAGGTGGTATGGAAACCATGTGTGCACCAAAATACAACAAATTCTTTATAAAATTACCTGAAGGACAGGAAATGCAAGGTAAATTAAATTGCTTGTTACAGACAGCTCTTTGTAGATGATGGAATTAGCCACGGATACAGAAAAATCTTGGAACCTCTTCTCTTCACTAGAAGTCTGACTTTCCACTTTGAAGATTTGGTAGGTCTTCACTAGACAGACTAGCCAGCTTTGTTAAGTAAGAGCTTGTGATGTACTGTTACCAAAAAGAAAAGGCAGGCAGGCTTTGCACATCTAGAAAACAATGTTAATGGCTCCAGTTCGAAACTGAGTTCAAGCGAAAGGAAATCCATTTTTTTTCAACAGTTACTCCAATCTAGTTAATCACCTCTTGCATTCATTAAGCTTGGCAATGAAGATTTACTAAGATGTAGAAATGCATTTAGGAGTATCTTTTGATAATTCTCTAAAAACTGAATGAATACTGTAATGCCACTTAAAAAAGGATCTGAGATTTGTGGAGCCTGTTAAGGATAATGACTTCCATCTTTTAAATGTAAGTATGTAACACTGTTACTATTTACTTACTACCTTTTCTATGTTGGTGCCCTAAGCACTATCCTTTCAATGTGGAAAAGTAGTTCACAGGTTCAGTTGTCAGACTTAAGACCTATGGCACAAAAGAAGATTGACTGCTATATTCTCTTAACATTATGATGGCATTTTTAGTTAGACAGACAGTTAGATAGATAGATAGATAGATAGATAGATAGATAGATAGATAGATAGATAGACAGAAGGATAGATATATGAGTGTATTTATTTTAATGAATCACACTAAATCACAAACAGCTGAACAAGTTTAACTGAAACTACATTTGACTGAAAACTCAATTCATGGAATCCCATTTGATGGAAAAAATAAAATAAAATAAGCATGCCTTAAAAACTTTCTGTATTCAGTGGGAGAAGCCCCCTTCACACCACAATGAGGGTCTTTGTCCCTAAGCCCCCTTACTGAAATATAGTAACTCTACTGTTAGACAATAATATAGAAAAGAGAAAAAAAACACGCAGTGAACTTTTGCTTCTTCACTTTACAATTTTCAGTTAATCATAATTCATTTAAATGTGTTTTCATTCAAATTTAAGTCACTTGTAATTGACTGAAATGCAATTAGTCAAAAAAAAAACCACTATCATATATATATATGTATGTATGTGTGGTGTGTGTATATGACAGATGTTCAAACTATCAAAAGTTTGTACTCTTAAGACATACAACGCTGTCTGAATCACACATATTTGAATATAGAATACTTCAAATCACAAAGTTTCAAAGGAAAACCAAAACAATTTTTTTGCAGGGGGGACAAGTCACCTTGCACTCTCCACACCCCCTGGTAATTAAATATATACTATCACCAAAATTTTACTACAGTGGGGAATGTGCAAATTCCTAGATTCACACTGTTCTGTAATCTCATGCACTTAATAGTGACAACATTCAAAAAGTTCATTTTCAAACTCTGCAGCTGACAATTCAAGCATTCAGATTCTTAATAGTTTGAATGTTTGAATGGAGCACATATACACACACACACACACACACACACACACACACACACACACACACACACACACACACACTCTCTCTCTCTCTCTCTCTCTCTCTCTGGTGTAATAAGGAAAGCATTTGTGTACTAGATATGCAGTAAACATATATGTCCAGATTGTAAAAAAAAGAATAGACAGGGTGGAGAAAGCCACACCTTTCTTCCTTTAAAGGATGCTGAAAGTTAGCATGGAGAGGAGAGCTTAAGAGGAAGAAGAGCCTAGAAAAGAGAGCCACATGCTAGAAAATGAGTCAGAGTGGAGGACAGCTCAAAAGTAGGTTTGACACAGTGCATAGAAGTACAGAGACAAACATTAGAGAACAGTTCCACTTCAGAACTCTGGAGTTTATAAAGCAGTATCACAAGTCGTTGATACCCTGTAACGTACCTGTGGGGCCTGGTGCTTTGCAGGAAACTACAGTGAGTTTGCTTTAATTTTGCAAGTTCTAAAAACTGCTAATACTGGCCTGATAAAAAAGGTGTTACAAACTGAGTACCTTCTGCTTGTGAATGCATATGACTACTTTCTTAGTTCAAGTTTTCAATGGAGAAATATCATGTCCGTTTTTGTTCTCTTGAAAGTCAGGACATTTATATTGCCAAGGAATTAATTAAATGAGATGTCTTTGTGTTTCTGGAATGAATTTACCTCTGCACATTTTTGTTTGCACCTAAAATTTTATTAAGAGAGGTCAATTCCTCAGAAGGACTGCTGTTGAGTATTTTTCTTTAATAAATCAGGCCTGAAACACTTCAAGATCTTAAAGCTGTTGCTAAATATAATTCATATATATATTTCTGCTGAGCTAATTGCATTGACGTATCTCTCTTCATCATTGTCTCTCTCTGTCTCTGTCTGTCTGTACATCTAACTCTTTCTCTCTCTCTGTGCGTGTATGTATATATATATATATATATATATATATTGTGTATGTATATATATATATATATATATATATATATATATATATATATATATACACACACACATATATATATATATATATATATATACATATATATGGATCAACCTGATAACACTGACACGCCAAAACACCGACAACGAAATAACCGACATGAAAAAAACAAACAAAAAAAATGTTAAAAAACACGAAACTTCACATGCCCGACAAACCAAAATCCTGACAATCAACAAAACAAATACCTTTCCCGGAAAACACACACACAACACAAGCACACCAAAAACCTTACAAATCTACACTAAACCTTACATATGCAACTATGTATGCACTTACCTTAACCCAAACCCTAACCCTAAGGTCCGTCACTATCGTACACTTACCTTACCCACACCCTAACCCTAACTCATTTAATCTGCCCCTAACCCTCAAGTCCGTCACTATTGCACACTTACCTCACCCGCACCCTAACATTAACTCACTTAATCTGCCCCTAAACCTAAACTCCGTCACTACCGCACACTTACCTGACCCGCACCCTACCCTAATGTCCATCACTTTCACACACTTACCTTACCCACACCCTGACCCTAACATCCATCCCTATCACACACTTACCTTAACATGTCGGTGTTCTCAGCATCGGGATTCTCAACTGTCAGTCTTCTCCATTGTTGATCTTCCGGTGTCGGTGTTCTCGTTGTCGGAAATCTGTGATTTCGGCTTTTTCAGATAGACCCATATATATATATATATATATATATATATATATATATATAGTTATATACACAGTGCTTTTGTGTGTGTGCATGTGTGCTTGCATGCTTGCATGTATACGTTCATGGACATAATCAGCTTAACAATACTTATCATCACAGGGCACCTGGGATGAATTTGTGGGTACCTATCTAACTGAAAGGGGTCATCTTAAGGGAAATTGGAGTATCAGTTTGTTTTGAGCCTAAAGGAAGATTATTTCAGGTATCGGAAAACAATGAACAATAAATCTGTCTCACCAGCATGACCTATTTGTCTGTTGATGTGGATTCAAGACTTTATTTTGACTATTTGTAAACCCATTTGCTTTGTGCAGATATAGGTGATCAAGGAGGGATGTCTCCCTAACAACATGGAATGCCATTAAAATCACTTCAGAAGATGTTATAGGAGACAAAATGTAGGAACAGAGCTACAATATCTGGTGATCTTTTTAGTTGGGTAACTCAGGTCTTTCTAGATGTATAATGTGCTTCAGTTTTTTACTTACCAAAAAAGGCATCATATTCAATACTTGGTCTGATCATGGCACAGTATAGATGACTGATGAGTACTTTTGACTTGAATGAGATACCTTTAGTTATTGATTGGACTAGATAGAAGGAGTGCCTGGCAACTGTTACTATGTGTTTGTCTGGATCTATATTAGTTCTTCGAAATGTATTTTCAATGAACACCTACTTATCGACTCTTATTCAGTGAAAATCACTTCTGTGATTCACTGAATTTTCCAAGGGCAGTGAAACAATTGCCCTGATGCAAAATAGACCCAAAACTAAATCAAACCCACCCAACTGGGGGGCTTTGCCCCCCACATTCCCCAATGTGGGAGGGTCTGTGCCCCCCACACCCCCCTAACTATTTATAACAACTCCAAGATTGCACTACTGTGGGGTAATGGGCAAAGTTGTGTAGTTGGCCAACTACTTCATTGCCCTTAGAAAATTCAGTGAATTGCGGAAGTGAGTTTCACTGAATGTCAATGAACAGGTGTTTACTCAAAATAAATTTTGGCAAACTAATATATACCCATTTGTCAAAGGATAGAGAGTTGTCTATGAAGGTGCATACATATCTGATGATTGTATCCATCTGGAGAGGGGGGCTATCTGTACTGTAAGCTGATGATGAGATTTGGTTACTAAAGCTGATAGTACTATACTTCTTTACATTTAGTTTAAGCCCCTGTCTAATGTACCATTGATTTGTTTTGTTTATCCCTTGTTGTAGTAAAATGGTATTTATTGTGGACAGAAAAACAATATTTAGCTTAACAATAATCACTAAATTTGTTAGCCATATTTCTCATTTAGTGATTTGTAAATCTAAGAAATAGGTATAAAATAAGAGTGTTGGTACTAAGCACTGAGGAATACCAGTTGCCATCTTTTTGCTTTCTGAAGTTTCATCTGTTACTTTAACAACATAGACTGTCTCTGTCAACCATTTTGATACTAATCTTATAATATTAGGGGCTACATTTAGGCCTTTAAGATATTTACAATTCTAGAATGTGAATGCCATGTAATCTGCATGGCCACCAACTAAAGTTTTAAATTAAGTAGACCATACCCAAAAATGGCAAAAAATGGTTTTGAGAAATAAGAATTTTGGTGCCTGAGCTTATTGAAATCAGATAATTATCTTTCATTGATTTGTAAATTAGGTGTGTTAATCTCATGGGTATATTGTTCCCTACCTTCACACATTGTTCTACTTCCTCCCTCCATTTACATCACAATTATATCTCAATCTGTACCCTGAAAAACATCAACCCCCAAATCTTCTCTGACTCCTTAAAACACATGAACTGGAACCCTCTAGAAACCCTTCCTCTAGACAATGCTCTTACTTACTTCAATACTTCATTTATTAACCTACTAAACAGCTTTTCTCCCCTCAGATCTAAAAGGGTCAAATCCAAAACTGTCCCTTGGCTAATCAAAGACACTATTACCCTCATCCATCTCTGAGATAAGTCATGGAAACAGTACCAAACTATAAAACATCCAACTCCCTGACCGAATACAAGCAACTTTGTAATAGAGGAAACAAATCGCATTGACACTGACCAAAAATCCTATTACTCCATATTACAAAACAATCATAAATGAAACCCAAAAATGTTCGGGAACAGTATCTCTGCCCTTCTCTGTCCTGGTAATAAAGACAACCCCTGCCCAGATCCTAACTCTTCTGATCTCTCCTTAGCTACCTAATTTAACTCCTTCATATACTCAGTAGCCAAGCTCACCACATTTCCCTAATAATATATCAGCCCAGAGACTGTCCCTGACCACTAATTCAACCCTGTCTGACACCAGAACAACTGAATACCCCCCTTTACTCTCAAACCTATTCCTACTGCCACCATCAAAAACTCCTACAAAAACTGAAACCATGCCCAAATGCTCCAGATGAGCTTTCATGTAACTTCCTCAAGCTAACTGTTGATGGCATAGCTTTTCCGATCTGCAGCTAGCTTCCATATATCTTCCTCAAGCTAGCTGCCAATGGCATAGCTTTTCTTATCCCCATCCTAATAATCCATTCCATCCAAAAATCCTATGTACTCCTCATCTGAAAAAAAGCCTTCATTATTCCCATCCTCAAAGGGGGCAACAACACTAATATCTCCAATTTCTGCTCAATAACCATCCTGTCTCCCATCTCTAAAATACTCAAAAAATATATTTGCCTACAACTCCTACCCTACTTCTTAGGCAATCAACTGCTGACCATCACACAACATGGATTTAGACCCGGACACAGCACCACTATTGGCCTTTTCTCCTTCCTTGAAACAATTAATCATGCATCCAACCCCGGCAATATTGTATCTACCCTTCTTCTACACTTATCCAAAGCCTTCAATACTTTTTCCCATAGCCTTCTCTTGTCCAATCTCTCTCATTTCAATCTCTCCTGCTTCTCCATCAACTGGTTTTCTGGTTACCTTTCTGATAGACAACAAGCTGTCAAGTGGAAAAACTGCATCTCTTCCTTCCTTCATACTATGACAGACATCCCACAAGACTCTGTACTAGATCCTTTACTATTCAACATCTTTGAAAATGACTTTCATCACTGTATCCCAAATGCTAAACTTGTCCAATACGCAGACAACTCTACCATTATCTGCTCTGCCAAATCCCTCCCCAAACTCATGAAATTAACTCAAGATGCCTTCTCTTGCACTGAGTCTTGGATGTTGAACAATCACCTAGCTCTCAATGCATCAAAATTGAAAATCATGATATTTACCCCTTCTAAATTCACCAAAATAGACAAGAACTTTTTCACTATAGCCAGCCAAAACATGACCCCCATCAAAATAGCCCCTCATACAAAGCTTCTTGGTGTCCTTATTGACGAACAACTAAAGTTTGATATTCATCTACAAACTAATATTAAGAAATCCACCAAAAGCTGGGAATGCTTTATCGTCACAGTTGTTATCTTACTCCCTCAACCAAACATATCCTCTCTACTACCTACCTCATCCCCTCCCACTTGTATGGAGCTCTTCTCCTTACCAATCTTCAATCCTCCCTAAAGTCAAAACTGACTTCCTGCTACAATAAAATCTCTAAGTTTGCTACAGGATCCAAATCGTCCTCTCACCATTGTGATTCTCTCCACACCTTGAATTGGTTGGAACTTCCTAGCTATCTATACTACATTTAACTCTTTAGTGCTCATAAGCTCATCTTCAAACCCTCTAATTGTCCCTCACTCTCCTCTACCCACAAAATACATCAGCCCGACAGACTCCAACAATCAGAACCTCCTGGAAGTATGCAAACCCATATATACTCCAGACACACTTCTATTATCTTTCTCCTTAGCATGACTATGGAATTCCCTTCCTCCACACATTTGAACTACCTACAACCACTCCACTTTTAAGACCTTGCTCCATTCCCACCTCTCTTCTCACTGGGAATGCTCCTGTTCATACCCTACCTGACTCCTTCTACTTCAACCTTACTTCCTTCATCCTTCAGTCCCCTTAACTCAACCTAATACTCATCTCTGCTATTTCTATCGACATTTTACTCTTTTGCTACTTTACTTGACCCCTGCTTCATCTTGCAAACTTGGGTATTTGCAAGGCTTACACTCCAAAGTGCCTTGTTTTTTTATATTTCTTAAATATACTTTAACGCACATTCCTCAAATGTTTTTACTATTTCATGTAATCTTGTTATTTTTATGCCCTTAGAATTCTCTGTCAGGGCACATCCCACTAATGTTTTTGTTTAATATTTGTTTCTGTGTCTGTTGTTTCTTTATTTTTTAAACTGTGTATAGATTGCAAATTGTTGATTTCTCTGTTGTAAAACTGTACAAGGAGCTTTCCAACCTAGGCCTCCATTGAAAATTGGCTCATTTTGGCCCAATGCACTTTCCCAGTAAACAAACTGCAAATAAATAAATAAAACAAATAACTAAATAAGGATTTAAGTTGGGATTTCCTTCATTGAATGCCAGTTATTGTATACTAGGAGCAAAAACCTGTATATTTTCTTACCTTGATCAGTTTTAGGAGGGGTTCTGAAAAGGCATTTATGACATTGTTGATTAAGTAACAAGGTATATTGTCAGGACCCATAAAGATGCTATTTTTAACTTCAAAGAATTTGGTTATATTTCAAAATGATGTAATTACTTGTGTGTGTGTGTGTGTGTGTGTGTGTGTGTGTGTGTGTGTGTGTGTGTGTGTGTGTGTGTGTGTGTATAACTTTCTCTAGACAAAGCCCTGGCTATGGCTCATGTGACCAGGGTTTGAATAGCAACTCAGACAGTTGACAGACTGGTGCGGTAGTTAGAGGAATGAAGTAGCTGTTCTTACTTGCATGTCTTGAGTAGATGGAGTAGAAATGCACCCAATGGGCACACGTTTCATATCAAATAAATTGGTGAGAACTGAAAACATATAAAGGTGTATATTGCCACTCCTAAAACCATATTACTGTAAAATGCCACTCCTAAAACCATATTACTGTCCCTTATAGCAGCCCAGTGCATACCTGCCCTCCAGGATTTATATGCGTTTTAGCACAGGAACATGGCAATTTTAATAACTAGAAACCATTGAATACGAATGGATTTTATGGTTAGAGGCTGACTATGAACCTGGTATTAATTCAGCTGTTACTTTAAAACAAATTTTGAAGCAGAAACAAAATAAGTTGAAATAACTTACATACTAAGTGTCATTATTTGTTTAGATAATCATACTACCTTGAATAAACATGGTCCTTTTTGATGATGGAAGCTAAGCAGGGTTGGTTTGGTTAGTACTTGGATGGAAGACTGCCTGAGAATAGCAGGTGATGTAGTTTTCTGATGCTGAATTTTAAAAATTAGGTAGTTGATACTTTTTTAAATATTTTACTAAACTTAATTAGCTCTGTGCTCTGATTGGAGGTTGTTTTGTGATGAAATTTTAATTTGTTATTTAAGTAACATATGTTTTTTTTTTAATGCTTTTTTAACACTAATGAAGGAAGAAATCCCAAAAGTTTTGTAAGATTAAAATTTTATATTGGTATTTCTGAGTCCAGAGTGTTTTATTTTTTATTTTAAAGGAGCATGTATTGCCAGCTGAAATATTTTAATGTCTAGTACAGATGAAGAAGGCACCATGTCCCTGTTTCTCTTACTCTTCATTGTGCTTGTTGACTTAGTAAACACCTCTGAACCAATTAATAATGGATTGAAATGACAATAGAGCTGTCACCCCTAAGGAAGGAAAGGACATATGGGTGGTCAGGAATACATCTCAATGGTCTTTTGAGGGATGATTGCAAAAGGTGTCATACAAATAAATAAACAAATTACCTCTGATGATTGGTAGGAGGAGCTTATGGAACAAGTTTCTCCTATCAATTATCCCTGATGATTGGCAGAAGCTTATTTCATAATCTTGGAAGGCATTATGTAATGCCTTTTCACTTTCTTTCAGTTACTGATATTTATTTCTAGTGTTGGGTTCCCTGATCTTTTCATAGTTTCCCAAAGACAACATTCAGGGCACAGACTTGTAAATAGAATTAGTTCAGACATTACTTTCCAGACGAAACAAAGTATATAACTACAATTTTTGAAGACTTCCTGAATGGTTTATGTTTTACAAACTTTTATTTATTTATTTTTTTAATTATCATACCTTTCAAAGCTGCAATATATGGCTTGGTTTAGACCATATACAGGATTATGTTCAGTAATGACACATACCAATAATATGATGTATTGATCTCTTTAGACTCCGTAGACATAGCTATCAAACTAAATAGAATATAGAATATGATTTTTTAATTTTAGTGAAGACACACATGTTAACATTTAAGCTGTTCTCTAGAGCTGACTTCAGACCTTTTATTTATTTTAATCGACTGCTTATTTAGTAATAATAATTTATGTCTTTCATGCCAAGTCTCATGTTGCTATATTTATTTATACTAAAGGTGTGGTCATTAATACAATATCAAGTATGTATTTTTGTGGGCCATATTGGCGAATTTTAGCATCCTTTATTGAAGTAATTATGTTTGTAATCCTCAATATATTTGGTTATCCAAATAACTACTTTCCAAATTAGTATCTGAGAAAAACAGTCCGATAGGAAGTGATCCCTGTAGAGAGACGTATGGAACACTGCTGGTATCGCATTCGGATAGGCAGGTAGAGTTCACATTGTCTTGTTGCACCCTGTTGCTTAAGTAGCACTTTACTTTTTGAATTACCTATGAATTGATATTTAATTATGTTAACTTGTCAGGTATTCTCTTAACTACATGTCATAGCAAGGCAACAATAAACAGGACTGCACTCTTATTTCATAATCAGTTATTGGTATTACCTCCTCAAAGAAAAATGCAAGATTCAGAAGGCAAAAGTTCCCATTAACAAACCTGCCTTTTAACATGTTTAACAGAAGTAGACTCTCCATGTGATTAATATTAAGAAGCTGGTCAGTCTGATGGGTCAACAATTTATGGGGCCTGCGGTAACATCCCTTTATGAAATAATACAAGTAAGATCTTTCATCTTAGATTTATTGCATTTATTCTCATGCCAACATTTGGTTTAACATGACTGGTAAAAGGTCAGTTAAATATTTCTTTTCCCCATACAGGAAGCTACTGTCTTTGTTGTACAGTCTAATGGAATTTGAGATTTTAATTTTATTTATGTAAGCAGCTTTCATACCTATTGTCTCTCTTGAACTCCTACATAGGTATTTGCATATTCTGATGATTGCACATATTGTTTGTCAAGTATATCCTGCAGTTGAGTGTTCTTTTATTATAATATCAATATATGATCACAAGACCACTTCATTAACAAGAAAATATCTATGTCTTGGCACAGCTCATTTCAGCTAATAATGGCAATTTATAGTATATAGTACTAGTTGAAGAGTCTCATGCTCTGCTGGTTGAGCTAGCCGGGTTCCCAGACTTGGTAGCACAGTGACACAATAGATAGCAATGTTGACTCATGATAAGATACTGTCGGGTTCGATTCTTGGCTGAAGTGCCTTCTGTTTGGAGTCTGCATGTCGATCCTGTGTTGGCATGAGTTATCTCTGGGTTATCCAGTTTCTTCCCAAATTCCAAAGAAATGGAATAGTTTAATTAGACAGTCTAAACTGGCCATAGGTGTGAGTATGCATGTGAGTATGTGATGTGGAAGAACAGCCATGCCAGGGCTAACCACCCTGACATGTTAGCCTTGGCTCTAAATGATCATATCTATTGCAGTGACACCCTGATCCCATGTACAAGAATGGTAAAAAGGGGTTGTGGATGGATGGATGGATGGATGGATGGATGGATGGATGGATGGATGGATGGATGGATGGATGGATGGATGAATGGGTGGTTGGGTGAAGTCTGTATCATTAGTAATGATTGCAACAATTATAATTCTTCAGGTAGACATTTATCATATTCAAATTGTGTATTACAATTACATGAATTAAAACAGGCAAAAGTGAAGTGTTCCAGTGAATAAGTATTAATCTCTTAAGTGCCATAGTGGATAATTCATCTTTTTTGTCACATAACCAATATACTGGTACTCCTTATCAAAGAGTAAATGTTGGTTAGCATCATTTGCCTTCAAATTGCTGCAGCAGAATTGATGATTTCATCACTGCTGAACCTCTGCACAGTGTTATCAACAATGTGCCACCAAGGCAGACTAGAAGTCACTGTGACAGCAGGGGAGGTAGTATTAGATCCATCAGCAATACTTACAAAAAAGAAATAAACAATTTGACATGCATTGACCTAATGTACAAAGGCACATGATGAAGTTTTATTTTAACAAAATTCTGTATCCACTTTTCTTGTTGAATAGCTGTAAGAAGATAGCATGCCCATTTTGTGTACTAGCCAGAACACAATTAAACTGATTAGCAATCAGATTATAAAAAAATGGCAATTGTTTATTTTACAGTGTAAGTCTTTTTTTCATGATATAACTGGTAAAATACTGCAATAGTATCTTCTGACTTAACATTCTAACCAAGAAGGAATTCAAACAATCTGCATTAAATGTAAGAGAATTATTTTGGGAAAACAACTTGCCACATTTTCCCCTTCTACCAGGGAAAGACTATTATGGAAAACAGGAAGTAATCTTATTAAAAAATGCTACTGCCTGGGTTTATAGGGTTAATAAATTAATTGATTATACAGAGGCTTAGGCGTATGACAAAGATAAGTAACTCCAGATCTTTGGTCCCATTCCAAAATGCTCAACAATATACTAAACGATTTCTCGTAAATACAAGAAATAAAACTGTTTCACTACTGAAATTTGACTAAATTCAGAAACATGTTCATTATCATATAAAATTCTGGGCAGGGACTGTAATCCCATAATTTTTCCAAGACAGAATCAACAGTGGATCCAGGAATTTATAAAAGGAATCAGGAGGTACAGTCTATAGAAATCGGCCTACTAGAAAGGCTGTGAAAACAGGGAAGGTACCGAGTTGCAGTTAAAAGCTCTTTAGCTGATATTAAATTTACAACATAAAGTTTCTGATAAAGGTAAACTTTCATACATACATAAAATTATCAGACAAGAAACTTTTTACAGTGTAGATTCATACTGGAATTATTTCACTTCTATTAATGGGGACCCACCAAATCAACAAGATAAACAATATATATTGGAATCTGCTTATAGAACTACGTCTTCCATTGTCTGGAGACTTTATACATGGAATTTTTTACATAGATCTTTTTATACACCTTTGATGATGAATACAATAAATAATAAAGATAATCTATGTAAGAGATGTAATGTAGAAATTAATGCTGACTGGGCTCATATGTTTTATGACTGTATAAAATTGAAAGAATACTGGAAGTCAATTAATGAATTTTTGCAGGCTCTTTTTACAGATAATTTCATTATTTCTAAATCTCTTATATTATTCAACACACCTGTACCTCAAAGTGTTAAAAAGGTTAAGCTTCCCTTGTTATGGTCTATTCTAGCAGTGGCTAGGAAAATAATAACTAGAAATTGGATTTCAGATACACCTCCTTCGTTCAATGAATTTAAAAATGTTATGAATATAGTGTGCCATATGGAAATAAACACAATTAGGACAAGAACAAATAGAAAAACATCTTATTATATTGTATGGGATAATTTACAAAATTTGTTAAAAAAATGTAATTTCAATAGCATGGTATTTTAGTTTAATTAATTGATCTGATTGTAGTGGATGTCTTTGTAAATACTTTAGTTGTTTTGTTGAATATTATAATAATACCTATTTTTAATTACTTGTATAAGATTGTTATGATATTTCTCTTATATGTTAAAACAATAAACCTGTTTTGAAAAAAAAAGCTCTTTAGCTAATGCTGTCAAAGACAATTTCAACTGAAAATTATCTGCTTCTACTACTTGTTTTGCTAACCTATCAATAAGGGATTTTTTTTTCTCTTGCCACATGTCTGCTTACTCATATTTTCACAAAAACAAAATACACAAAACTTAGGAGCATTTTACAGAATCAAATAATTTCTTATATCTAATAATAAAGCAATGCTTTTAATAATGCTACATCACGTAACAGTTACTCTCACTTATCCAGCATCTGTTTTATACAGTAAACTAGAAATCATCTACATTAAAACAGGACAATATGCAACAGGATCCAAATCAAGTGCACAATATTGTAGTCATTATACTTTATGGACTTGTCAAACAACTGATTACATAGCCAGCCATTCTCTGTGCAAAACTATTGAGTAGAAATCTATGCCTCCACTCTGCAAAGTTAAAATTTATTCGTTAATTTCAGATGTATCTTTGTTTTGGAATTTATTTCATTTTCTACTATTCAATAAAGGTTGGATGAAGCAATGGTTACCATTGCAAAAGCTCTCACTATTTTGTATTAAAAAAGAAGCTTTTACTTTGTCGTGGTTCAGCTTCTTTATTCCAGCTACCTTCCTAGGAAACCTGTGTTTCAGCATTTTCAACTTCTGGGCTGGTTTTGATTTATTTGTTTGCTGCTTGTTTTTATCTTTACTGATTTCTCAGTTTGCCCTTTTATCACATACAGAAAAGCACAGCATCATAAGTAAGAAAAAAAAAAACTTACTTCTTTAGATGAACAGCTACTTACTTTCATTGTGGTCTGACCAGTACATTAATACTTGTTGAATTTTGAATGCCAGGTGTTCTACCTTCAAGGGCTAATTGATAATTTGTCTTTCAAGGAAGCAAGACATTTATTAATATTAAATTAGGGAGTGAGGCATTGTGGGTTCCATCTTTCATGATGTCATAGCAGGGATATTCAGTTCTGAAAAAAAAAGGTCTGGGGGCTGTTCTTATTAACAAAATAAAATGTAAAAACACAGTTTTTGTATAAAAAAATATAAGTTGTTAATATATATAAAATAAATATAAAATAAAATAAATATATATAAAATAATATAAGTTGTATGATAGGAGGTTATATCTAATTCCTAAGGTCTATGACATAAACTTACTTCAGAAAGTATACAATACATTTTAATAACCTAGCAAGTAACAACCAAAAATTTCATTTCTTTCCAGTAGTTCTCCACTTTGCCAAAAATATGAGCAGGACAGTTGCTAAGACATTAAAGCCACTTGCACCCTAAAAAATAATAAAGTTTTAGAAGGCTTTATAGTCAATGTGCAAGAAGTGTATGGGTGTGTTATATGTTTATGTCATTAAACTCACTGCTTCTTTTGTCATATTTAGAAATTTCCTTATGTGATTATTTTACACATCTATTGTCAAATCATTCCCTCAAAAAGCAACCAGTTTTTAATCCTACTGTGAAAACATACTGCCTAAAAAGTCCATGCCACTCATCTGCTGTTACTTAAAAAATTCAACTAAATGCAACCATTGTCTCAGGCCCAGTCACTTTCCTAAGTATGCTGCTTTTGCAGTTTAAATATGTTGACTACATCATCCAACACAGGTAACTATTTTATGTCTTCTTTTATTCTGAACATGGTCATTAAGACTGCTCATATAATCTTCCGTGGACCTGCCTTTGCTTATTTATCTTACCTTATCATGGAAATTATCATTAGTGATATAGTAAACCACCAGACACTGGACCCAACCAGTTTGATTTTGTCAAGTGCAGGTCATGCCCAGTCAAACTGGTGGGCTTCTTTGAGAAGGTCAACAGAGCAAAGGGTGAGGGCAAAATGGTTCACACTGCCTACCTTGGCCTGTCCAAGGCACTTGGCACAATACCCCACTCAGGGTAAAAGTTCTGGATTATTAAGCTAGGAGCTTTGTTTTCTCCAGGTTTAAATGACATGTTGTAATTGTTGTAAGGTGTTGGGTGTCTTTTTTTGTGTATTTAGTTGTAGGTGTGGATGGGATCTTAATTTTTTTCTGTTTGCGTTGCACTGAGGAAGGCTTATGCTGAAACTGGTTTGCAGAATTTTGTCTATTTATTGTTTTTACAATAAATAGAAATTGGTTATTCACCTGTTCTGTGCTGGCTGTGTTGTTCTTTGTGATTTTGACTTTATTTTTGGCAGTGCACTGTTGCCATACTTGCATATTATTGGTAGTATGTTGGTTTGGATCTGTGTACTCTGTTGGCAGTTGGGACTAACGGGTCTCCCAGTTGCAGCACTTTTCCATTTCTCACTATTTGGGCTCTATTTTCTACTTTGGTGAAGTCATTGAGGTTGTTTTGTGACTGTTTCCAAGATGGATATGGGGCGTACTATGGATTTATCATCTCTTATTTCAGGATTGGTGTCCGATAAGAATGATTTGTATTTATTTGAACAATTAGGCTTTGCGAATATGGATGACTCAGGTACTATCGCTAATAATACTTTGACTTGTGAAAAAGCATATGAATGGCTTGTTAATGTTGTAAAAAAAACTTCAAGCTTGTGTTTGGCATTTAAAACTTTTGAAAGCCTATCATCTGAAAGGCTTTTGTCCATGGGGATTGTGGATGTTTATGCAACCAATTGTACATGATATGGATGAATATTTGCTTGAGGAATGGAACCAGGCGCAACAAACAGCATCCATGATGTTTGTAACTGTGCTCATGTTGGATTATGTGAGACAAGTTTCTAAAATTTTACTAGAAGTTATGCATTGTGTTAAACAAGCTAGCTATTTTGAAGAACAGACCGGATATAATAAACATTTTATGAAATTTTCATCTGTGCTTAATATATATGAACATGAATTGCAAACTCGTAAAATAAAGAAGTTTAAAAGAGACAGTACAGGTTATATTTAGTGGGAGAGCCTTTAGTATCTGCAAGTCTGTTAATTTAATGCAGATAAATAAGGGTATTCTTATGATGTTAATAATAAAAAACAAAAATGAGGCCTCGATATAGTTTGAAAAAAAAAAGCAGGGGCAGGAACTGGTTCTTCAATGAATGATTCATCTTCTGCTACAGAAACTGATGTTGAAGTCTCTATTGAACTGCCAGCAGCTAAGAAGAAGAACCCTTTGGTACCAGAAGGGCTGGGCAGAAACAGTGTAGGAAGGCCCGCAACATTAGAGGTGTTAATTCATTTGATAGCACCCAAGTAATGGGTTCATCTATTACACATAGTGTTTCTTCTACTGTTTTGACTGTATGTGAAAGGGAAGTGCTGAACAAGGGTCTGGGGTTTGTTTCAACAAATATGATGACTGAAAATGTTTTGGTTAATGATCTTTTATTCTTTTGTAGAAAATTGAATTTAATGTTATATTTTCACAATGAAAGTGCTCAGAATGATACACAATTTACATTCAGACCATCTACCTTTAATCCACCAATGAGCAAGTATGTGTCTATTTTCCAACAGAAAGCTTTGAAAGATTTACATTTTACTTTTGATTATAAGTTAGTTTCTGGGAGAAATCTGACCCTTGAACAATACCAAGCATTATTGTCCTTATAATATGTCCTTTCGGCTTTTCCCGGTTAGGGGTCGTCACAGCAGAACTCCGGTCCGCTGATGATTGGCAGTGGATTTTTACGGTGTCGAGTTGCCAGCCCGATACCCAACTTTCAAAGAAGGCACACCCATTCACGCTTGCACCTACCTGAGTGGTTATAAATAATGCTGACAAGGGAGGTGCAGTTGTCTTTGGGACTGGAAAATGTATGTACACAAAGCTATAAGTCAATTATCAGATGCATAATTCTATCAGATAATGGTATTAGACCCTACTTTACATTTTAAAAAAAAGATATTGATTGTTTTTTGTCTTTAGCTTTTGAAAATGGTATTATTACTAGAAATACATTGTATCATTTGACAGTTGTTGATCCTAAGCCACAACAGTTTTATACGCTCCCTAAAATCCATAAAGATTCAAAAAAACCCACCAGGAAAACCCATTGCGTCGGGCCATGGCTCTTTAATGGAACCATTGTCTGCCTTTTTAATTAAGTATCTTAAGCCTTTCTTAGTGGGAGTTCATGCTAGGATACAGGATACCACTTAGTTTCTTAAAATACTAGCTGATACACAATTGGATCAAACTTGCTATATGTGTACCATTGATATAAAGGCTTTATATACAAATATACTTCACCGGGCAGGTTTACAAGCTTTAGATTTTTGGTTAAATCGAATGGGTATTAATGGATCAGGGTTTAATACTTTTTTTATTATGTTTAACAGAACGTGTTTTGACAAAGAATGTTTTTTTATTTTGATTTATTTATTTTTATTTATTTACATTTGTTGACCGGGAGTGTCCGACTGGACGTAGGTCCATTTTCAGCGGAGGCTTGGGGAGAAAAGCTCCACAGTTAAAATATACAGACAGTAGTTACATTGGATTTACATAGCAATTAACAATTTGATTAACATGGCAATTAACAATTACATAGCTACAGATGAAGAACATAGTACATCAGTAGACAACTAGAATCTTTATCTGCGAAGTACATAACAGACATTAACAATTGTTACAATAAGAAGTTCCTGCTGTATAATAAGTAGTAGGCTTATGAGGATCCGAGCTTGCTATAATCAAGGTAGTTAGGGGGGTGGAGAGAAAGGTATTGGATGGATGGGGTGGGTGATATTAGAGTGGGAGTTGCAAGAGCATAGCCAGCATGTTTTTAGGTGCACTTTTAGTAAAGTTTTGAAGTGAGTCCATGATGGTATGGAGATAATTGTGGGTGGGAGGGAGTTCCATAATTTGGTTATGGTGCAAGAGAATAGTGGTTCACCAGCTGAGTTATTGGCTTTAGTGATCTGCAAGTGATTTTTGTTACTGGATCTTAGTGGTCTGGTGGTGCGATAGGGTTGGAGTAGATTCTGGAGGGATGGGACATTTAGTGGATGGTTTACTAGTTTGTGGGTGAGTGTGAGTTGATAGCATTGAAGAAGGTGAGGTAGTTCAAGCCAGCCCAGTTCAGCAAGTGAGAGACAGTGGTGACTACAGTAGGATGCCACTGTGGCGAATTTGGAGATTTTGTTGTAGCAGGTCTCTAGCTTGTTTAGATCGCATTGCCTTAGGTTGGTATATATTGGAGAGGCATAAAGTAGGGTGGAGATAAGGTGGGAATTTGCTACTGAAATCTTTGCTGTTTGGTGAGAAGTTGCTTATTTCTGTATAATGCTCCTAGTTTTTTGTGGACTTTTTTTATGGTCATGGATATGTGAATGTTAAATTTTACTTTATTGTCTATTTCCACTCCTAGCAATTTGGTGTGTTCTGATGGGTGTATAGTGGTGTTGTCTTTTGCTGTGATGTTAAAGTGAGAGTTGTTTTGAGTATGTTTGGTGGGTTGGAAGATGAGTAGTTTAGGTTTCTTTGGGTTGAGTATTAATTGGGCATCGGATAACCAAGTTTCAACAGAGGAAAAGGCTTCCTGTGTGACATTTTGCAGTTTGGGTAGGAACTGGCCTGAGCAGATGATAGTTGAGTCATCTGCGTATTGTATGAGTGTGACATGTTTGGTGGCAGAGGCTAGATTATTGGTGAAAACAGAGAAGAGTAGGTGTCCAAGGATGGATCATTGTGGAATCCCTATAGAGACAGGTAGTTGGGGAGATATGTAATTCTGCCATACAATGGATTGTTGGTGGTCAGACAGGTAAAGCTGAAACCAGTTGGTGACTGATTGCAGGAAGGATAGGTTATTGAGGACAGAGATGAGTTGTTTGTGTGGGACCATGTTGAATGCTTTAGATAGGTCTAGGAAAGTAGCAGAGGAGAGATAGTCATTGTTTTTATGCTGAAGGATAGTGTTAGTAAAGTAGAGTAAGGCAGTGGTGGTGCTATGGTTTGGTCAGAAACCATGCTGAGTACTGGAATGGAGGTTGTTAGTATGGATGTAGTCTGAGACCTGAGAGTGAATGCATCTCTCTAGTATTTTGGAGACTGGAGAAAGAATAGCTACGGGGAGGTAATTGGTTAGTTCTGTGGAGGGGAATTATATGTGATACTTTCCATAGTGTGGGAATGTAACTTTCTGACAGAGATCAGTTAATCAAGATGGATACTGGCTAGGCCAGAACATCAGCTGCAATTTGTAGGTATTCACTTGGGAGGTTGTCTGCTGCTAATTTGGTGGGCTTAAGTTTAGTTAAGAGTTTTTTTTTATGTTGGAGGTAGGTACAAGAGAAAAAGAGAAGGCAGTGGGGAGATTAATAGTTGAAGGTGTGGGGCGGATGGGAGGGGGTTGTGTTGTTTAGCTAGTGATAGTATGGTTTGTGTGAAATGTGTGTTGAATAAGGTAGCAATATTTTCAGAGGAGTGAGGGATGTTAGGAGCAGGGGTACTGACTTTACCTGGGTGGAGGATGGAGTTTATGGAGGACCAGAATTGTTTGGGGCTGTGTTGGGAGGAGTCTAGGGCAGACTGGTAGTATTGGAATTTGTCCTGTTTTATTAGCTTTTTGACTCTATTGTGTAGATCCAGGAATTTCTGTCTAGTTGAGGGGGTTTTGGTTTTGTGCCAGTGCTCCTAGGCTTTATCCCTGTCTTTCATTTCTGACTTAGTGGTTTTCTGTAGCCATGGTGAGGGTTGTGCTTTGGTTTTGAAAAGTCTTATGGGGGCATGGTAATTAAGGATGCTCAGGAAGGTAGTATTAAAAAAATCTACTGCGTCATCAAGACTGAGGTACTTTAGAGGATGCCAGTTACATTTTTTGAGGGATGAGATGAATGTGAGTGGGTTAAAGTTTAGATTTTTACGTATTTGGCGATAGATGACAGGTTTAGCTTGGTATAGGTATTTTTTGAGTAGGAATGTTGGGGAATGATCACTGAGGCTATCTGATAAGCAGCCTGTTATATATGACTGGGGGCTCTTACTGACTAATATCCAGTCCAGGGAAATGTACTTGTTGGAGTTTTTATTTATCCTGGCTGGCGACTGGACTAGTTGGGTGAAGTCGTGAAGGTTTACATGATGGGTTGGATGGTTGCCAGAACAGGATTGCCAGTCAATATTGAAGTCACCTAAAATTATAGTTTCTTGGGGGAGATGGTGGGTAGACCAGCTGAGGAGGTTTTCTAGTGGAGGGATGTTTTGGCCAGGTGGGAAGTAGCATCCAATTATGTTGATGGTTTTGTTTTGGTTTATTTTGAGGCTGGTATAAATTATTTCTTCATTGCCTATTTGTGGAGCTGATGATTTTAAGAGCTGGATGTTTAGATGCTGTTTTAATATTATAGCTATTTGCAACTAAAAGGCACTGCAATGGGGTCATACTTTGCACCCGTTTATGCTGACCTTTTTGTGGGATTCATAGAAGAACAATTGATATATGATGACAGACATAATATTTTTTTGCCAGAGATGCATACATGGAGATGATACCACGATGATTGTTGGTTGGTATGGAAATCTGATGTTATATATTTGAAAGAATGTGTTCAGTATTTAAATGATAATAAATGGGGTCTGCAATTTGCCATTTCTTATGATATGCAACAAGTTTCCTTTCTTGATGTTAAGGTTATTAAATTACCTGATGGTACATTGAACACTACCTTATTTAGAAAGGAAATTCAATATAACACTATTTGCGGTGGATAGCTGCCATCCATCCCATATTGTAAATAACATCCCCAAGCCCCAGTTCTTAAGGGTCAAAAGAATATGTTCCTCTAAAGATGAGTTACAAAAACATAATCAGGAACTGATGGATAGATTTCATACTAGAGGGTATAAAGGTGCAGTTATACATCAGGCACAATGTTTTGCAAAATCTGTGGATAGGTCAACACTATTGAAATAAAAGACATGTTCTATGTGGGACCATCCGGCTCGAGTTATTACAATTTTTGGAGCTAATTCTATACAGTTTTTCCATTTAATTGATAAACACTGGGATATTCTTTTGACAGATAATAATTAGGTAAAATGTTGCCTTTGAGATGTCAGTTTACCTATAGAAAAGGGAGGGGTATTGGGAAAGTTTTGAATCACATTAAAAAAGTCTTTGTCAGCTGTCAATAGTATGGAACAGTCTATGGAAGGAATACCCTTAATTGAGAGTTTCCCATGTGGGCACTGCACTGCTTTTCAACATGTTTTGAAAATTAAACGTTTTTCTGCTGCCAACACATCTGTGGTATTTGATATTAAATGCTTTGTGAATTGTTTTTCAGAATGGGTTATCTACTTGGTTGAATGTCGATGTTCTGCATTTTATGTTGGACAAACATCCAGACAATTTACGATTCATATTTTTGAACATCTTAGTAACATTTGTGGCCATAGAATGTCTAATGCTTTATATAGACATGTTTTAAAACATCGTACTCCTAAGTTTAGATTTACTGCCATTGATCGTATTAGTGTTAAAGTATGTAATAAATTAGGTTGGCATGATATTTTAAATCAAAAAGAAAAGTTCTGGATTATTAAGCTAGGGTCTTTGTTTTCTCCAGCTTTAAATGACATGTTGTAATTGGTGTAAGGTAGAGATGTGTGTCTTTTTCTGTGTATTTAATTGTCGGTGTGGATGGGATATTAACATTTTTCTGTTTGCTTTGCACTGAGGAAGGCTTGTGCTGAATCCGGTTTGAAGCATTTTCTCTATTTATTGCTTTACAATAAATAGAAGTTGGTTATTCACCTATTCTGTGCTGGCCGTGTCTTTTTTTATGTGATTTCGACTTTATTTTTGACCGTGCACTGTTGCTGTACTTCCATACCATTGCTAGAAGGTCACCAAAGCAATGGATGAGGGAAAAATGGTTCATACTGCCTACCTTGATCTGTCCAAGGCACTTGACACAATATCCCACTCAGGCATTGTTGACAAACTCAAGAGGTTAGGTACTAACCTGTATGTCACCCGGTGGATAACCAACTGGGTCTGACACAGGACCCAGGAAGTTAGAATTGGGAAGTCCACCTCTACAAAGAGGCCAGTCACAAGTGGAGTCCCTCAGGGATTAGTCCTTGGACCTCCTTTTTGGCATTTACTTCTCTGAAGTCATGGCCACTGTCAATGGTCTTTGGCTGACTAAATTTGCAGATGATTGTAAATTAGGAGCTACACTGACACAAACGTTCTCCAGGAAGGACTGACACAGACAAACAACTGGTGTCAGAGCCATGGACTAAAACTAAATGCCAAGAAATGCATAATAGTATCCTTTGGGAAGTCATGCACCCCTGATAACTATCATATTCACAGCACATCCCACAGAGTTGAGCCAGAAGTCAGGGAATTATGGAAACACATGGACAGTAATCTAGCCTTTGTTCATCACACATCTATAGTAGTGAAGAAATAATTCTATGTTGCACAGCTTATAAACAAAGGTATGGCATCTAAGTCCAAGTAAGACATTGTTCCACTTTATTCGGCATTCATTGAACCTGTCATTGAGTGCAGTGCCCCATTTGGTGTGTACCTAACCAGGCATATCCAACAAGTGGAACATCCACAGAGGTTCCTTAGTAAAAGAATACAGGGAGTAAGTAAAATGTCCTGTACAAAATGCCTCAAGGCCCCATACCTGTATTCTGTCTCCTACAGGATTTTGAGGGGGGATCTATGCCTGGGATACAGGGAATTTTCAGACCCCATTTTGATGGACTTCCTGCATATCTACAAAACAGACAGCACCAAAATTACCCATTCTAAAGACTTAAATCTATTTGTGATATAAATAGGACCTGCTGGAGAGACAGGTATGTACTCCGGAGACTTCCCTGTATTTGGAACAGGCTCCCCATCCATGTGAAGCAGAGTTCCTCCCTAACACAATTCAAGTGCAACTTGGACAATTGGATGGGGAACAGGAAATTCATCCATGGTTTGGCACCTATGTCTCTAATGGACACAGGCAACCTGTAAATGGTTCATCTCCCAGGTCCATTCTTACACTTAACAAGGGTATCAGAACTTGTCAGACATTTGGGATGCATGGCTAGGGTTAAAAAGGCCCTTGTGGCAGGGGCGGCTTGTGCTATTGGACTGCCAGACTGCAGCCCTTCCACCTAGAAAAAAACAAAAGAAAACATCTGTAAAACAAAAAATCACAAGTCCCGATCCTCTGCACATGTGTGGACAACTCAAACTGCCTTTATCAGCAGTCCGGATATGGACAAAGAGGTACCCAGCAATCATTGCTGGGAGATATCAGGAATCTGTGCAGTGATGACTGCACAAAACAGAGGAACTCCGGACTGCTTCAGCCATAGTCAGAACCAATGAGGAGGACTGAACTGCTCTCGCAGAACATTCTGTGCACGGGCTTCGTGGATTACTGCTGGACAAAGGCTTCAGATAGGTGTTCAGATTGTGGGATTGCTTCATTCACTGGATTACATTCTAAAACCATGTTCATTTGGTCTGGTAGGTGAAGGTTTTATAATGCTGGCTGGAGCTGAACGAAGGGTGAGTGTGTGTGTGTGTGTGTGTGTGTGTGTGTGTGTGTGTGTGTGTGTGTGTGTGTGTGTGTGTGCGTGTGTGTGTGTGTGCGAGTGTGTGTGCGTGATGCCCCAGTTACTATATACTGGTGGCTAGAGAGAACAAATGGTGGTGGGTAGAGATACTCAGGCTTGAAGCCTGTAGCTTGGATGCAGGTGGCAAGGACCTGAATTCCCTATCCACCACCATCTCTAAAAAAATTGCAGATTTTTGCCTCATATTTGTTCTGTTCCTCATAAAATCTGTGGTTTCTGTATCTACATTTTTCCTTGCTAAGTCTGTAGTGTGTGGTGCACTGGTAGCATTGCTGCCTAACAGCTACGGGTTCTCTGGTTTGATTCTTGGCTGGGGTGCCTTCTGTGTGGTGTCTGCATGTTTTCCCATCTTACAAAGATGTGTCTGGCATTTCTCCCTGCTGTGCTGAAATGGTCTTTTGTTCCAAGTCAGACTAGTTTCTTGGTTAAATGTTTAAAAATAACAGGCATTTGAATTTCAGATTTCATATTCTTCAGAAAGTACATTGTAACACACAACTGTTTATTCTAGCAGTTGTCTAAGTTTATAACATGGATATTTGAAATTTGTCCCTATATTTGGGACTGTATTCCCCCATTATTGACTTTGTCCAGGTATTTTGTGCTAAGGTCGAGAGTTATCTATGGTGAGAACTGAATTCATTGAATGTTTGGGGGCTGTATTCCCCCCATTACTGGCTTTGCCCACATGTTTTTTTTGCTAAGAGGTTGAGAGCTATAGTGAGAACTGAATTCACTGAATATGTTTGGGGGCTGTATTCCTCCATTATTGGCTTTGTTCAGGTGTTTAGTGCCAAGAGGTTGACAGCTATGGTGACAACTGAATTCACTAAATGGTAGCCATTTAAGTTTGCCTTCCTATCTTTCACAAAACAGCTGATTTGGCATAGTGGTATGTTTCTCTGACTGTTTTGCACAGGGTCCCCTGGGTTAAAGACATGACAGTGAAATGTATGGTGGTAACACAGCATTTTATTCTAGCAACTTTCCGACATTATACAAGCAATGTTTAAAATGTGTCCCTGGTTTTTGGGCTTTTGTCCCCCCCAATAAATGTCGGCTTTTTCCAGATTTCTTGTGCTGCAAAGTTCAGAGATACAACTGCGTGTCGAGTAGATTTTACAAGAAGCTGAGAGCTGTAAGGGAACAAAACTTTAGTGCTGCTTATTCTGAGTCTGCTTGCATTGTTAATAGTACAACAGGTAGTGTACTTGCTTTTGATGCAGAAGGCTGTGGGTTCTACTCCCACAGTAGATAGATGCATTACTGATACTGTACTGTGTTGTAAAAGTGGGTGGATGCTGCAGTCCTTTTTGGCAAAGATACCTAGAGTAGTAACTATGAACCTGATATCAGTTTGCCATACAGTTCCTATTGCGATATTACTAGCTTATCATTTTTTTTAATGCATGCAACATAGGCAATTTATTCCTCAAGGGCAACAGGCACTTTATTTGAAGATGAATAAACAATTACATATAAAGTTGTTTGCTATCAGCAACCTCTTCATTGTTACTGATTTCTTTAATGTGGAATTATTTAGATGACTTTTACTACTTCAGAGATTGTGCATATTTACTGATACTGGTGGACTGTAGAAGGTTGAGAAGACTTTTATGATTGAAATGTTCTGAATTGGGTAGTTTTGTCATTGGTGCATGCATTTTGTTTCATTGTTTACTGGAAAAATGTTCAAAACAATAAATTTAAAATGCCGTCTAACAACTGTACTGTATTGTACAAGGAATATAATTTAGTACAATCAGGAAGGTGTATCAAAGAGCACATGTATGTTTCATGTGCAAGGGGCCTATGATTTGAAAACAGCCCAAAGTTAATCTTTATCTGCCACTGGCAAAATGTATTTTCTTTGAATGTGGGTTTCAATGCTGTTTCACTGAATGTGAGTTTCAAGGGCAGAGAAGTTTTAATGCTAAGCCTGTTTGCATTGTGAGACTGCGTTGCTTTGTTTAGCAGATGTCTTAGTGTTTGTGCTATAAAATGCAAAATAAAACTTTCAAATGAAATCCAAAACATCATAGAAGTAAAGCAGTATGCACATTAGTGTTTATGGTAAATGGAGTGAAATAGCCAAGTAATGGATCATTGGAATGGCTGCATGGGGGTGGGCTCCATTCGACCATGATTTTGTGAGGGGGAAGGGCGGCAAACTTAGACAGCCCCAGCTGAACTATACCTCCCAACTGTCCAGATTTTCACAGAATGAATAGATTTTTGCTTCTTAATTTTGGTTTGTTCCTCATAAAATTTGGTTTTCTGGAAAATCATTTAGGAATGAAGTCACTATATAATGACACACTGAGTTTCAGACTTCATAACCTTCAGAAAAATGCATGCGGAAGTAAGACCTGTTATTCTATCAACTGTCCCAGTTTATACAAGAGCAATTTTTAGTACTGTTTATATGTTCCCCCAATATATTTGGCCTTGTCCAGATTTATTGCATTAACAGGTTGAGAGGTACATGCAAATAAATTGCTTTATGGAATTAGGCATAGCCAAACCTCTCAACTGTCCCCGAATTTGGCTCAAAATGTTGCTCTTCCCCTAATAATCCCTCCACAAAATAGCAATTTTGGAAGAAAACATGGAGGGTTTACAATTAAGAAATAACTGTAATAATCAGTTGTAGATTACTTTTATTTCAGAAATGCATGCAGATTATTTTATTTTGTCAGCTGCTCAAGTTAGCAGTACTAATATTAAAAAGGTGTCCCTTCTTTGATAGGTTCCCAGCTGTATTGTGTGGCTATTTTATATTTTTGCATCACATTTTTTTTCCATTTTTCATAAAATTGTGGTTTTTTTTGGCAAATTAGTGGTAAATCATTAAGGACTGAAGTTAGAAAATAATGAGACATTTGAGTTTTAGATTTCATATCCTTCAGAAAATTCATACTGATGCAAGACCTACTATCCTATTATCTTTCTAAGTTTATAAGAGCAATATTTAAAAATTGTCCTTATTTTTGGGCCTTTGTCCCACTTCTTTGTATGGCTTTGTCCAGATTTCTTGCTCTGAGGTTGAGAGGTATGACAAATGTGTCAAGGCCATCACAGTCAGCCAGAGACATTTCAAATTGTAACATACTTGTTGCACCCCACTCCCCCATGTAGTGACTCTGGATGTGTCCAAGCAAGGCAAAGAGCAGTTATACAGTGTAAATGTGCAGGGTGTAAATGTGCAGGGTATGCCCCCATCCAAGGTTGACACAAGTACTACAGCGGCTTTTCATCTGTTCTTGATTTTGCAGAATAGTCTGGTTTCTGTCATATTTTTTGTATTGTTGATTTATGCTTATTACTCATAAAGTGCCTGTTGCTTTGTGTTTTAAGTAGCAATGTTTTAATGACCATCAGGTAAGCTTGTCTGAGATCATTACATGCAAGTAAGCTTTAATAAGCATACTGTTAAAGAATTGCCAACATTGAAAGCCTTTCTGTTGTTGCCATGCAGAGAATACTTAACTAGATAATGTATAAGCATTGGGTATTGAAATGCATATGACAGTATTTGTAATAAAGGACAGGATTACATTATTTTAAGAAGCTGATTACACTTGTTGGAGACTTCCAGTGATCTCTGAGGGCTTTAACCATAAACTAAACAGAATGCCATTCATGTGTGGTCCATAACCTGTACAGTAATCCTTTAAGCAATGTATCTTGAACTTGTTTCTTGTTTGCTTTTCATTTTTTACTTTGATCATGTTTTCCCCATGAAACAAGTAGATAGTTGTCAGGCAGCAGGTCTTTTTTGGATAAGAAACATTTTTTACAAGTGAGGGCATCACAGAGATTGCTACTTTCAGCATGTTACTTGGTACTTTAATAAAGCTGAATATAAATTATAATTAGAACTGCTGCAGTGCAAGGAGAAGCGGTTTGAGTTGAGTGCTGCTTGTTTTTCTTATACTTGATTTTCACTGGTATTCCAGTAATGTATTTAAAAAGTAATTTATTTTTTCATGCCTCGCAACCTTTTTGTGTCCATCTAGATATTAAGTAAGCTGTCATGCAGCCAATGCATTGAAATATTTTTATTCTTTTATACTTCGTTTGTCTTGATTGGACTCTCATAATGAGGGTTTGGCACCCAGGGCAGCATATTTAATTAAAGTTAGTGTTTCTAGTTTTGAGCATAGCACCTCCTCTTTCTGCTTGGCCACAACCATTCCCATTGACCCCACCCATTCAGCTATCTCCTGCAGCCCCCCTTTGATTTGAAGTCACCAGCCACCACTGTCTTGTGGTCATTAGCCTAGAAAACACCTATGAACCTATGAACCTTTCTTGCCCTCTTCTCCTCTTAATAATATATCTCAAACCAAAAGCACAATTATAGAACGCTGATCCTCTGTGTCTAATATATCTCCGTGTTTAACCAACTGCCTTTTTAAGTACATATATGAATACAAAGTACATCACAAAAGCAATTTTATAAGTTGTAGCACTAACAGTGCAACATTACAGAAACACTTCCTATTAAGAACAGTTAATTCATCTGCTGCTTAACAGGGGTCATTCAGACTTCAGACTTCAGACTCTTCTAGACTCTTGCTCTAGATGCATCTGCCATATTAATATGTACAGTTATGGAAAATTAAATGCCATTTTTTAAAAACTGCATCAGTAAAGAATGAGCCCTTGGCTTCCTCAAAGATGGAGCCTTTTAAAGCTTTTTGAACACTTCTATTTTTTGGGCATTGTTTTATAAAGTGTACATGACTTCAGCCATGAAGCCTGTCTTAGCAACTTTACTAAGCAGTCACTGCACGAGCATCTAAGCAACTGACCCAGTCTTTTGTGAGGCAGACTGTTCTACTGAGATTTGCACTTACCACTACCTTTTGGCGCTTCTTTGGGTAGAGACAGATGATTTTCTGTTTATCCAAATAAAATTACTGATTTATAAGAACTCTTGTATGCCTCTTGAAACTTCAACACCTACAAATCTTAAAAAAAATTTGAAAAAAAAATTTTGCTGGAAATGCAAACATCAGTCAAGAGTCCATTACATCCTGCTTTCCTTAAACTTGCTGAGATAAACTCCATGATGAATTAAGCCACACTTTATTCCCTTGGTAGAAAAAATGAAATTTCACAATCATATAAAGGTGAAAGAACAGCTTTCCAGTTGGCTGTTAAAAAACTCTGATACTCCCTAGCTCCTGCACTGTTCTATATATCTTCTAGGAAAGCAGAATCCCAAAGAAAGGGAGCTTAAATGGAACCAACAGTTATTTTTCTTCTGTATAAAACCATTTTATCTAAAAGAACATGCCCCTTTATTACAAGATATTTTTCACTGCATTTTGCACTATTACTATATGCTTACAGTCTGTAAGAGTGAATGCTCAGAAGAATGAACATTCTTATTCAATGATATTTCATCATGCTGGCTGCTTTCCATGTGAGATCACAATACAATTGGGTCTGGGAATTTGCCCTTACCCTACAGGTGTGTAATTTCATAGTTGGTATAAACAATTAGCATGGGGTATAGGGGTGTAGGGAGGCTTGCCTCCCTGCATTTTTTTATTTGATCTTTTTAGATTTGATGTAAAAGATTACTCTTTTACTATACACTTTTTTGTGCATTCGCTGAATGATGAGAAAATCCATAATGTATACATTGTATCATAACCCCTGCTCAGAAAAGAGAAAGCTTATTAGCAAATATATACTTAATCATTGGATTACTTTGCATTATAGAAATATGAAACAAGTACCTTTCCTGTAAGAAGAAAATATGGTCTTGCTGTTCACGTATAAATATATACCACAACATTCCATTTGCTTATGAGGTAGGTGCATATCATTCACATTAAGAATTCGAAAGCCTAACTGGGAAACAATCATACTGATTTTATGTTAACTGATAAAAACAGCAAAGGAAAAAGCACAAACAGACCTTTGTTATCATTTGGTGTACCCAAACTTTTCTTCCAAGCATTACAGAAAAATAAAATAAAAACCCAACAGGACCCCCTCCCAAAAAAAGCAACACAGTCTCAAGAGACACTTCAAGTGCATTAAAAGTCTTTTAATCTGGTTTAATATTAGGGCCTTTGTAGCAGTGAAGATATTCACAAGATATCTATTTTGAGGTACTTACATATTATTGCAACCAGATTCAGAGCTGGAGAAGTGACTTATTTCCATGCTCTTTTCCTACCGAAATATGTTGTTAAAATTATTTGGGAAGTGTGTGTCACTGAAGTGTCTTTTATTATAGTTAGTTTTGCTTGAACATCTTTAGCTGTATGGGGAAAAGAAAGACCAAACATTTTACCAATTCCAAACAAGTCGATTATATGTAAGTACCGATAGCTGTTGACAGTCGTCCAGTTTCTAAGAAAGTTTCTGAGAGCAATGTTTAAAATACTTGTGTCCCTATTTTGGGGGTCTTTGTTCCACCATTATTTTACACTTTGACTCGATTTCTTCGGTTAACAAATTGAGAGCTATGTGAAGCAATACCCAGCGACCATGCTGAGAGATCATTACCTGCAGTTGTTAGAAGGTGTCGATGGCAGGTTGAATGCTACCCACATGTTATATAGGTGTGGATAATACCACTACCATTACAGTCAATTATGTTATGATGCCTTGCTTGCTGACACGGGTATTTGTTTTGTTATGTTGGCTTGGTTTTACTTCTTTACCAGGCTAGAGCAGAGCAGTTACAAATCAATATAACATTCACTGTTGGCTCAACCTGAAAATGTGTATTTCTTTTCCCAATATTTCACGGAAGACGGATCAGAAAGCTTGCAACCACAAACTTCACGTCAACACAATGCAGGTTGACTTGTTTGTCTGGGAATTATGACAGTTTGGCCTCCTGCTTGTGGTAATAAGCAAAGTCACATCTTTTATTATTTAAATCATGAAAAACAGTCAGTTGTTTATGGTTCAGAACAAATTAATTAATTTTATTTTTATTTAAAATTTGTCGACCAGGAATGTCCGACTAGGTTCCACAGAGCCTGTGTTCAGTGGAGGCCCGAGGAGAAATGCTCCAGATGCATGTCTTTGGAATGTGGGAGGAAACTGGAGTAGCCGGAGGAAACCCACACGAACACAGGGAGAACATGCAAACCCCACACAGAAGGCACCCCAGCATCGAACCGGAGAACCTCTTGCTGTGAGGCAACAACGTTAATCGCTGCACCACTGTGCCGCCCTAATTTCATTAAGTTTCATGAGAAACTTTCTTAGGAACTGGAGAACTGTCAAAAAATATAACTACTTACATATTATCGAGTGGTTTGGAATCTGCTTGCGATAATACGCAAGTACCCATTTTGAAAATATACTGAAAGCTCATTCCTCTCTTCATCTGGTGAATTGAAACATGTTGGCATCTCATTCCATTCAGTTTTCAATCATGCTGGAGTAAGAAGTGCATTGTAATTCTTTTTTGTCATAAACAATGCTCCTCCACAATGATCTTATTTTACTAAAATACTTGTGAGAACTTCTTTTGGTAGAAAAATTTAAATACTACTAAAATAACCCTAGGTCTATTCTGAACCTGCTTCCATGTAAAAACATTATAATATCTCTCAAAGCCATGGGCCTCCTTATCTTCTTGAATGGGCATCTCCTGAAGTACAGCAGTAGTTTTAGTTAAAGGCTGCTGTATGGTTCTACAGTTCTGGAATGCCAATAAACCTCTAATTCTAAAATGGAATCCTCATTTCCAAGTCAACCAGCCTTTACTCATTCCAGTTGCATTCATCAGTTATGCTCCACACTGATGTTGTCAAGCAGCGTTTTTTTCTTTACACTGAAGAGCTCAAGATAAATGCTGAACCTCAGTTTCATGAGCTCATCATTGGCTTCTAGTTGCTTGGTTCTCTCAATCCACTCTATCACTCTTCTGACAGAAGCTCATAACTCATCAAGCTTTGGTGCTAAAAGCTGTAGTCCTATTTTCTGCACCAGTATTATAAACATATCAGGTAAAACTGCCCACAGAGCTCAGATACAATCACACATGCAACCTCAGCCTTAGACAGAGTATCAGTACCAAAAGCTTTATGTTTATTACCATTTATCTGTACAGTATCTGTTGTTACCCAAAGAAGGAGAAAAAAATCAATGTTGCCCCTCCGGTCCCTTTCTCAGTAATCATCTGGATAGGAAAGAGAATTTCTGCATTAAACCAATTTGGAAACTGTCTTTCTTTGCTGTGAAGTGACCAGGTGACCTAGAAAATACTCCATTGGTTCCTGTGGGTGAAATTTTATTGTATCTGTGCATGTCACAGTCACAGCTTCAACAGCAGTTTCAGAGGGAGTCAGCAGCATTTTCCTAGTATTCCAAAATGAACAGTGGTTCGGTTTTACATTTTACTCTTTCCATTACTTGCAGGAAGCAGCATTAATTTCAGAAAACACATATACCCCCAGATTCACTATTCTTCCATACAGGACTAGCTTAGACCTGCACGGAAGTGGCCATTTAGGAGCAGCAAGGCAGTGCACTAGGCATATTAATGAAGGTGTGATGCCTGAGCTCCTAAATGCACATGGCGCATGTACGAATGCAGGGGGCATATCTGAGAGCAGAGCTCTTAGAATATACAGACCCCTGCAAGCAAGAACAGCAGGTTAGCAATAAGAATGAGTGAGACTTCTCATAGGTGTTTGCATACCCCCAGCAACACCCCCAAGTTTATAAGAGCAATATTTAAAATATAAAATATAAACAAGGTAATTTTTTTTTTTTTATCAAACAGATAAAATCTAACCATAGGTGCGTGGGTCTGCCCATTACTTTGCTACATTTATTGCAGCTTAAATGGCATAACAGGATAAAAATCAAGATATATGCAAACAAAGCAGTACTTCAATAGTGTAGTGGGCAGAGCATTTGCCTTACGAGCAGTCATTCCCTGTTCGAGTCTCACTCCAATACATTCCATTTTCCATGTCAAATCACTTTATGAACAATATTTTTAGTTGCATAACCTACTAAATTACATATATTTGTGAACTGGAGTACTGTATTGAATGCAGATGTGAGGTGTCATTGTCATAATGTTGTAAAATCCACAAATAATCACAAGTTCCCCATACAGTATATGCACACATGAATCAGGGATACAAATCAAAGGTACAATGTGTAATGAATGACAAATCCAGACAGTGTCCAAATCCACCACCTTCCCAAGAACATTTTACATTACTGTCTAAATTAGTGCAGGGGTAAGCAGGGGTACACATTATTAAGGAAGAGTAAACATATTTAAGCAGTAGTAAGCAGGTATAAGCCCATTTGCACTGGGGTAAGCAGTGCAGTGCGCACACAGGTTAAGCAATACTGAAGCTAATTCTTTGTAAGCATATTTAACCGGAGGTTAGCATTGCTTACCTTTGTGCAAGCCCATGCAAACCTGCTTACAATTGCTTAAAAGTGCCTTAATCACTCTGTATGCAACAGCCACTGTTCTGGCCAGAAACAAAATAAACAGCCTTTGCAGGTCTTGAACCCAACAGATCCTCACTAGAGGAAAATCAAACTGAACATGTGAAAGGAATCTATATACAGTTTTATGTTGTATAACCTACTACATAACATAAATATGTGAACTGGGGTATTGCATTAAGTCCAGATGTGAGGTGTCATTGTAATAAAGTGTTGAAATCCCCTAATAAACACAAGGACCCCATACAGTCTCCATACACATGAATCATGGATACTAAACACATGTATAACATGTAATGAATAATAAATGATGCCAAACAGCAAATAGTATGCAAATTAAATATTAAGCAATGCTAAGCATTGCACAGCCCAGCTTACTAGGTGTAAGCAATATGTAGGCTAGCTAAATCAGTTTGCCCATTGCTATACCCCTTAAGCAATGCCAACCTCAGGTAAGCAGGTTTGCCCATAGCTTAGCATTTTCAAAACCGTCCAGTCATGGCAAGGTGCAGGAAATCTGCCCTATTTAAACCCAAGAGGTGGGAATACATCTCATAACTGGTACAGCTTTCTCCTGCAGGCACTACAACTGGTATGGGAGTGGGTGTGCAGCGCTGGGGCATCCAGGTGTCCAGAGTCATGACAGAACTCCTTGTGAAAGACCATGACCAAAGACTGCTGCAGGGCCAGTACCAGGGTTCCCAATACAAAGCCGAAGCCTAGGACCATCTCACCCGTGATCTCACCAGTGGCACTGGCATACCTCAAACTGGTGAGCAGGTCAGACATCACTATGCTGATCTGAAGTGGAGAGAGAGGGATCTCTTGGATCAGTGGATCCAAGATGCTAGGAGGACGGGGGATGTCCCAGCCATGTGTAAGTGTCAGTCCACTACCTGTTTAATAATTGCCAGCTCATGTATATTATGGACAGGTATGGCTAAATATTCCTTTTATGTCTTTCACAGTGGCAGATAAGCGGGCTGCGAACCAGAAAGCCCATGCCTTTAGATTGCAGTGTTTGCGATGTGACGCAGGTTAGTAATACTCTTGCATGTATTGTCATAGGAAATAAATCTAAAAGTAGTAGTAAGTTAATCTCCTGTATAAAACCTGTATTGTTTAAAGCATGTACTGCATACACCACAGAATATGGTAGGAAGAGTCTCATATAGGTTGTATGCAAATAAAAGCATAATAGCCTGACAATAAAGATCTAACTGCTGGACTGCATGGGTTTATTCTGGTATCACATGGTAATGTAGAGTTGCAATCTCCTAATAGTACTGTTGTATTAAGGACTGTTACCCAGACTGTGCTACATAAATAAAATGTGTAGGAATGTCTGTATATGACTGTTGTAATCACAAGAGGTCATATAATCCAACTTTGAGAGACTTAGACAGAAAACAGTGAAAAGATAGACAACATAATCCAAATTGCACACTCAACTGAGACGTGAACTGTTGTATTCTTAGCACACATAGCCATGGTTTGAATCCTGTGAGTGGTAGTAAGCTGTATGCAAAATCATACCCCACAACTGTACAGATATGTCCAGAATGTCCAGTTAATTGGCCCATATCCACTGCCTGTCACCCTGTCCCCCTGGCAAATCAGTGGGATGATCCCAGATGTTTAGACAGCAAATAGGAAATACAACTGATTGTCAGACATCTATAAGAACAAACCTGTCACTCCAGCAACTCCCTAAAATGTTATGAGAGTAATAAGTCTAGTATGTCCCATCTCCACCCCATGTTGTGAAGCAGTGACCAGAGTGTGTGCAGTAACAGAGTGAGACATATGTGCATTATACTAATGTGGAATCTGGTAATATGTGTGGCAATATTCAGGTAGTGCTAACAAACATTGCCCCTGTCTGTCAGATACGAAAACTGTGCCTAGAAATAAAAGATAGATATCCTGTACTCGTACTGTTTACTCTGGTATTGTATGGCATTGTTAGTGTTGCAGTTGCTCTGAATAATAAGGTATTACTCATCACTGTCACTCACACTGTGCTACATAATAAAACTGTCTAGGAAATCCTGTATAAGAGTGCTATAATTACAAGGTCAGTTTGTAAAACCACAGGCGACTTATAGACAGAAATCAGAGAAGAGATACACAGCAATATCTATATAGCACACTCAACTGTGATGGACACTGTTTTATTTTTAGCAGACACAGCCATGGTTCCAATCCTGGGAGTGGTAGTAAGCTGTATGCAGAATCATACCCCACAAGTGTACAGAATTGTCCAGTGTCCAGTTAATTGGCCTATATCTGACGGCTGTTACCCTGTCCCCCTGGCATATCAGTGTGCTAATCTCTGACATGTAGGCAGCATTTCATGTCATATAACTAACTGTCAGGCTTGTAGATATTTGGAAAATGTCAATGAAAACAAACCTGTTATTGTAAAACTCACCAAAGTTTTAAGAGGGCAATAGTCAAAATATGTCCCAGTTCACCTGCATGTGATCAAGACATGCCCAGAGTGCGCTCAATAAGAGATGGACAGGTATGTGCATAATATCAACCTGGAATCTGAGAATATGTGTAGAAACAGTTAGGTGTTAACAAAGAATACCTCCAGAGGTATACCAGGAAAGAGGTGTATACTGCAGGTAAAACTTACTTCATGTATATAGTTGTCTACATCCATACCACTGTGCAAATTAATGCCGTAGGGTAGTGTACTAATACCTGTAAGGTACAGATCACAGCACTGACTAAGAAAGTAATGAGAACTACAGGAATATACTAGTTGTTAATTGACATCCCCCCATATCTGCAAAAATAAACTAAATACACAACTCAATCGGTATGTGCTCCATTAAATCTACCATTGGGACATATGTACTATTGTTTGATAAATACTTAAATTTGTTTCTATGCATGTGCCATGTTGAAATACTCCCACATTGGTGGCATGCAGCCATCAATGTACCTGCATGCTATTGTACTGGCCACTGTGGCTCCATATATGCATGTGTTCTGTTTGCTATGCAACTGTTCCATATCTGGTGTTTTGGGTTAATGGGAATATCTATGCATGCTGTTATACCTAATCCTGGAATGTGTTGACTATTACTAACCCACATATGTTGTAAACTTGAAACACCATAGCATGTTTGGGAAGGCCAGTCCCAGCGGACTCACCTGTCCCATCTCATCTGGCCATGGCACCAGGCACCAGCACATCTGGGGCCCACCTCAGGACCTCCTCGTCTGCTGGTCCTGCACCACCTTCGAGTGGAACTGCCTCAGGGGATGGGGCTCACCAACCCCTGGGAGCGGGCACAGACAGGACACTGTCACCCATCACCAGGTCTGGGACATGGTATGTAGCAAGCTCCGCAGGGAGTTTGGAGATGTGCTACACCAGCATGAGGGCCGCATGTTGCAACTAGAGGGTTGGACTGGCCCTCCTACTCAGCCCCCAGCACAGCCACCTTTGGGGCTGTGAAGGTGCAGTGGTGACTGCCCATGGGTGGTGATCTCAGTCCGACTGTATCCATAAGGGGGCTCATGGGCTTCTGATTTCCAAACAACCCTCCCCATCAAGGTGTTTACCCCCCACATGTGTCATATACTGCCCCTTTATGCTGCCTTGTCTGTCTTGTTTGTTATCCTACCCAACCTACCTCCCCAGATATACCTACTATCTCCATCAACATCCCACTCTCACCTGAAAAAAAAAGGGTAATCTGTTTCCCCAAAAAAATCTCGACCCATACATAGCTGTCTATTTCGCTCACATGTTCATTGGACACATGTAATCTGGACTAATTGGCTTCACAACATATTATTGTTGTCCTCACCTGTCTCTTAGGGGTTTGAGTGTCTAAACTATCTCCAAATTCGGTGTATATGCGCAGCTGTTGCTGTAGAAGAAATGGGCAGCTATGGACCTTACCTACACCCATCCCGCACATCCCTAGCTATTTTACCTACTGTCTTTCCCTATTTGTGCCCCTTTTTCACCACTTTCCTATCAACCCTTTTTCAATTTTTACTAAAGAAATTAGCACGGGGGTAAGTGGGAGTAAGCACTTTTAAGCAGCAGTAAGCGGACTTAAGCTTGTTTGCATGGGGGTAAGCAATACCTACACAGGTTAAGCAACTGAGAAGCTAAATCAGTATAAAAAACTGTAACCGGAAGGTAGCATTGATTACCTCTGCGCAAATCCACACAAACCCACTTACAACTTCTTAAAAGTGCCTTAATCACTCTGTATCCAATGGCCCTTGTTCTGCCAGCAACAAAATAAACAGCCTCTGCAAGGCTCAAACCCAGGACCCTGCACACAATAACCAAAGTGATTTACCACTAAGCCACGTCAGAAATACATGACCCTTATGTTTTCGCAAACATATCATCCAGCACAGTCATTCAACAGTACAGGAAATGTATTTATATATATATATATATATATATATATATATATATATATATATATATATATATATGTGTGTGTGTGTGTGTGTGTGTGTGTGTGTGTGTGTGTGTGTGTGTGTGTGTGTGTGTGATATATATATATATATATATATATATATATATATATATATATACATTTCTCCAAAGCCAACTTCATGCTTCTTAAGACAGAAGTGGCAAACTTCACAACACCCATGCAGATGAACAATAGAGGTAAGACTGCTGAATCCTACACAAATGCACTTTACAAGCACTTACATGAGTGCATGGATCATGCTATCCCTAACAGAACCAAGATGCTATCCTCCAAAAAAAGGAAGCCAATCTGGTGGCCTCCTGCCATAAACAATCTCTACAACAGAAGTAAGAAACTGTTGCAAAAAGAATAAACTCCTATGACTGGAAGAACTCCCTGGTCAGCCTCAGTAAGAAGCTGAGAGCCCTCATAAAATTCTCCAAAGCTAGTTATGAAAACAAAATTGCCACTGATTCTAAAGAAAACCACAAAACATTCTATAGCTATGTCAAGAATCTCAATGGCATCACTCAGATCTGCTCTGAGTTACAGAACAATGGCACTAAATATACAGAACCAACTGATATTGCCAACATCCTGGCAGACAGGTTCAGTGCTAACTTTAACCCCCCACACCCCCTAAAGGGCCCATCTCTATACCAGAAGAATGCAAAGTTCCTGTTATCATGGCTGCACAGGTAATAAACACACTCTCCAAAGCTAAGAACACAACATCCATGTGACCTGACAACATCCCAGGCTGCTTTCTACATGAACTACAGAATGAACTGGCACCTCGCCTAAGCACCATGTTCAATCATAGCCTCACCTCAGGATTTGTGCTCACTGAATGTCACACAGTGACGGTTATCCCACTTCAGAAAGGGGGAGCCACCATGGACCCCGAGAACTACCGCCCCATGAGCCTAACGAGCCTGGTCTGCAAGGCCATGGAATGCATCATCATGGAACTTATAAACAAAGAAATTGGTAATCCAAACTCTGGACCCCACCCAGTTTGGTTTTGTAAAAGGCAGATCATGTCTCCTAAACCTGACTGACTTCTTTGAAGCAGACACCAAAACCGTAGATGAGGGTAAGGTGGTTCACAAAGCCTATCTAGATCTCGCCAAGTCTTTTGACACCATCCCCCACTCTGGAATTATAGATAAACTCATTAATATAGGCATAAATTCCTATGTCACAAGATGGGTTGCCAACTGGCTCACTAACCGAACTCACTGTGAAAGTAGCAGACTCCAAATCCGACTTCAGACCAGTGACAAGTGGAGTACCACAGGGTTCAGTCCTGGGTCCTCTCCTGTTTGGTATCTACTTTTCTGAAGTACAGGCTAGCACAGAAGGTTTTTGGCTAACAAAGTTTGCAGATGACTGCAAACTAGGAGCCATAATTGAAACGTCTAACAATGTGGACAACCTACAAAAGGGCCTCACTGAGACAGATGCCTGGTGTCAAAGCCATGGCCTCAAGCTCAATGCCAAAAAATGCATTTTCATCCACTTTGGTAAAAACTCTGTACCCATGAGCAACCACATAGGTGGTAGTCTACTTAATACTGAAAGTGCGATGAGAGACCTGGGGACACAGGTGAACAGTAGTCTCTCCTTTGATAATCAAATCACCACAGTAGTCAGGAAATCCTTCTATGTGGCACACCTCATCACAAAAGGTTTCTCATCCAGGTAAAAGAGGTCATTCTTCCTCTCTACTCATTACTCATTAGACCCAGTATAGAGTGCAATGCCCCTTTTGGTATATACCTCAGAAGACATCTACAACAACTGGAAAGGCCACAGAAATACCACACAACAAGGATTACCAGCCTCAAACAGATGCCCTACACAGACTGTCTCAAAAAACTCCAGCTTTACTCCATCGGATATCGCCTACTCAGAGGCGATCTCTGCCTAACATACAAAGCTATGTCAATCTCAGAGCTGTTGGACATGCTCCACTTAAAGAAATCCCAATACCTCTGAGCTACACACTCTAGAGACCTAAACCTTCTCATCACAATAAACAGAACATGCTGGAGGGATCGATTCCTTTCCCAGAGACTTCCCATACTCAGGAACAAACTACATCTCTATATCAAACAAAGCTCTTCATTAGCACTCTTCAAGAAAAATCTTGATGACTGGATGGGAAATAGGAAATTCACCATGGGGATCACCTCTGTGGCTCTGCTCGACAGGGGCACAGGAAAATAATTTTCTTGAGTGGTGAAAGCCAGGGTACATTTTTGGCTAGGCTTGTATAGGCCCGAGGGCCAATAGCCTACTACCTACCTATGAACCTATGAATATATATATATATATATATATATATATATATATATATATATATATATATATATATATATATATATATATATATATATGTATATATATATATATATATATGTGTGTATATATATATATATATATATATATATATATATATATATAAAAGAGAACACAACAAATACATATATGACCAAAGGCACCATTAATGGCGGTGAGGGGGCCCAAGCTAAATACTTCTTGTAAGTATTGATATCACCCCCTCCACCACAGCAAAACAGATCTGCCCTGCAATACAATACCAACTGTTGCAAGTCCCATACCCAGCACCTGACAAAACATGGGCACAAGACGTTAACAATAATCCATCCCACCTGAATGATGTCAGGATGGTATCAATAACATATCATGCAGTACACTCTGGCTACCATAGGGAATGTACAATGTGGAAGCAATAAATATTCCAAAGATACATACACATACATACACACACACACACACACACACACACACACACACACACACACACACATGCAAATACATACATATATATATATATATATATATATATATATATGTGTAACTACACATACACACACACAGATATGTAAAGGGAGTTACATATTTAGAGGGTGCACACCATACTGAACAGCCAGTATTCCTACAGTTGCCACCTTATCAAATGGACAGTGTATGAGTCACCCATACAAAAGACAATTGTTGCCTGAAACATATACCCACAGAGAAGTCAAAGGTATGACACCACACACAGAAAGGTTTATTTGTGTACTATTGCAGTTGTATATGCCATGTCATATAGCTATTTAGGCTTTGAAATACATGCAAACAGATTAATACAACTCTCATGCAGATCATTTACTACAGTAATCTGAAAGCATAAGATATGTTGCTGTCCAGGCCAAGGCCTGCAAGTAGTACAACAGTAAAGACAGACTGAGCTACAGGATAACAAGCAATCAACAGTAAGCAATGCAGCTGTTTAGTCCAGCAGCCTCTAACTACACTTTGTATGCAATCCCTAGGGGGGAAAAACTTAAGATGACACATTGGAATGTATCCGTTACATTACAATGCATAAATGAAAACATCACAATCACACTGACAAACAGAACAGTCTGCATGGTAGTAAGCAGTAAGCCAGCAATGTTCCCAAGGTAAAATGTATGGTAATGTGCAGTCATATACCTTAAGGCAGCTTACTACTGATATCCCTCACATATTGTAACAGCCTAGGTTACTTATGGTGCATACCATCCCATAGACTGACTTACAGGGGCATATAACACTGTTACATACACTGACCTCTGGACTGCAGAAAGGCATCCATGTTTTGTGCAAATGAAGCCCACATATATATGGACCCTACCCCACAATATGTGTGGGGGCCACAACAGCACTGAATGATGGCAGGAATGCCAGCATGAAATAATCACAGGCCACTACATAACAACCCCTTACTGCATGTCATATGGACAAAGCCTGGTATGTAGGTGGAGGACAGAGCCCGTAACACAGGCCCATATGTGAAATAGTGTTGTCATACACTGAGCAAGTTGGTGGTGTTACAGGATAGTCTGCAACATACCCTTAGTCAGGAATATGAAGTCAGAAACACAAATGGATATAGCCATGTACTGATAGCATGCAACACACACACTGCCAGTGATATATCTAACACAAGACCTGTGTGGTGGACAGAAAAAAACATAACAGGCTCACCTCTGGCAATCATGTGGGTAGGCCCACCATAGAGAGCTATGCAGACAAACTGCATTCCATACAATACTAGTATGTACACACAAGCCCAGTAACACTGGTGCTATACAATGCATACAACAACACTACTCATACTCTGTCTGTAGTTCTGGAACCTTGTACATATATGTAGCTGACCTGAGTCTGCAAAGTCCTCTTGTAAGAGATATTGCTGCCTGCTGTCTGTAACACTGCTGCCCACACACAGGAAGGATATCCACCATGCAGGAAAGGTAAAGGGACCACACCCACATGATGTAGGGATTTATAGTAGTGGGTTGCCATGACAGTGATAATTGGAAGTACTACACAGCATGCTGCATACAGGTAGCAAGTGGAGGACACTGGTGTAGAGGCCATCACCTGATCATGTGCATCACCTACAAAATCCATGCTGCAATCTATTCAAAGCAGCTCAATCCATATACTGGAGAGAGAGTGAGAGAAAGAAAGAAAGAAAGAAAGAAAGAAAGAAAGAAAGAAAGAAAGAAAGAAAGAAAGAAAGCTAAAGGCAAAGGAAAAAAAAACAACACAAAACAAAAACTTTCAAGCACACTATCCAGAACAGACATCATACCCACAACAGGTATGCGAAGTATATATGCATGTAATTGACTGTAGTACTTGGTCTATAATAATGAGATAGATGATGTGGAATGACTTATATGTGCCATCAAGTGTTGTTGTAATGATGTTCAGTTGAACAACTGCTATGGACAATAGAGTCTGTCCCTGTGGGTAGTGGGCCATACGCATCAACTGTGCAGAGCAGCACTGACTGACAAGATATAAGCCATCATAGTTTGTGTTGTGTAATGGAAAACATGTATATTACTGTGGCCAATAGCTAGCGGTGGAAGTAATGTCATAATGATGGACACGTGGGTTCCATAGCCCACCACTTGTTGGACACTCAAGTTAATGTGTAATGTAGCATGTGGAAATGCCATAGCTGTGTAATAGGCTTACCTGCAATTTGTCCCTATATATACTCCCCTAATGCTCGGCTGTGTCCATATGTGGCACCTGTCTGTGTTGTAGCAAGCCAGAACAGTGCAGCTGTGCAGGAATGAGAGTTAGAGAGTGTGGACCTGATGTCTGAATGTACCCCATATATATATATATATATATATATATATATATATATATATATATATATATATATATATATATATATATATATATATATATATATATATATGCATGGGTCTAGGACTGTTGCACGAATGTACTTTTCACAGAATCGCTAATGAGCGGGCATACTTACACGAAAATGCTTTTCACCCTAGCAGCATTTTTGCGTGTGTGCCTGGTGTGCCGGTCATACTACGGTGTAGATAAGGTAAAATTCCCTTTTCCCCACTGTAGTGTGATCTCAGAGTGAGAATATTAAAGTAGGGGGGTGTAGGGGGGCTTGCCCCCCTGTGTAAAAGTAAATTTAATATATATTTTTTAACACACTTTAGCAAAAGCTCTTTTTTGGTGAAAGCGCTTTCGTTAAAGTGTGTTCGGTGATAGTGGATTCAGACTGTTGAAGTTTCGTTCAACAGTCCTAGATCCATATATATATATATATATATATATATATATATATATATATATATATATATATATATATATATATATATATATATATATGTGGATGTCTACATATATACAAACACACACACACACACACACACACACACACACACACACACACACACACACATATACTTATGTATATAAATACATGTCCCCTATTTTTGCATCACAGTGCTGCATGCTATGTGTGAGGGAGCATCACACATATCAATACACACACACACACATATATATATATATATATATATATATATATATATATATATATATATATATACAGCAATAAGTGTGTGCAACATGGACAGTTATATCATGTGTGAACCCCTTGTTGGGACCACAATGCCCTTGTCCGTGAAGGTGGGATTGGGAATTTGGGGAAGAATAGCAGGTATATTTGTGGAAGTGGGTTGGGTTGGTAGATATAGAAGACAGCCTACAGGGGTGGTATATGGCACATGTAGTGTGTAAACACCCTGGATGGTGAGTGTTGTCTGTGATGCAGAAGCCCCATAAACCCCCATATGGAAACAATGGGAACAAGGCTCCCACCTGTTGCCAGTCACAACAGCAGCTTCACGGCCCTGAAGGTGCCTGAGCTGGAGGCTGAGCAGGAGGATCATGTGGACCCTGTGATTTTGTACTCAAGGCCTCAAGGTGCTGTAGCACATCCCTCAAGTCTCTGTGGAGCAGACACCGGACCTGACTTTGAGTGACAGGATCATGTCTGTATGTGGCCCTGAGGGGGGCATCATCCCCTGAGGTGGTTCCACCTGAAGGTAGTGCAGGACCAGTAGATGAGGAGGCCCCAGGGTGAGTCCCACATGTGAAGTGGCCTGGGTAACATGGCCAGATGAGGTGGGAGAGGTGGTTCTGCTGGCAAGTATTCCCTAAACATGCTATAGTGTCACTGTTATAGAACATATGTGGGTAGTAATAGTCCACACATTCCCAGATCATGTTTAACAGCATGCATAGATAACCCCAATAACACATAACAGATGTGCAGCAATCACATAGCAAACACATCACATGCATATATGGAACTATCGTGGCCCTTAAAATGGCATGCAGGTGACATTGTCTGTAACAGGCCAGCAATGATAGTGTCTTCACAGGGAACATGGCTACAAACACATAGCACAAAGTGTGGTACGATATGATATATGTCCCAATGGTAGTTAGCTGTAGCCATACCTATTGAGTTGTGTGAACAATTTGTTGTCACAGATATGGAGGGGGGACAGAGATGTGTATTAAGAACTATGGTAACCTTGCTGTATGAGTTGCTCAGACCTGTTTCCATCTTTATGTCTTTCAGGCAATATGTCACATGGCAGATTACCTGTCTATTCAGTGGACAAAAATGAGGTAATCATTACACACCTGGTACAGCACTATCAGGTGCTGTTTGGCAAAACTGCCCATGAGCAGCAGGAGTGGACCACCCTGTGGAACAATTTAGTCCACAGGGTCAATGATGTCAGCCTGCATAACTGCAGTTATGAGCAGGTCTGGCATCATTGCAGCAACTTGCTTCGCAATGCCCGTTGATGTGTCCACGAGGATCAACTTGCAATGGGGGGCCATGCCATCCATCCCCACTGACACATGTGAGAAGCTCCTTGCCAGCCTCGTGGCACCTGCCCACCTCTACACACAACAACTGGCAGAAAGTATAGTGGAGGTGAGTACAACACACACACTGGCAGAGGAGCGTGCAGGTAAGGTCACAGGCCTCATGTACACAGACAACCCTCTCCTCCTCCCAACAAATTCCAACACATGTGAGAGATGCAACCATATAGTCAAACTGGAGGCTAAGCTGTCTCAACTCAGTACTGGCGTAACCAGTCAGGAGGAAAAGGAAACCACACTCACTACAATTCCAGTCTCACATAGACCTACCACGACAGCAAACCAAACACATAAACACACAAAAACATACTCGGAGGTTCTAAATAAAAATCTGCATAAGCAGCAGAGACCTCCAAAGCAGACACCCAAGCAACCGCTACCGCAAAACAAAACACGTGCAACACATAGCTCACAAAGCCAGTGTGCCGAACAGTCACAACCCTTAAGGCTAAACAACACACCTGATACACTTGTAATAGGTGACTCTATCGTCAGGCACACTGACGTCCCACTCAACAGGCTGAAAAAGGAGAAGGTCATGGTGAGCTGCTTGTTGGGCGCTAGGATCCACCACATAACACAAACACTCAGGTAACTCCAAGGCATGTACAAATATGACTCAGTCATTGTCCATGCTGGTGTGAATGACCTGAAATGTACCTCTCTGGACTACATGAAAAGAGACATAGAGGAGCTCTTTGAGCATGTAGTCTTGACCAGTATGACCCTGACTTTGAGTAGCATCTTACCTTCACCAAGAATGATGCCACAATATGAAGACAAGATGATCAATTTCAACAATTGGCTTAAGTATTGGTGTCATTCAAAGGGGATCCAATGCCTGTCTGCCTGGGATGACATGCTCGATAAGCCATGATGCTTCGCTAGGGATGGCTTGCACCTATCACCCCTGGGCTTTCGAATATTGGCAAAGGCTCTTGCTACCCCCATAGTGCCTTTTTTAGGCAAGGTTCAAAAGACAAACCCACCTCCATAGGTATCACAAGGGATAAGAAACTAAGAGTAATGCTACTCAACACCAGAAGTCTAAACCTCAAGATGCATGCACTCAAAACTCTCCTTAGCATGGAGAACATCGATATCTGTGCAGTAACAGAAACCTGGTTCAAGGCTCCCGAGAGCACCCCAGCACTACCAGGTTATACCTCATACCATGCTTTTCAGCCCCAAAACTTGGACCAAACCAGAAAAGGAGGGGGAGTATCAATATTCGTCAAAGATACCCAAACCTCTAGGCTGCTGGCACAGCACAAAGCATCAGAGACTATCCATGTGCAACTAACAGTGGGTAAAACTGCCTTCCAGTTTATAGCCTGCTACAGACCACCCTCCCAAACCCAGGAACTCCACTCGGCCTTCCTGAGAACACTGGAAAATATGAAGTTCTCTCCAAACACCATTATATTGGGTGACTTCAACTACCCAAACATAGACTGAGAGCATTACTTTAGCTCCAACACCCTAGCCCAAAGGTTCCTAGAATTTATAAACTCAAATGCTATGGAACAACTTGTTACCACTCCCACAAGAGGGGAAAACATACTGGACCTGATCATCACCAACATGGGGACTCTATGCTCCAGACCAGAAGTGTATCCCTCACTGGTAAGATCAGACCATAAACTAATCTCACTGGATATTCACATCCCGACCCCACCCCCTGCCCAGAAAACCACAGTGAAAAACTTCTCTAAAGCAAATTTCACACTCCTCAAAACCAAGGTGGAATCCTTCAAAGCCCCGGGCCTGTGGAAAATACCGCCCAGACTGCAGAATCCTTTATAAACGCATTCTATGAACACCTTCAGGAATGCATGGATCATGCAATCCCAAATAAAACCAAGACCCAATCCTCCAAAGGCAGAAGTCCTGTCTGGTGGACCCCAGCCATAAACAAACTATACAATAGAAGGAGGAAGCTACTACATGATAGAGCAAAATCCCAAAAAGGGAAGGCATCTCTGATCAGTATTAGCAAAAGCTACGGGCACTCATAAAATCGTCTAAGGCCAGCTTTGAGAGAAAAATTGTACAGGACACTAAGGATAATCACAAGGCTTTCTTTAGTTATGTTAGGAACCTGGGTGGGAATTCCCAGATATGCTCAGAATTAGTCCAAAATGACAAAAAATACACCGAACCCACAGACATTGCCAACATCCTAGCTGACAGGTTCAGAGCAAACTCCCCACCCTCCCCACCAAAAGGGCAAATATCTATCCCAGCAGAGTGCTGCCCCCCTGACATCTCAGATGCTCAGGTAAGATCCACCCTCTCTAAAGCAAAAAACACAGCATCAATGGGACTAGACGGTGTCCCGGGCTGTGTCCTACATGAACTCCAAGAAGAGCTAAACCCAAACATAAAACTACTGTTCAATCTCAGCCTTACTACAGGATATGTACCCAAAGAGTGGTGTACAGCAACGGTGGTCCCTTTCAACAAAGGTGTTGCCTCAACGGATCCTGGAAACTATCGCCCCATAAGCCTGACTAGCTTGGTCTGCAAAGCTATGGAAAGGATCATCATGGACCTTATAAATAAAGATATTGGGGACCTACAGACACTGGATCCTACGCAGTTCGGCTTTGTTAAGGGCAGATCCTGCCTCTTAAAATTGGTCAATTTCTTTGAAACAGTAACCAAGGCCATTGACGAGGAGAAGGTGGTCCACACAGCCTACCTGGACCTCGCAAAAGCCTTTGATTCAATACCCCACTCGGGCATTATAGATAAGCTCACCAGCTTAAATATAAATCCCTATGTCACTAGATGGGTTGCAAACTGGCTCAAGGACAGAACCCACATGGTTAGAATTGCTGGAGCCATGTCAGACTCCAAACCAGTTACAAGTGGCGTCCCACAAGGCTCAGTCCTGGGACCTCTCTTGCTCGGTATATATTTCTCAGAGGTCCAGGCCAACACAGAAGGACTGTGGCTGACCAAGTTCGCAGATGACTGCAAACTGGGCTCCATAATCGACTCTCCAGCCGACACAAGCATCCTCCAAAAGGGCCTCATAGAAACAGACAACTGGTGCCAGAGCCATGGCCTCAAGCTAAACGCCAAAAGGTGTATAGTCATCCCCTTTGGCAAAAACAAAATGCCCACAAATTACCACATAAGTGGTAATCCATTAAGTACGGAAGAAGTAATTAGGGACCTGGGGACCCAAGGTGATAGCAGTCTCTCATTTGACAACCACGTGGCCAAAGTGGTTAGAAAAACATTTTATATAGCCCACCTAATCATGAAGGGATTCACATCTAGATCAGGGGAGGCCATCGTGCCTCTTTACTCATCCTTCATCAGGCTCATAACTGAGTACAGTGCCCCTTTTGGGATGTACCTTACCAGACACCTGCAGCAACTGGAAAGACCCCAAAAGTACCTCACCAAGATGATCAAAGGGCTCATACAGATGCCATATGCTGCCTGGTTAAAGAAACTCCAGCTCTACTCAGTGGCATACCGCCTGCTCAGAGGCGATCTGTGCCTGACGTATAAAGCCATGTCCAACCCGGAATTAATGGACATGCTGCACCTCAGAAAATCCAAATCCCATCGAGCTACGTGCTCGAGAGACTTGAACCTCAGCACTGAAATAAATAGGACATGCTGGAGGGACAGATTTATAACCCAGAGGCTCCCTTCACTCTGGAATAAAATCCCAGTCCTGGTTAGGCAGAGTCCCTCACTTGACTCTCTTCAAGAGGAATCTTGATGAGTGGATGGGGGATCGTAGGTTTACCCCAGGTATCACTTCTGTGTCACTGTTAGACAGAGGCACAGTATACTAACCTCAATAAAAGGCATAGCAAAATTAATTTAAAATGGGTGGCGAAAGCCAAACACACTCTGGCTAGGCTTATAAATGCCCTAGGGTAGATAGCCTAGTATGAACCTATGAACCTATATCAGTAGACCACTGTTGTGTATCCATCCGCATCTGTACAGGTATAGCATGCATATGTGAGATGACATATATATAGTCTGTTGCGTAGTAGTAATAAACAGATGTGCATAAGCTGTAGTATTGTGGACTTGTACTGCTGATGTTCTGTAATGCTGTACCCACCCTGTACCAATGCTACAGCTGTGGCTACTCATGGGGACTCTATGCTCCAGACCAGAAGTGTATCCTCACTGGTAAGATCAGACCATAAACTAATCTCACTGGATATTCACATCCCGACCCCACCCCTGCCCAGAAAACCACAGTGAAAAACTTCTCTAAAGCAAATTTCACACTCCTCAAAACCAAGGTGGAATCCTTCAAAGCCCCGGGCCTGTGGGAAAATGGCCCAGACTGCAGAATCCTTTATAAACGATTCTATGAACACCTTCAGGAATGCATGGATCATAATCCCAAATAAAACCAAGACCCAATCCTCCAAAGGCAGAAGTCCTGTCTGGTGGACCCCAGCCATAAACAAACTATACAATAGAAGGAGGAAGCTACTACATGATAGAGCAAAATCCCAAAAAGGAAGGCATCTCTGATCAGTATTAGCAAAAGCTACGGCACTCATAAAAACGTCTAAGGCCAGCTTTGAGAGAAAATTGTACAGGACACTAAGGATAATCACAAGGCTTTCTTTAGTTATGTTAGGAACCTGGGTGGGAATTCCCAGATATGCTCAGAATTAGTCCAAAATGACAAAAATACACGAACCCACAGACATTGCCAACATCCTAGCTGACAGGTTCAGAGCAAACTCCCACCCTCCCACCAAAGGGCAAATATCTATCCCAGCAGAGTGCTGCCCCTGACATCTCAGATGCTCAGGTAAGATCCACCTCTAAAGCAAAAACACAGCATCAATGGGACTAGACGGTGTCCCGGGCTGTGTCCTACATGAACTCCAAGAAGAGCTAAACCCAAACATAAAACTACTGTTCAATCTCAGCCTTACTACAGGATATGTACCCAAAGAGTGGTGTACAGCAACGGTGGTCCCTCTCAACAAAGGTGGTGCCTCAACGGATCCTAGAAACTATCGCCCCATAAGCCTGACTAGCTTGGTCTGCAAAGCTATGGAAAGGATCATCATGGACCTTATAAATAAAGATATTGGGGACCTACAGACACTGGATCCTACCCAGTTCGGCTTTGTTAAGGGCAGATCCTGCCTCTTAAAATTGGTCAATTTCTTTGAAACAGTAACCAAGGCCATTGACGAGGAGAAGGTGGTCCACACAGCCTACCTGGACCTTTCAAAAGCCTTTGATACAATACCCCACTCGGGCATTATAGATAAGCTCACCAGCTTAAATATAAACCCCTATGTCACTAGATGGGTTGCAAACTGGCTCAAGGACAGAACCCACATGGTTAGAATTGCTGGAGCCATGTCAGACTCCAAACCAGTTACAAGTGGCGTCCCACAAGGCTCAGTCCTGGGACCTCTCTTGCTCGGTATATATTTCTCAGAGGTCCAGGCCAACACAGAAGGACTGTGGCTGACCAAGTTATGAATGACTGCAAACTGGGCTCCATAATCGACTCTCCAGCCGACACAAGCATCCTCCAAAGGGCCTCATAGAAACAGACAACTGGTGCCAGAGCCATGGCCTCAAGCTAAACGCCAAAAGGTGTATAGTCATCCCCTTTGGCAAAAACAATGCTCACAAATTACCACATAAGTGGTAATCCATTAAGTACGGAAGAAGTAATTAGGACCTGGGGACCCAAGGTGATAGCAGTCTCTCATTTGACAACCACATGGCCAAAGTGGTTAGAAAAACATTTTATATAGCCCACCTAATCATGAAGGGATTCACATCTAGATCAGGGGAGGCCATCGTGCCTCTTTACTCATCCTTCATCAGGCTCATAACTGAGTACAGTGCCCCTTTTGGGATGTACCTTACCAGACACCTGCAGCAACTGGAAAGACCCCAAAAGTACCTCACCAAGATGATCAAAGGGCTCATACAGATGCCATATGCTGCCCGGTTAAAGAAACTCCAGCTCTACTCAGTGGCATACCGCCTGCTCAGAGGCGATCTGTGCCTGACGTATAAAGCCATGTCCAACCCGGAATTAATGGACATGCTGCACCTCAGAAAATCCAAATCCCATCGAGCTACGTGCTCGAGAGACTTGAACCTCAGCACTGAAATAAATAGGACATGCTGGAGGGACAGATTTATAACCCAGAGGCTCCTTCACTCTGGAATAAAATCCCAGTCCTGGTTAGGCAGAGTCCCTCACTTGACTCTCTTCAAGAGGAATCTTGATGAGTGGATGGGGATCGTGAGGTTTACCCAGGTATCACTTCTGTGTCACTGTTAGACAGAGGCACAGTATACTAACCTCAATAAAAGGCATAGCAAAATTAATTTAAAATGGGTGGCGAAAGCCAAACACACTCTGGCTAGGCTTATAAATGCCCTAGGGTAGATAACCTAGTATGAACCTATGAACCTATATCAGTAGACCACTGTTGTGTATCCATCCGCATCTGTACAGGTATAGCATGCATATGTGAGATGACATATATATAGTCTGTTGCGTAGTAGTAATAAACAGATGTGCATAAGCTGTAGTATTGTGGACTTGTACTGTTGATGTTCTGTAATGCTGTACCAACCCTGTACCAATGCTACAGCTGTGGCTACTGATATCACATCTCTCAAACACTTATGTAGGTCCCTCTGGTATACCTCCAAGGCAGCAGCCTGTAGCTGGTGAGTATGGTTTATGTTCATGCTTGCCAATACACCGGTCATGTAATGGCTATGGTATATTCCATGCACACATCTAACACACCTACCCATAATGCATAATACATGTTCAAATTTTATTGCTTTTAACTGCACTGCATCACAGGGGTGACCATGATAGTGTATCTGAAGGGTATATAAGACACCTGCAGTATAACTAACATCTTGACATTGCAAAATGTGTCCACAGAGATGAACATAATGGTGGGATAAATGGCCTATAGTAGGGACATGTGTGAAACATCACCCTTATACACTGTTACAACAGCGTATATATCAGTATTACAATGGCAACTGTTACAGAGCTACACTATGGCATATCATAATACTGCAGTCCACAACACTTAAAACTTGCAATGTGGTCCCAACATGAGCAATGAGTATGTAATATGGAATCGTAGGTTAGGGCAGCAAATATGGGGAATACATACCTACACAAACACTGGAAGTATATGTGTACACACTCCGGATAAAATATAGTGAATGCAGCTGTAGAGGTACTGACTGCATGCATTTGTCATGGAAATGGAGCTTGCAGCAAGTACACATCCTCAAAGTCACACCACATATTGGTCTGCTGTCCATGACATTTGGTCATGAAATGTGCACACTTACCTGCAACAGAGACAGCCATGGCTTGCATATACAATAGAAGGAGGAAGGAACTAAATGATAGAGCAAAATCCCAAAAAGGGAAGGCATCACTGATCAGTATTAGCAAAAAACTACGGGCACTCATAAAATTGTCTAAGGCCAGCTTTGAGAGGAAAATTGCACAGGACACTAAGGATAATCACAAGGCTTTCTTTAGTTATGTTAGGAACCTGGGTGGTAATTCCCAGATATGCTCAGAATTAGTCCAAAATGACAAAAAATACACTGAACCCACAGACATTGCCAACATCCTAGCAGACAGGTTCAGCGCAAACTTCTCCCCCCCCTCCCCACCAAAAGGGCAAATATCTATCCCAGCAGAGTGTTGCCCCCCTGACATCTCAGATGGTCAGGTAAGAGCTGCTCTCTCCAAAGCAAAAAACACAGCATCAATGGGACCAGACGGTGTCCCGGGCTGCGTACATGAACTCCAAGAAGAGCTAAACCCAAACATAAAACTACTGTTCAATCTCAACCTTACTACAGGATATGTGCCCAAAGAGTGGCGTACAGCAACAGTGGTCCCTCTCCATAAAGGTGGTGCCTCAACGGATCCTGGAAACTATCGCCCCATAAGCCTGACTAGCTTAGTCTGCAAAGCTATGGAAAGGATCATCATGGACCTCATAAATAAAGATATTGGAGACCTACAGACACTGGATCCTACCCAGTTCGGCTTTGTTAAGGGCAGATCCTGCCTTTTAAACCTGGTTGATTTCTTTGAAACAGTCATCAAGGCGATTGACGAGGGGAAGGTGGTCCACACAGCCTACCTGGACCTCGCTAAAGCATTCGATACAATACCCCACTCGGGCATTATAGATAAGCTCACCAGCTTAAATATAAACCCCTATATCACTAGATGGATTGCAAACTGGCTCAAGGACAGAACCACATGGTTAGAATTGCTGGAGCCATGTCAGACTCCAAACTAGTTACAAGTGGTGTCCCACGAGGCTCAGTCCTGGGAACTCTCTTGTTCGGTATATATTTCTCGGAGGTACAGGCCAACACGGAAGGACTGTGGCTGACCAAGTTCGCAGATGACTGCAAACTGGGCACCATAATCGACTCTCCAGCCAACACAAGCATCCTCCAAAAGGGCCTCATAGAAACAGACAACTGGTGCGAGAGCCATGGCCTCAAGCTAAATGCCAAAAAGTGTATAGTCATCCCCTTTGGCAAAAACAAAGTGCCCACAAATTACCAGATAGGTGGTAATCCATTAAGTACAGAAGAAGTAATTAGGGACCTGGGGACCCAAGTTGATAGCAATCTCTCATTTGACAACCACGTGGCCAAAGTGGTTAGAAAACATTTTATACAGCCCACCTAATCATGAAGGGATTCACATCTAGATCAGGGAGGTCATGCCTCTTTACTCATCCCTCATCAGGCCCATAATTGAGTGCAATGCCCCTTTTGGGATGTACCTTACCAGACACCTGCAGCAACTGGAAAGACCCCAAAAGTACTTCACCAAGAGGATCAAAGGGCTCAAACACATGCCATATGCTGCCGGAAGAAACTCCAGCTCTACTCAGTGGCATTCCGCCTGTTCAGAGGCGATCTGTGACGATAAAGCCATGTCCAACCCGAATTAATGGACATGCTGCACCTCAGAAAATCCAAATCCCATCGAGCCACGTGCGAGAGACTTGAACCTCAGCACTGAAATAAATAGGACATGCTGGAGGGACAGATTCATAACCCAGAGGCTCCCTTCACTCTGGAATAAAATCCCAGTCCAGGTTAGGCAGAGTCCCTCATTGACTCTCTTCAAGAGGAATCTTGATGAGTGGATGGGAGATCGTAGGTTTACCCCGGGTATCACTTCTATGTCACTGTTAGACAGAGGCACAGTATACTAACCTCGAAAAAGGGCATAGCAAAATAAATTTAAAATGGGTGGCGAAAGCCAAACACATTCTGGCTAGGCTTATAAATGCCCTGGGGCAGATAGCCTAGTATGAACCTATGAACCTATGAACATGGCGTGGGCCCTATACCCAACAGGTAGCACCCATGAGCTGGACATGTAGCCATACCTCACCACTGCAAATACCATGGCAAACAGTGCAGACAGTCATTTATGTGGCAAGGATGTATGGAACAGGAATGATGTAGGAAATAAACAAATGGCCATCCAAGACAGATTATGTCACATGTAGCAAACTGGTCATGCGGGCTGCCTAGTCACATGCCACAACACTGAGGGGGTTGCAGGAATTTCTAGTAAGTACTGGCTGTGCAGTACCCATGTCAGCAATTGCCTGGACTCTGCAAACATGTAGCATATGGGTTAGGGTAATCAGATGTGACAGTTGTACCACAGGAAGCATCGGCCAGTCCTCTCTACAGATAGTGTATGCATAACAGAAGAGGTCCCCAAAAGTCATGTGTTGCAATGTGTACTGATATACCATGACCATGTTGGAAACATACAGACACTATCATGTAAGATACATGTGCTGCACAACCAACGCCTCACCGCACCTCAGGCCCACCATACACATCTGTACTGTGCTTGTGCCAGTGTACACCTGTATGTTTGCCATTCATTAGCTAGGACTAGGCTGTTACACGTGGTGTTCAGTAATTGGGATACTGAAAACTGACACACATAGTTGTTAAGCATCTGCAAAAAGGCTGAAGGTGGGGAGTGGGTGTCATCATGACACACCAGTGCACTGCAGCGTGAATCCTAAGGATGCTATGAATGGCTGTATCTGCACACAGTCAGGGTCAGGAACTGTGGCAGATGTAACCCTGACTATACAGCAATAGTGACGGCAGTGTGTGAACTCCAACGGATGTGCACATGAGTTGACTTTGCAATCATGCAGAGTTGGGGGATGTGTAGGGTAGACTGACCATTTACTGGCAAATGCAGATGGCCCATGCTAGTATACCCCTGCCAGGAATAGTGACTGGTATAGTACACATAACAGTAGGTGCAACAAACTGTCATAATAAGGGTGTGCTCACATATGCACCCACAAAGTGTATGCATTATGGTCAACATCAACACAACTAACACATTTGTTAGACACTGCATTTGAATTTACAGGATATATGTCACATATCAGGCTCATGTAATCTTAACATATGCAGTGATGTGGTCCCATGGCATATCAAGGAAGAGGGTGTCATACCATTAAAGGTGTGTACACTCCCCATAGCCACAGTAAGGTTTGTCAGTTGTCAGTGTAATAGTATCGTTTTGGTCATACATGCACTGCTGATTTTGACATCTGTAAATCAGACATCAGGCATTCACAAATGACATCTGTCAACATATCATCCGAGGTATGTGTTGGACAGACACATAGGGGCTGTGAACATTAGAGCAGACATAACTGATATAGTAATACACATTCAGCAATGGTGTGTACACCTGTGAGGTATGGTGCACTGTACATGGCAGGGTACAGAACAGGTGCACAGCAATACTGTGTACATGGGTGCAGTGTTTTCCAAGGGAAGAGGTATCACCTACTAAAACAGCCCATGCAATACACACATGTATACTGTTGCTAGCATGGATTGACTATAGCTGCACTACATGCTGTCGAGTACCATATGGTTTGGATGTTGACAGATGGGCAATGGGAGGTCTGTGTGTACTATCTTTGTGCAACCTCTCCTGTAGGTGTGTGTGTGGGGGTTATTTTGTCTGTAAGTGCAATCTGGTGGAGTGGAGGGGGTTGATGCATGTAGGATGTGTGTGTGCATGTGTGTGTGTGTTTGTGTGGGTGTCCATGTATGCACATGTGCAATTGTGGTGTTCATACGTCAGTACATCCCTTTGAAATTGTGCAGTTCATAGACATGGACTGACACATGAGACACCAGGAATACCTGCCTGATATGTAATCTCAGGACAGCTGATAGTATAATAAGGTCTGTAGCATGGAGCATGCATTGGGAGGGAAACTAGACACCAGGTATACTGTTAAAATTGCAATCAGCAGAAAGGTGAACAAGTACCCACATATGCAGCACTACAGATGCAGTGGGGAATTACTAGACAATACCAGGGAGTGTATCCATATATTACTGTTGTCCACATAATAAGTTGATTGAGCAACAGATCTTGCATCTACTGAGCAATAGTTACATATGACACTCCAGTGTGTGACATTATTGAGTGACTGTAGTAGCCCCTAACATATGCGAGCCATGCTTACAATGTCTGGACATACCCAGGGTGAACACTGGATGACAGCAGTGAGTCCTTGTAAAACCTACTCCAATCAAGTCAAAGAGGTAATGGAGTAACAGGTCATGTGTTGTGATCACTTGTCTAGGCATTTAGAAGAATGATATGTTAATGAGTGGTATTAATGAGTGTATGTTTTCAAGTGTGATGCAGGATGGGGAACTTATGTCAATAAACTTAGGACAGTCTGTAAACTTAGGGACAAGTAGGTATTATAGTGGAATTTCAGTGTGAGTGTGTGTGTGTGTGTGTGTGTGTGTGTGTGTGTGTGTGTGTGTGTGTGTGTGTGTGTGTGTATGTATGTGTGTGTTTGTATATGTGTGTGTGTGTATATGTGTATACTGTTATGCAGTGGAGTACAGGTCTTAAAGTGCGTTTCTTGTTTTCCCCGCGAGGTGGGGTCAGGGTCCCTCCTGCATGCAATCTGATGTTGGTATCCATACAGACACTAAAAATGATGATAGGTATGTTGAAGCACAGGCAGGGTTGTTAGAGGCTGACACTGCGCCATTGTTTGACATCCCCCTATTATCCACCTAATCCCTGCACACAGTCACAGTACCTATAGATACCCAATCACCAGTGGCCATAGCAGAGGGACAGTTGGCGGTTGGTGGCAGTGCACAGGAGACTGTGGTATCTATGGCTGCTGTGTCTGGATACAGCAGGCATAGCCAGATGCGCACCACATAGCAGAGTGCTTGTGTGAGGGCTACTGGTCATCATGCTCCTGGCAGAAGTGCCACAGCTGGTACCACCAGACGCATGTTTCAGACTGTCATGGGGGCACAGGCACATATGGAACTGTACACCAAACAGAGTGTGAGGCTGCAGAGGGCTGCTTTCTCATCTGTAAGTAACAACATCCATAAACTTGCAGGCGCCCTCCGTGATTATACAGAGGTCATGGATAGACAGTTGGGTGAGATGGTGGGCCTCATCGACTATGGACGGTCCGTGATAGAACATGTGGTGGGAGTGGGGTGATGGCCACGTGGACATAGGCCAGTAATACCAACATCTGGCGGTCGACTTGGACATGCAAGGACACCAACCCACTCCCATAGTGGCAGTATCAGCCCCAGCACTGCATTGGGGGGTGCTGTCCACACCACACCACAGCAGGCCATGTGCACGTGGCCCTGGCCAGTCCCAGGAGGGACCTGGTTCCAGCGGACATATGTCATCATCAGTGGAGAGTAGCACATCAAGGCCTGTACCTGGATGTGCCCATGGAACCCCTGGCAGGCAAAGTCCTTGTGTCCGTGGCCAGAGGTGGTGAACTGCACCCCCTGCCAGGTATGGTCTGCAGTTGTCCAAGAAACACCTGTATAGGGCAGCCACATGGCAGAACTGTGTGCATGCATACCCACACACTATACAAACACACCTAGGGAAACCCCATACCTACACACACCACATCACCATGCCAATATCAGCAACATACACCCCTCACCCACACACATGGTGTCAAACATATGGCCCACCCTAGGTCTCTGGCAAACCAAAAATACACCCTGTGCATATGATGATACCTGTGTCACATCCCTGCATCCATATCATCGATGCAAGGACAGGCTAATATGGTTCTGATGCACATGGTGACTGTACTACAGTGTACCAATGTACTACTGTGTAACATGTTCTCAGCAGTAATGTTTAATGCTTACATGTCAGGTAGTGTAGCTGTCCAGCCATGATGCATTATAACTGTTAGTAATACTGAGTGATTGTGGTCTCCATAATGTTATCCATTTGTGTTGTAGGTGTACATGTGTCAGCAGAAGGATGGTCTGCTGTCATATCTCACAAGAGGTATGGCACTGTGGTGACACCACGGCTGTGCCATATCCTTGGTACAGCTGAACACATGTCACAGGTCTGTATAACAGTGACTGCCTTTGCCAAATGGCCAGGTGGCACCCTGGGACATGTATATTCAGCAACCTGAAGTAGATCCCTCCACATACATGCGCACTCTTACTTGGCAACACTGGGACTAGACCCCTGCTTAGGTATGTAGTGCTACTGATGTGTGTGGCTTTAATTGCACACACCACACAGCATTTAGGATAAGATGTGTTCCAGGTTACATGTTACATGCAGAACATCCACAGGCATGTACAGTATGGTAATGGTGGATGTAATGGTTGTATATGGACAACACATAGTGTGACATACCATCATATACACATTAACAGACACATAACAGGCAGACACACATCTGAGAGACCTGGGCCTGTCAGTGCTAACTAACTTGTCTGTGTGTCCAATGTGTTACAGGTAGGCTGCACACAGCACATGTGTTATCAGTTACCTGTATAGTTGATGGTGACAGTGGTCACCATACATTGGTACATGGGACATGTACCGCTGTACGGTGACAGTGGTCATCATACAGTGGTACATGGGACATGTACCGGGGGTACCATGGTGCAATGACAATGTACACAGCACCCACACCCCACTGTGGATATTGTACACACTGGAACCCATGATGACACTCTGACATACCCACCGACACACATTGACCAGGACTGCAATACAACCCATTGAACATCCTAAGAGTGGTACTACAGGGATATGCATCTAATGCACATTCCACAGGCATAGTAGGGTGATCATTGTCATGCCTCTACTATGGGCAGCAATATCACTATCCATAATACTGTGTGGCAATGCATATTGTAATAGGAGTATGAATACTGTACCCTGCAGATATACACACATTCACACATACACACTTTTGCCAGAACTCAGTGGGTATCCCATGCCTATCAACCCATTTGTACATCAGTGTTGTGCTGGTACTGAAAGGCTCAGGTAGGCTTTATGCAGAGGAGCATAACAGGGTACATGTAATGTCCAGTACAGCAGCAGCCACATCTAACTATGGCAATGGGTGTTGTGGTGGGTGTGAAGGGCCTCATGGTATTCCCAACTACAGGTGTGCTAACACAAAGACACTGATATCCTCAGTAATGCACACATGCACATTTGTCAGTACTGGGGTGCATCACTGCAGGTGGTCATAGGTGTGTACCTGGCTATTGTCCATGGAGAGATGGGAAGTGTGTGGGATGTGTGTACAGTGGTATCATGCCACCTGCCATGTGCTAGCAGGCAATCTATCTACAGACAGCACTGTGGTGAACCTCAGAGTGAGAGTGACATGCATCAGCCAATCATTTGGGTGCCTCCTGCAAATGGCCGATGAGGTGATCCAGTTGACATGTATGCAACATGTATTACAAAACATGGTTAGTGTCTGTGTTGGAGACCTGTACCCAAGCATATTCTGTTGACTGTGGCTGTAGTGGAGGTACCCATGGCATGTGGTGCATACAGGGTGTTGTGGCCTGTCTGTGCCAGTTATAACACAGCTGGGCAGACATGTCAGTGTCAGTCAAGCATAGGTTGCCTGTACATATCCAAGCTGGATACCTGACATCTGCACATCTGTGCAGGGACTGACAGACATCAGCTTGCCAACTAGCTGTGCATTAGGATGAATGTGTCGACAGATAGACGTCTGACACCAATATGTATGCCATTACTACATGTTGGCATCCCTCACTGACATTTGCTATACAGACAGCAGTCTACAGTTAATTTCCACATGTCAGATCATTATCCAGTAGGAGATATATACTGTGACACAGCTCACACACCAGGAACATGACAGTGAGGACTCAAAGTATGTCTATGCATGCAGGGGTGCTTGTTGCCAGTACTACAATTAGCAATCTACTCTTGCTTGGGAAAGCACTGTCAACAGTAGTAATGGCATGATACACTACATGCCAGTGTGATGGCACATAACCTGGGATACTACCCCTGTATGTAACACATTCACATGGATAGGAGTGTTGTACAGGTCATATATACCCAAGTGTCCCATACATGACATTTACACTCCTTGCTACTGTACTGATAGTACATAGAAGGATGTTATGTGCATGGCATGACATACACCTATTACAGCTGTCATTACCCTGCTATGTTATCAGACTGGAATGTGAGCACAGGTTACCAGGGCTGAGCCATGCTTAGCAGTTGTCAGCATTGCTGCAATATAACAGCTAAGCAGATTTACGCACTGGTATGAGAAACTTACATGGTGTAAGTGCCCGTACATTTAACTGTACATTAGCACCGCTTGGCTTCATCAAACCTACACAAATGCACTTAAAGCTTTTCAAAACTGCCTTAACACTTTGTATCCAACAGCCCTTGTTCTACCCAGCAACAAAACAGACAGCCCTTGCAGATCTTGCACCCAGGACAATGTACACTATAGTCACAACAGTTAACCACTATGCCATGACAGCTGTGAAGACAGTTGTTGTTTTTCCAATACATCTGTCAGTAGACATATTGAATAGTACTGAACAATTGCTTTAACTTCTACAATTGTATAGTACATGTTAGTGATATTACTGTTGCATCACATATGTTGTTATATCTAAATATACACATATCAGATACATATGATGTGATACATCTTGGAAGGTATAAACAACAATAATGTTTACACATGACAAGGATATGGAAATATATATATATATATATATATATATATATATATATATATATATATATTTATACACATCTGTATACTGCATCATATATATGTCCATTTTTAGATATCTCTCTCTGTATATATATATATATATATATATATATATATATATATATATATTTATATATATATATATATATATATATATATATGTGTGTGTGTGTGTGTGTGTGTGTGTGTGTACATCATATATGTACAGATATATCTATTTATGTTGATATATATGTAGATATCTATTACTATATGTTCATAGGTTCATAGGTTCATAGGTAGGTAATAGGCTATCGGCCTAAGGGCCTATGTATACCTAGCCAACAAGGTTCCCTGGCTTATGCCACCCAAGAAAGTTAATTTCCATGCCCCTTTTGAGCAGAGCTACAAACGTAATCCCTGGGGTGTATTTCCTATTTCCCATCCACTAATCAAGATTTTTCTTGAGGAGTATTAATGAGGAACTTTGCTTGACATAGATGGGTAGCTTGTTCCAGAGTATAGGAAGTGTCTGGGACAGGAATCTATCCCTCCAGCATGTCCTGTTTATTGTGGTGACAAGGTCTTAGGCCCTACAGCATGTAGCTTGGAGAGATTAGCATTTCTTTAAGTGTAGCATGTCCAACAACTCTGGGTTTAACATAGCTTTATATGTTAGAGAGAGATTTCCTCGGAGTAGGCAATATGCTACAGAGTAAAGCTGGAGGTTGAAGAGACGGTCAATGTAGGGCATTTGTTTGAGGCCAGTAATCCTCTTTGTGAGGTACGTCTGTGGCCTTTCCAGCTGATGCAGATGTCTTGTGAGGTACATTTCAAAAGGGGTATTGTACTCTATAATGGGTCTAATGAGTGCCGAGTAGAGGGGAACAATGACCTCTTTTTTCCTGGATGAGAACTCTTTTGTGATGAGGTGTGCCACATAGAAGGATTTCCTGACTACTGTGGTGATGTGATTATCAAAGGAGAGACTACTGTCCACCTGGGTCCCAAGGTCTCTTATCACACATTTGGCATTAAGTAGACTGCCATTTATGTGGTAGTTGATGGGTACAGAGTTTTTACCAAAGGGAATGACAATTCACTTTTTGGCATTCAGCTAGAGGCCATGACTCTGACACAAGTGATCTGTCTCAGTGAGGCCATTCTGTAGGATGTTCACATCATTTGGGGACTCGACTATGGCTCCTAGTTTGCAGTCATCTGTGAACTTCATTAGCAAGAGGCCTTCAGTGTTAACCAGTACTTCAGAGAAGTAGATACCAAACAGGAGAGGTCCCAGGGCTGAATCCTGTGGTACTCCACTTGTCACTGGTTTGAAGTCAGATTTGGAGTCTGCAACTTTTACAGTGAGGGTTCTGTCAGTAAGCCAGTTGGCAACCTATCTTGTAAGGTCGGGATTTATACCTAGTTTAGTGAGTTTAGCTAAAATTCCAGAATAGGGGATGGTGTCAGAAGCCTTGGTGAGGTCAAGATAGGCTGTGTGAACCATCTTACACTCATCTACAGCTTTGTTGACTGCCTCAAAGAATTTGATGAGGTTCAGAAGGCATGATCTGCCTTTCACAGACCGAACTGTGTGGGGTCCACAGTTTGGAGGTTACCAATGTCTTTGTTTATGAGTTCCACGAAGATACATTCCATGGCCTTGCAGACCAGGCTCGTCAGGTTAATAGGGCGATAATTCTCGGTATTAGTGGTGGGTCCCCCTTTGTGGAGTGGGATAACTGTTGCTGTGCACCATTCAGTGGGCACAAAGCCTGACGTGAGACTATGATTGAACATGGTGTTTAGGTGGGGAGCCAGTTTGTTCTCAAGTTTGTGTAAAACGCAGCCTGGGATGCTGTCCAGTCCCATGGATGCTGTGTTTTTGATTTTAGAAAGTACAGCTTTTACCTGTATAAATGTGATTACAAGGACTCTATATTCATCCTGCATAGATATGAGCCCTTTAAGGAATGAGAGGGGGGTAAAGTTAGCACTGAATCTATCTGCCAGGATGTTGTCAATATCAGTTGGTTCTGTAATTTTCATGTCATGCTGTAACTCAGAGCAGATTTGGGTGCTGCCATTGAGATTCTTGACATAGCTATATAATGCTTTGTGGTTGCTCTTAGAATCAGTGGCAATTTTGTTTTCATAGCTAGCTTTGAAGGATCTTATAAGGGATCTCAGCTTCTTACTGAGGCTGACAAGGGAGCTCCTCCACTCATGGGATTTTACTCTCTTTTGCAACAGTTTCTTCCTTCTGTTGTAGAGTTTGTTTATGGCAAGGGACCACCAGATTGGCTGCCTTTTTTTGGAGGATAGCATCTTGGTTCTGTTTGGGATAGCATGATCCATGCACTCGTGTAAGTGCTTATAGAGTGCATTTGTGTAGAATTCAGCAGTTGTAACTGTATTGTCCATCTGCATGGGTGGCATGAAGTTCGTCACTTCTTAAGCATGAAGTTGGCTTTGGAGAAATTTTTTACCGTGGTGTCCTTAATGCTGGGTGTGGGCAGGATGCAGATATCTAGGGTGATTAGCTTATGGTCGGATCTCACCAATGAGGACTTGACTTCAGGTGTGGAACACCAGTCACTCATGTTGGTAATGACTAGGTATAGGATTGGTGGGGGTGTGGATAAGTTGATCCAGGACATTGGAATTTATGAATTCCAGAAAGCATTGAGTGAAGGAGTTAGTACATGAGTAGTTTTCCCAGTTAATGGTGGGATAGTTGAAATCACCCATTATTAGGGTGTTTAATTGAACCCTAATATTTTCCAGTATATCAAGAAAAGAGGAGTGGGAATCCTGGAGCATGGTGGGGGATGTGTATCAAGCTACAATTTGGATTGCAGTTTTTCCCAGAGTTAGTTGCACTTGGATAACTTCAGATGTATTATGCTACACAACTAGCCTGGAGGTGTGGATATCCTTAATGAATATGGACATACCTCCGCCTTTGGTGTTCTGGTTCAGGTTAGATGGCCGAAATGTGTGGTATGAGTTATAGCCTGGTAATGCAGGGGTGCTCTCTAGAGCCTTGAACCAGGTTTCAGTCACTGCACAGATATCTATGTTCTCCATTTTAAGGAGTGCCGCAAGTCAGTGCATTTTGAGATTTAGACTACTAGCATTGAGTAGCATTACCCTCAGACTTTTCTTGCCTGTTCCTATTACTGTGGTGAATTTGTCATTTGAACCTTGCCTAAAAAAGGCACTATAGAGGGTGGCATGACCCATAGTCAGTATCCGGAATCCCAAGGGGCAACAGGTGCAGGCCATCTCTGGCAATGCATTGTGGTCTGTCGACCATGTTGTCCCAGGCAGACAGATACTGGGTCCCCTTAGAATGACACCAGAAGCATAGCCAATTGTTGATGTCAATCATTTTGCCCTTGTACTGTGGTATAATTCCTGGTGATGGCAGGATGGTACTCAGGGCTAGGGTCATACCTGCCTGGGCTACAAGATCGGAGAGCTTTTCCATGGCTCTTTTCATGTAGTCCAGGGAGGTACATCTCAGGTCATTCAAACCAACATGTTCAATGACAGAGTCATATGTGTAATTGCTGTGGAGTGACCTGAGTGCGTGGGCTATGTGGCAGATCCTGGCACCCGACAGGCAGCTGACAGTAACCTTTTCCTTGTTTAGCCTGGTAAGTAGGACATCAGTGTGCCTGACTATAGAGTCACCTATGACTAGTGTGTTGGGTACATTGTTTTGCCTTGGTTCTGGTTTATTGGCACACTGATTCTGTGGGCTATGTGTCATTTGGGTTGTGTTGGGGGGTGGAGGTTGCTTGCGTTTCTGCTTTGGAGGTCTCTGTTGCTTGAGCAGATTATTACTGAGAGCATCCGCAAATTTTTTTGTGTTTCTATGTGTGGATTTTGGTGGTGTAGGTTTAGTGGGACTATGTGATGAGTGTGGTGTGGTGCAAGTGTTTACCTTCTCCTCTTGACTGTCAAGTTCAGTCTTAGTTGGAGAGAGCTTTACCTCCAGTTTGGCTAGATAAGTGCATCTCTCACAGGTTATAGTGTTGGGTGGTAGGAGGAGAGGGTTGTCTGTGTACATGAGGCAATTGCTACATTGCCACAAGATGCCCAGATTCATCAGATAGACAGGAGAGAATACTGGGAGCTGACACTTGGACATGCCTGAATAAAAGACTACATTTCTTCTAGACAAATGAGGAAAGTGAGTATAATAGCTGTTTTTCTCTAAGCAAGTGAGAAAAGCAAGTACAAAACTGTTTTCCTCTAGGTAAAGAGGAAGGTTGAGTGCTGTAGTAATTTGTAGCTTATTTACTGCTAACAACAAGTTCTAAACAAGTGCTGAGCATGAATAAGCAAATTCAAGTGCTAAAACTAAGAATCTGTACCTGGATCTTGTGGTATATAAGCTACTTAGTGCTTACCACTCCCACTGATAAGCTACAATGCTTCCTTCCAACACAGAAAGGCTTGGGAGGGGGGACTCAGAAGCTTACAAGCAGTCCTGGATTACAGTAAATCTGTATCTGGACTCAACTAGTTACAGGAAAGGTGGGAAACAAGTGCAAATGCTGAAAAAACTGAAAGATGGAAAAACTGCCCAAACAGCCAATAAACTACAATTTCTGGGCCAGAAACCAATTTTGTGTTAAATAGGCTACCTAGTGCTTACTACTCCCAATGATATGCTAGAAGGCTTTCCTCCAACACAGAAAGGCTTGGGGGCTCAGAAGCTTACAAGCAGTCCTGGATACAGCAAATCTGTATCTGGACTAGACTAGTTACAGGAAAGGTGGGAAACAAGTGCAACTGCAGGCTTTTAAACCAGAAAGTTGAAAGAGATGGAAAAACTGCCCAAATGGCCAATAAACTACTATTTCTGGGCCAGAAACCACTCTTGTGGTAGATAGGCTACCTAGTGCTTACCACTCCCACTGATAAGCAAGAAGGCTTCCCTTCAACACAGAAAGGCATTGGGTGCTCAGAAGCTTTCAAACAGTCCTGGTTACAGCAAATCTGGCAGGAAACAAGCTTAGAAATTTTTGTTTTTGTAAAGTGGAAAGGGAGAAAGAACAAACAGAAGATAATTCAAAATTATGGACCTAAGTGGGTGGCCCTTCACAAATGTTCTCTCTGTATTAAGTAGAATGAGCTAGTGACACTAGACTGGAACAGAGCTGGGACAGAGCTGAACAGATGGGACTGGTAGGAGTATCTGAAGTCAAAATATGATCTCACTGTACTTGGTTGAGTGAACAAATCGGATAGACCCAGGAGGAGTATTCAAACACAAATTTCCAGGAAGGGTGGGCAATTCCAAAGCCCCAAGATTAATACCAGAGGAAAAACGGAGGGAGGGTGGGAAACTAACTGAAGACAACGAAAGAGAGAGAGTCCACAGTATTCTATGAAACAATGAAATAGAAAAATAAATAACTACAGAGAGACACAGACCACAATATTCAATGAAACAATTAGACAGAAAAATAAAATGCAGTATATTCTTTAACACTGCAAGTTTGTACTTAACTCAGCTAGTAATGCAGTTGATTGTAGGTATGTAGCAGAAGCCAAACAACTCAGATATTGAGCAGTAATAAATTCAAAAATATGTGCATATATATATATATATATCTATTCAGATATATCTATTTATGTTGATATATATGTAGATATATATAACTATATGTGCATATATATCTACATATCTGCATATGTGTAGACATATATAGATGTGTATATGTATATATAAGTGTTTTTATATGTATATATATATATATATATATATATATATATATATATATATATATATATATATCCATATATGTATGTAGATTTGTATATGTCTATATATCTACACAGAAAGGCTTTGGGGGCTCAGAAGCTTACAAGCAGTCTTGGGTACAGCAAATCTGTATCTGGACTAGACTAGTTAAAGGAAAGGCAGGAAACAAGCTTAGAATTTTTTTTTTGTAAATTGGAAAGGGAGAAAGGACAAACAGAAGATAATTCAAAATTAAGGACCTAAGTGGCTTGCCCTTCACAAATGTTCTTTCTGTATTAGGTAGAATGAGCTAGTGACACTAGAATGGAATAGAGCTGGGATAGAGCTGAACATATGGGACTGGTATGAGTGTCTGAAGTCAAAATATGATCTCACTGTACTCAGTTGAGTGCTCAAATGGGATAGACCCAGGAGGAGTGTTCAAACACAAATTTACAAGAGGGGTGGGCAATTCCAAAGCCAACAAGATTAATACCACAACAAAAATAGGGAGGGAGAGTGGGAAACTAACTGCAGGGAGAGAGAGAGAGACCACAGTATTCTATTAAACAATTAAACAGAAAAATAAATAACTACAGAGAGACACAGAGCACAATATTCAACAAAACAATTAAACAGATGGAAAAATAAAATGCAGTGCAATCTTTAACACTGCAAGTTTGTACTTAACTGAGCTAGTAATGCAGTTGTCTTTAGGTATGTAGCAGAAGCCAAACAACTCAGATATTGAGCAGTAATAAATTCAAAGAGATATGCATATATATCTATTCAGATATATCTATGTATATCAATATATATGTAGCTATCTATAACTATATGTGCATATATATCTATATATCTGTATATGTGTAGACATATATAGGTGTGTATATATATATATATATATATATATATATATATATATATATATATATATATATATATATATATATATACACACACACACACACACACATGTATGTAGATATGTACATGTATATATATATATATATATATATATATATATATATATATATATATATAAAAATACATATATATATATATATATATATATATGTATGTAGATATGTATATGTCTATATATATAGTGGTGGTACAGCGGTAGCATTGTTACCTCACAGCAAAAGGTTCTCCCGTTCGATTCTCAGCTTGGCTTGGGAGTGCCTTCTGTGTGGAGTCTGCATGTCCTCCCCGCGGTTGGGTAGCATTCAAAAGACATGCATGCGTAAATGGGCATGCCTTCATTGAAGGTTGGGCATCAAGCTGGCACCTTGGCGTTTTGTAAAAATCTACTGCCAATCATTAGCGGACCGGAGTTCCGTTGTGGCGACCCCTTACCGGGAAAAAGCCGAAAGACAAACAACATATATATATATATATATATATATATATATATATATATATATATATATATATGTATATCATCATCATCATCTTCTTTCAGCTGTTTCCGTTAGGGGTCGCCACAGTGGATCAGCTGTTTCCATTTCTTCCTGTCCTCTGCATCATGCTCTTTCACACTAACCATCTACATGTCCTCTCTCACTACATTCATAAACCTTTTCTTAGGCCTTCCTCTTTTCCTCTTTCCTGGCAGCTCCATGCTTAGCATCCTTTTCCCAATATATCCAGCATCCTTCCTCAGCTCATGTCCAAACCAATGCAATCTCGCCTCTCTTGCTTTGTCTACAAACTGTCCAACCTGAGCTGACCCTCTAATATACTGATTCCTAATCCTGTCCATCCTAGTCACACCCAGTGCAAATCTTAACATCTTTAACTCTGCCACATTCAGCTCTGACTCCTGCCTTTGCGTCAGTGCCACCATCTCCAACCCATATAATATAGTTGGTCTCACTACCCGCTTGTAGACCTTCCCTTTCATTCTTACTGGTACCCGTCTGTCGCAAATCACTCCTGACACTCTTCTCCACCCATTCCACCCTGCCTGTACTCTCTTCTTCACCTCTCTTCCACACTTACCATTACTCTGAACTGTTGATCCCAAATACTTAAACTCATCCACCTTTACCAACTCTACTCCCTGCATTGTCACCATTCCTCTACCCTCCCTCTCATTACACACATATATTCTATTTTAGCCCTGCTGACCTTCATTCCTCTCCTCTCTAATGCATATCTCCACCTCTCCAATGTCTCCTCAACCTGGTCCCTACTCTCACTACATATCACAATGTCATCTGCAAACATCATAGTCCACAAGGCCTCCTGTCTGATCTCATCTGTCAACCTGTCCATCACCACTGCAAATAAGAAAGGGCTCAGAGCTGATCCTTGATGTAATCCCACCTCCACCTTAAATGTATCTGTCACTCCCACCGCAGTCCTCACCAATGTCACACTACCCTCGTACATATCCTGTACCACTCTTATATAGTTCTCTGCCACTCCCAATTTCCTCATACAATACCACAACTCCTCTCTAGGCACCCTGTCATATGCTTTCTCTAAGTCCACAAAGACACAATGCAACTCCTTCTGACCTTCTCTGCATATATATTGCATCTGTAGTGCTCTTTCCTGTCATGAAACCATACTGCTGATCACTAATCAACACCTCACTTATGTGTATATATATATATATATATATATATATATATATATATATATATATATATGTGTGTGTGTGTGTGTGTGTGTGTGTGTTTACCATATGTCCAGAACATGTAGTGGAGTCCTACCTCAGCACCAAACGTCTCAATCCCTTAGTGCAAGGGGATGTCATGCATGTATTGCAGGTATATATGTAGACTGTTGCTTCTGTAACAGGGGTTGTCTTAACAGACATGTTGTGTGTGGGAGGTCACATCTGCTATTGACATGTACACCATTGGTTACTGACAGACATTCTAAGGACATCATAGTACAGTACCATAGGTTCATAGGTAGGTACTAGGCTATCGGCCCAAGGGCCTGTGTAAGCCTAGCCAACAAGATTCCCTGGTTTACACCACCCAAGAAAGTTATTTTCTGGTGTCACTGTTGAGCAGAGCCACAGAAGTGATCCCCGGGGTGTATTTCCTATTTCCCATCCACTCATCAAGATTTTTCTTGAAGAGTGCTAATGAAGAACTTTGCTTGACATAGATGGGTAGCCTGTGAGTATGGGAAGTCTCATGGACAGGAATCTATCCCTCCAGCATGTCCTGTTTATTATGGTGACAATGTTTAGGTCTCTAGAGCATGGGATTTCTTTAGGTGTAGCATGTCCAACAGCTTTGGGTTTGAAATAGCTTTATATGTTAGGCAGAGATCACCTCGGAGTATACGATATGCTACAGAGTAAAGGTGGAGTTTTTTGAGGTGGTCAGTGTAGGGCATTTGTTCGAGGCCAGTAATCCTCTTTGTGAGGTACTTCTGTGGCCTTTCCAGCTGCTGCAGATGTCTTGTGAGGTACATTCCAAAAGGGTTGTTGTACTCTATAATGGGTCTAATGAGTGTCGAGTAGAGGGGAACAATGACCTCTTTTTTCCTGGATGAGAACCTTTTATGATGAGGTGTGCCATGTAGAAGGACTTCCTGACTACTGTGGTGATGTGACTATCAAAGGACTACTGTCCACCAGGGTCCCAAGGTCTCTTATCATGCATTCGATGTTAAGTAGATTGCTGCCTATGTGGTAGTTCATGGGTACAGAGTTATTACCAAAGGGGATGACACTGCACTTTTTGGCATTGAGCTTGAGGCCATGGCTCTGACACCAGGCATCTGTCTCAGCGAGGCCCTTCTGCAGGATGTCCACATCATTTGGGGACTTGACTATGGCTCCTAGTTTGCAGTCATCTGCGAACTTCGTTAGCCAGAGGCCTTCTGTTTTAGCCTGTACTTCAGAGAAGTAGATACCAAACAGGAGAGGTCCCAGGATGGAACCATGTGGTACTCCACTTGTCACTGCTTTGAGGTCAGATTTGGAGTCTGTAACTTTTACAGTGTGGTGCTTAAGTGAGGAGCCAGTTCATTCTAAAGTTCATGTATAACGCAGCTTGGGATGTTGTCTGGTCCCATGGATGCTGTGTGTTTGGCTTTAGAGAGTGCAGCTTTTACCTGTGTAGTTGTGATTACAGGGACTCTGCATTCTTCCTGTATAGATATGGGCCCTTTAGGGGGTGAGAGGGGGTTAAAGTTTGCACTGAACCTATCTGCCAGGATGTCGGCAATAACAGTTGGTTCTGTAATTTTCTTGCCTTTGTGCTGTAACTCAGAGCAGATCTGAGTGTTGCCATCGAGATTCTTGACATAGCTATAGAATGCTTTGTGGTTGTCCTTGGAATTATTGGTGATTTTGATAGCACATAATGATCCTGTGGACTACAGCAGAGATATGACCAATATATGTTGACAGTCAGGCACTCTCTGGTAAGTCCAATGGTATACACAGATCCCCTTTGTGCGAGACATGTGGAGCAAGCCTGACAATTTGGATATTAACAGCCATGTACATGGGGATATCAAGTAAATACTGGACTACATATGCCCACATGGTTTATGCATTCACACACTCCTGTCTCTCCTGACACATAATAGCTGGCGGTGCACAGGTCACATGGCCACATACTACCCAGTAGTTAGTGACATACATCTGTACAGGCTCCTACTGCTTTGTCAGAAATACACAAGAGTTATGGTGGCCCAGCAGCAGTACTTCTTGCAAATATCTGGACATAACATCACAATGGGTAATTACACTAAGCTGCTAGGCATGTAACAAAGCACTGTGCAAACTATAGGCAGACAGCCGCAACACTGGCCTACATTTCATATGGTGGAATACACATGTACCTGCAAATATAGCAGGCTCTACAGGCATGTCACAGCACAGAGTAACAGACACCTTTGTGTAAGTGCATACCCACAACCAATGTGAACACAGCCAAAGCCACATATGGTACGCAAGCTTAATATTACACTATATGGACTGTCTGATCAACACCATCCTCATATGTGCCACTCACACACTAACTCTACATATACTGGGTCATGACACAGTGTGGTCCAATGCCTGTCTGTGGTATGGGACACATGTGTGTTTGGCCCTACAAACATGTGAGCCAATAGGGTACCATACACTGAAGCAGCATGTAACAACAGATAGAACAGGACCAGGAGCAATGACATCTAACACAGTCTGTACACAGGCCAAGGTACATATTTGCAATACACATACTGTCGGCAATAACCATAAGTACATGGACCCCACTACTGTACACACAACCACAGAATGCCCAGGTTATGTCCTCAGAAATAACCCCTACTATACATAACATGTCTAGCAGTCTGATATCTGACTGGCTTGTTATCAGGTATGATGTCAATAAATAATGGTGTACAAAACATATGCACCTCTTACTGCATGACATATGTACAAAGGTTGCCAGACTTGTGGCTGGAGCCACAAACACTAGGCCAGTATTGGCATGTTGCTGTGATACCCTCATACATTCACTGTTGTAACAGGGTTTGTTGTGACATATGTCCTATGAGGGATATGAAGTCCGTAACTGTCATGGCTGTCACCATTTACTGACTGCAATCCTCAGACTATGCTTCTGCAGTTCTAAGATAGGTGATTTGTGAGTAACACAAGCAACATAAGACTCCAAACACTGACCAGTCTGCAGATAACCCTACAGGTGGGAGTTTCCTCAAACACATAACACTGTCATGACAGGTATTAAATCATGTAGACCAGCCATATCCACAAACCCCGTTAAACCATTACTCCAAATGGAAAAGAGCAACACTTACAATCTGTCGTCATGTCTGGAACATCCCCCTCCTGTTTGTTGGCCTGTCTCCATGGTGTATGTTGTTAGAGGTATATCCCAATACCATCTGTGATGCTGTTTGCCAAACACTGACATGAGGTCCTGCTCACAGTGAATGAAAAGGCCCAAGACCCACATGATGTTCCTTGGTATAGGAATGTGTTTCCATGCAATTGGCTATGGGAATGTTACCACAGCTGTTCCACATGCAATCAGCTAGTGGGAGACTGCAATTCATGCACAGGCCATCAGCTGATCATGAGCATTACTTACAAAACACAAGCTACTGCCTAAGCAAAGCAGGTGTACTTTTCCGCATTGACCAGAGAGGAAGTGAGAGAGACAGACAGAGACAAAGTTAGACAGGGAGGGGGTAAAGCATGTTTGTGTCACACACTTACCAGTACAGGGTTTCAAACCCCTATGTGACTATGCATTGCTATCACATGTCTATGCAGTTATTGCATGCGCCACAGAGCTTACATGTTAGTGAGTTGTCCAAAGGTATATCTGATGGTGAGTGACATCTGCAACAGTTTTAAAGGAGGGATAAGGTAGGTGTAGTACATGTGCCTGTCCACATCAACAGGTGTCAATGTCGACAAAGCCGCACTCTCTCAGGGACTCACACACATTATCACATTTGGCAGGGTCAGGATTAGACTTCCTAACTAGCTAGTTTGCTAAAATACAGTAATACACAGGTATCACATGCACCACAGGGGTTATCAGGATGATATATGGGCAAAGGGTATGTGAAGGTGTCTGACATCAGAAGGCATGCTTCAGTAGACCAATGGGAGGTGTAGTGAGTGTGAATGGTGTCCAAATCATTATACTCAACACACACACAGACACAGGTTGGCAGTACTGGCATGCATGTTTGCATTGCTTCACAGGTGTGTAGTTGTTGACTGTGCCAGAAGGCTGTACAAAGCTAGGTAAAGGGTATACATTGGCATCAGGCCATGTGAAAATGGTCTGCAGTGCGGTTCAGGGGTGTAGTGTCAGGATTTGCCCACACAGGTGGGTATTGTATTCACCATCCAGTCATCCGGGTTACTATTGTGGATGGCCAGTGCTGTGCAATGCTTGCCATGTATGTGTTCTATAGCTCATGACATGGATGGTGTCTGGGATGTGCACACATCCCACATGCATGCTCTGTGACATGTGGAAGTGTACCTGAGGTGTCTGGGGCATGTTGTGTACACAGATTGTTATCATCAGATATGCCATTCCTGGCCTCATCTGATGGGAACTGGCAAAGGACACCAGGTTGACCCTGCATCTACAATGACAGCATGATACAGGTATTCCCTGGTGTCAGCGGCATTGTTCCATACAGGGCATGTGTATAAGGCATCATATGTCCTTTGTGGGATATATTTGCTGGCACTACAGTTGTTGCAGGTGTCCAGTAGGGAACATAGTGAAGGAGCACTGTAGGAAATTATGTGCCTATTGTAGTGATGGGATAGGGTGCCATGACCTCTGTAGTCCCCTGCAATCACACCATGGTTAATATTTGTGGGCAATATGCAGGGAACTACCAACATAGTGGTTGTTGCCTCACTGAGTGTGTTTGTGTATAAGACATGGGTTGAGAGTGTTCACTGAGTAATACAAGGGTTGCCTAAATTGTTTGCCAGGCCTTGATGTCACATGTAGGGTTATGGATTGTCAACCCCAGCCTCTCTGCTGTTTGACATCTGTTATCCTTGTAAGGTGGACATTGTGACATATAACAGGCCCACCATATAAGAAATTTGCAAAATCCACTCTGCAATGAGTCTATTTGTTCCACACTCAACCACCTCCACACAGGATACAAATGACAAACACACACACCAAGTCTTACAGTTACCATGTCTGGGATTGGAACTCCTACCTGACTGGTACATCACACTACAGCATTACACAGTTATAGGACATGCCATGGGAGATTACTGGACTACTTTTTCCCCAAAGGTTTATTTCAAAGTGAATGACATCAGCAGGCTTGCCAAAGAAGGGCAACGGAGGTTGTAGTGACTGTGAATGGCCTCAAAAGCATTGCTCCCTACATAGACAAACAAACACACACACCAACATCCACACTTGCCCTGTCTTGTGAATAGAGGTTCTACTTAACTAGTATATCACAGCATAGTATTACACAGTTATAGGGCACACCATGGAGATTAGTGGGCTACTCCTTCCCCAAAGGTGGATTTCAAAGTGAATGACATCAGCAGGCTTGCCAAAGAAGGGCAATGGAGATTTTAATGACTGTGAATGGCCTCAAAAGTATTGCTCTATACACACACAAATATCTACACCTGCCATTTCTGGGAATAGAACTCCTACTTAACTTGTATATCACACTACAGCATTATGCAGTTATAGGAAATGCCACAGAGGCTACTGGGTTATTTCTTTCCCAAATGTGTATTTCAAAGTGAAAGACATCAGCAGGTTTGCCAAAGAAGGGCAATGGAGGTTGTAGTGACTGTGAATGGCCTCAAAAGTATTGCTCCCTTCACAGACAAACAAACACTCACAGAAACATCCACAGTTGCAATGTCTGGGAACAGAACCCCTACCTAACTAGTATATTACACTACAGCATTACACACCACAGAAATTACTGGGTTACTCCTTCCCCAAAGGTGTATTTCAAAGTGAATGACATCATCAGGCTTGCCAAAGAAGGGCAATGGAGGTTGTAGTGACTGTGAATGGCTTCAAAAGTATTGCTCCCTACACAAACAGACACACACACTTGCCATATCTGGGAACAGAACTCCTACCTAACTAATATATCATACTACAGCATTACACAGTTATAGGACACACCACAGAGATTACTGGGCTACTCATTCCCCAAAGATGTATTTCAAAGTGAATTACATCAGCAACTTGCCAAGGTTCGACAATGGAAAGTGTAGTTCATAGGTTCATAGGGTCATACGTTGATACTAGGCTATCAGCCCTAGGGCCTATACATGCCTAGACATGACAATTCTCTGGCTATGACTTCCCACAATATTTACTTCCTGGCACCCCTGTCTAGCAGGGCAGCTAACATGATCCCCAGGGTAAATGTCCTATCTCCCATCCAATTGTCCAGGTTCCTTTTGAAGACGGCCAAAGAGGCACTCAATTTGACATGTATGGGCAGTAAATTCCAGAGTCTGGGGAGTCTCTGAGTCAGGAACACATCCCTCTGGCATGTATTGTTCATTGTGATGACAGGATTTGGATCCCGGGAGCATGCAGCTGTGAGGGTTTGGAATTCTATAAGTGTAGCATGTCCAACAGCTGTGGGTTTGACATGGCATGGTATGTTAAGCAGAGATCGCCTCTGAGAACACAATACGTGGCAGAGTATAGCTGGATGATTTTCAGATGGTCAGCATAGGGCATCTGATTTAGGCCTGTGGTCATTTCGTGAGATATGTTTGCAGCCTCTCTACTTGTTGCAGATGTCTTGTGAGGTACATACGTAATGGGTCATTGTAGCCTGTACTGGATCTACTGAGAGATGCCTACAGTGTGGCAATGGCCTCCTTTGCCTGGATGTAAAGCTCTTAGTGGGAGGTGTGCCACATAGGTGGGTTTCTTGACTGTTGTGGTGATGTGGTTATCAAAAGTGGACCATCTGTGTCCCTAAGTCTATCGCACTTTAGGTGTTTAGTGTACTGCCACCTATGTGGTGATCACAGGTACATGTCCCTTCCCAATGGGGATAACTATATATTTCTTGGCATTGATCTTGAGGCCATGGCTCAGGCACCAAGCATGTTGTTCTGTAAGGCCCTTCAGTAAAATATCCACATCATGTGGGGATTCAATATTGGCTCCCAGTGTGCAGTCATCTGCGAACTTTGTTTGCCGGTGTCCCTTACTGTTGTACTATACTTCAGAGCAGTAGATGCCAAACAAGGGCGGTGCCAGGACTGAACCCTCAGGTACTTCAACTGTCACTTGTCTGTGTCTTGGGTTGGTGTCACCTACATTTACAGTGTGGGTTGTGTCAGTACAGCAGTTGGTAGCCCATCGGGTGACATTGGGATGAATGGCCAGCTTGATACATTTATCTATGATTCCAGACTGGGAGTTGGTGTCGAAGGGCTTGGTGAGGTGCAGATAGGCTGTGTGAACCAGCTTCCCCACATGCATGGCTCTGTAGATGGATTCACAGTTGTCATTCAGGTTGAGTGACATGATCGGCCCTTCACAAACCCAACCTGGTTAGGGTCCAGTGTTTGCAGTTGTTTTAATGTCCATGATAATACATTCCATGGCCTTGCAGATTAGGCATGTCATACTGCTGGGGCTGTAGTTCTCAGGATCCAAGGTGGATCCCCCCTTGTGGACTGGGATAACTGTAGCTGTGCACCAGACAGTGGGCATGAAGCCTGAGGTGTGGCTATGATTAGACATGGCATGTGGGTGAGGTGCCAGCTCAATTTGTAGCTCATGTAGTACACAGCCTGGGATGTTGACTGGTCCCATGGGTGCTGTTGTTATAGCTCTGTAGAGTGTGTGTTTTTATCTATGTGGCCATTATTACCAGAATATGGCAATCTATCCATGTTGAGATGAGCCCTTTGGGGGTTGGAAGGGGGGGTGCGGTTGGCACTAAATTGATCTGCCAGAATACTGGCAATATCCCTGGGAGCAGTAGATTTAATACCGTCCTGTTGTATATCACAGCAGTTCTGAGCATTGCCATTTAGATTCCTCACATAGCTATGGAAGAGCTTGCAGTTATCTTTGGCATCTTTGGCTATATTATGTTTATAACTAGCTTTGGTGGACATTATGAGGGAACTCTGCCTCTTACTGTAGCTGGTAAGGGAGTATTTTGCATCCTGGAAATTCCCCCCTTTCTGCAACAGTTTCCTCCTTTTGTTGTACAGTATTTTTATGGCAGGGGGCCATGACATTGGCTTCCTTTTCTTGGTGGGGAGAGTCTTGGTTCAATACTGGATGGCACGATTCATGCACAAGTGGATGTGCTCATACAGTGCCTTCATGTATGATTTAGCTGTTGTCCTTTCAGTTCCCATCTGCATGGGTGTTATGATGTTAGTCACATCTGACATGTGTAGCATGACATTGGTTATGGAGATATTTCCTTTCTTGAGTGTGTGGGGGGGATGTTGATGTTAAGGGTGAGTAGTTCATGGGCATACCTAACCACCGATGGGGTGATCATAGGTGTGGAGCATTGATTTCACATGTTGGTAATGACCAGGTCTAGGATATTTGAGCCCCTAGTGGGACTATGGGTTACTTGATCCAGGGCATTGGGAATTATAACTTCCAAGAACCGTTGGGCACATGTGTTGGTACACAAGTAGTTTTCCCAGTTAATGGCAGGGTAGTGTAAGTCACCCAGTATTAGGGTGTTTGCTTGTATCATAATATTTCACAGTATGTTTTAAAAGCTGTAGTGGGTATCATGGAGCATGTTGGGGGATCTGTAGCAAGCTATACAATTTGGAAAGGAGTCTAATCTACTTTTAGTTGCACTGGGGGTATTTCAGACACATCCTGTTGGGCAAGTAGCCTGGTAGTGTGAATATCCTTGGTGAATATGGACACTCCTCCACCTTTATTGTTTTGTTCCTGGTGTGGTGGTCAACAGGTGTAGTGATTATTGTACCTGGTATTGCAGGGGTGCTCTCTGGAGGCTTGGATCAGGTCTCTGTTACTGCACAGTTATCAATGTTCTCCATTTTTAGGTGTGCGTAGTGATTGTGAATAGCCAAAAAAAAATGATCCCTACACACACAGCATTTTACAGTTGCCATGTCTGGGAATAGAACTCCTACCTAACTAACATGCCACACTACAACATTACACAGTTACAGGACACACCACAGAGATTACTGCATTACTCCTTCCCCAAAGGTGTATTTCAAAGTGAATGATATCAGCAGGCATGCCAAAGAAGGGCAATGGAGGTTGTAGTGACTGTGAATGGCCTCAAAAGCATTGCTCCCTACACAGGCAAACAAATATCCACACTTGTCACATCTGGAAATAGAATTCCTATCTAACTAATACATCACACTATAACATTACACAGTTATAGAACACACCACTGAGATTACTGGGTTACTCCTTCCCCAAAAGTGTATGTCAAAGTGAATGACATCAGCAGGCATGCCAAAGTAGGGCATATGAAATTGTAGTGAGTGTGACTGGCCTTAAAAGAACTGATCCCTACACAGACTAACACAAAGTTGCCATGTCTGGGTTTAGAACTCCTCCCTAACTAGTACATCACACTACAACATTACACAATTACAGGACACACCACGGAAATTACAGGGCTGCTATTTCCTCAAAGGTGTATTTCAAGGTGAGGATATCAGCAGGCTTGCCATACATAATAGGGCAATGGAGAGTACAGTGTGTGTTGCATGGGCCATAACCCATTCATCTAGAGGCAGACACACAACACTCAGACACACACAGGTTTATATTCCACAGTTATGTGTATACAACTGCTAGATGACTACTGACTTGTACAGATGTTACACAGTTAGCACAAGCACCACACACACTATAGTGCTGAGGGATACCGGAGGCAAATGTCTACGGTGATTGACATTTGCACATCATGTGGTTTTACCCAATTGGATGTGTGCTGGGTGGGACAGGCCTCATGATGGAAGGCTCTTTGTCACTGTCACTCTCTTCCACACATCTATGTATGTGTATTTTTGGCATATTATAGTGTGTTGCCCTTGGACATATGTGTGTATTCCTATCCAATGTGTGTGCAAAGCATGACTGCTGTGTACTGAGGAGTGTATTCACTAACATCTGCGACTGTCAGATATGTATGGTCCACTGTTGTTGCCAGACATGGGCTTCATATAAGTATGTGAGCATGCCCAGTATGACCTTTCAGTATTTTGTTGTCTGAAGTGGCCTTCATTTCTCTAAGTGTGGGAACATGCCCAGTATGACCTTCTGTATTGAATGTGTGAATCCATTCCAGGTATATTGTACTCCAGTGCAGACTTTTGTGTTCTACACCTACAGCTAGCAAACTGTTTCTGCAGGATATCTGTAGATCGGTTGACAATATGGGGTCAAAATGAGCAAAGGATAGTGGGTTACTGTAGGTAATTGTGTCTGTGCTGCTTCTGCTACATGGTCCTGGTGTTAGCAGAGATTTTTCAGACATATGTACTGTTATAGACTGTGATGTTTTATGTCATCAAGTACTGTCAGGTATGCATATTTGCTTGCAAGTGATGTCCAGGGGAACACAAGGTGAAAGCAGCTGTGTCCAGTATTGTTGTCAGCAGCCTACATAATTCTTGCACAATCATGCCATTCTGGAGGGGAAGCTGCAGACACTTGCTGCTGGGTCTGTGTAAATGGTTCAGCACCCTGGTACAGTGGTGGCAGAGGATCCCATGCTTGTACATCCATCAACGTGACAGTATGGCCATATCCTACTGTAGCCATACCTCACAGCTCTACAGATTCACACAAGTTACCCAGAGGCTGGGGTCATAATTCTGGACATTACCCCTTCACATTGTGTTTTATGAGCAGGTTTGTAGCCACCCAGTCTTGTTTTTGCAGCCAGGGATAGTATGTGCACACAGCTGAGTTTTGGACGTCACACACTCTATGCCGCCCATGCTCCCACCCCCCCTCTATTATTCTATCCTCTTCCATTCATTATGCAAACATTATCTGATATGTTCTCTATAGTTATCACCTCATCCCAGCAGTAATTTGGTGTTGATCCACAGTTCATGCAGTAGGACATGGTGGACATGTTACTGTGATTTGTCCACATGGTCTTGCATTTGGGCTCTGTGGACTGTGTTATGTTGTTATTTGGGAGTCCATGACATAACATACATTGGCAGTACGGGTGAGACACAGGCCTTTGGCAGAGGACTGTAGGCCATTTGGTAGTGATGCAGGCCAGCTGTAGCAGGCCGTTGCATTCTGTCACTCCTACAGTCCCAGACTGCAATACACTATATTCCCCTGGGGTAACTGGGTAGGTGTGCAAGGTGTTCAGACCAATATTTTCTATCAGTATTGAGCCAGTGGTGTGGATGCTGGCAGGGTGGTGCTTATAGCTAGGGGTACACCTGCATGGGACACCTGCTCTGCATGCTGCATTCTTTTGCTATTGCCATACACAGGTGGGGGTCATATTGTACTCATTCCAAATAGCAGGGATAAGACCGGAGAGGTATCTGTGGGTGGCGGTGGGTTGAGGTGGGTGCATGTGTGCTATGGACACTACCTGCATCTGACTCACAGATATGCATGGGGCATTCCACTTATGCTGGCTTGTGCAGGGGCATCAGCTGTTTCTCAATACTTCATTCCTCTGACCCTTGTGGTCTGCCACTGTTTGGCCAGATGACATTGGTATTCCCTACAATGAGCCCAAATAATGTGCTGCAAACCTGTATGTAGAATTCCGAGGGTGTGTCCATTTGCCTGTTACATATTATGCACTGTCTGTCTGGGGTACTTCCCCCTGTGTACTGCTTGTATATCTGGACCGACATTCATGCCATGTCCATCTTTCAGATGGAGACACATATTACTTCCAAACATTTACTATGGCTTACTGCTGGAATGTGTTTTGCTGGGAAGCTCTGTGTTTGGCACTGCAACTGTGAGAACTTGGCCCTGTCATCGGCAGTACTGGGCAATGGCCAACAGGACAAACCTCACCATGCATACATACTGACCACTCTCACAAAATATACAACACACACTGACCTAACACACACAGACCTGCATATTGTACACATGCTAGAATCTATCCTGCTACCTTGGCCAGCTCAGGTAATCTGTGCTCCACTGTTATCATACCTACACATACATGTTACTACATTTCTACATAGGATTGGGGGGCACACCTGACTGTTACTACATTTCTACATAGGATTGGGGGGCACACCTGACTGTTACTACATTTCTACATAGGATTGTGGGGGGGCACACCTAACTGTTACTACATTTCTACATAGGATTGGGGGGGCACACCTGACTGCTACTACATTTCTACATAGGATTGTGGTGACACACCTGACTGCTACTACAGTTCTACATAGGAATGGGGGGCACACCTGAATGTTACTACATTTCTACATAGGATTGTGGAGGGGCACACCTGACTGTTACTACATTTCTACATAGGATTGTGGGGGGTACACCTGACTGTTATTATATTTCTACATAGGATTGGGAAGGCACATCTGACTGTTACTACATTTCTACATAGGACTGGGGGAGACATCTGACTGTTACTACATTTCCACATAGGATTGTGTGGGGGGCACACCTGATTATTACTACATTTCTACATAGGATTGTGGGGGGCACTCTTGTTACTACATTTCTACATAGGATTGGGGGTATTTCTAACTGTTACTACATTTCTACATAGGACTAGGAGGGCACACCAGACTGTTACTACATAGGTTCATAGATTGGTACTAGGCTATTAGCCATAGGCCCTATACAAGCCTAGACATAACAATTCCCTGACTATTTCTTCTCACACTATTTACTTCCCTGGTCTCCTATCTAGCAGGGCAACTGACATGATACCCGGGGTGAATTTCCTTTCTCCCATCCAATTGTTGAGGTTCCTCTTGAAGAGAAGGAGGTGCTCTGCTTGACATGTATGGGCAGTCTGTTGCAAAGTCTGGGGAGCCTCTGGGTCAGGAACGTATCACTCCACCATGTTTTGTTCATTGTGATGACAAGGTTTAGATCCCTGGAGCATGTGGCTCTGAGGGATTGGGACTTCTTTAAGTGTAGCATGTCCAACAGCTCTGGGTTTGACATGGCCTTGAATGTTAAGCAGAGATCGTCTCTGAGTAGACGATATGCGACAGAGTATAGCTGGAGTTTTTTAAGGCGATCAACATAGGGCATCTGCTTTAGGCCTGGGTATTTTTTTTAGTGAGGTATTTCTGCGGCGCTTCCAGTTGTTGCAGACATCTTGAGAGGTACATACCAAATGGGACATTGTATTCTACAATGAGTCTAATGAGGGATGAGTACAGGGAGACAATGGACCTTATTTTTTCTGGATGAAAAGCCCTTAGTGATGAGGTGTGCTACATAGAAGGATTTCCTGACTGTTGTGGCAATGTGGTTATTGAAGGTGAGACCACTGCCCACCTGTGTCCCTAAATCTCTTATCCCACCTTCGGTTTTTAGTGTACTGCCACCTATGTGGTAATTCACGGGTACACGTTTTTTTTCCCCAAACGGGATAACTATACATTTCTTGGCATTGAGCTTGAGCCCATGGCTCTGGCACCAAGCATTTGTTTCTGTAAGGCCATTTTGTATGTTATCCACATCATTTGGGAATTCAATAATGGCTCCCAGTTTGCAGTCATCTGCAAACTTTGTTAGCCAGAGTCCCTTAGTGTTGGCCTGTACTTCAGAGAAGTAGATGCCAAACAAGAACGGTCCCAGGACTGAACCCTGAGGTACACCACTTGTCACTTGTCTGGAGCTGGATTTGGAGTCAGCTACTTTTACAGTGTGGGTTCTGTCAGTAAGCCAGTTGGCAACCCATTGAGTGACATAGGGATTAATGCCCAGCTTAGTAAGTTTATCTATGATTCCAGAGTGGGGGATGGTGTCAAAGGCCTTGGCAAGGTCCAGATGGGCTGTGTGGACTGCCTTACCCACATCCACAGCTCTGGAGACTGATTTGAAGAAGTCAATCAGGTTTAGGAGACAAGATCGGCCCTTTATGAACCCAAACTGGGTGGGGTCCAGTGTATGAAGGTTGCCAATATCTTTGTTTATAAGTTCCATGATCTTGCAGATCAGGCTTGTCAGACTGATTGGGCAGTAGTTCCTGGGATCCAAGGTGGATTCCTCCTTGTGGAGTGGGATAACCGTAGCTGTGTGCCACTCAGTTGGCATGAAGCCTGAAGTGAGGGTATGATTAAACATGACACTTAAGTGAGGTGCCAGTTCATTTTGTAGTTCATGTAGTAAACAGCCCAGAATGTCATCTGATCCCATGGATGCTGTATTCTTAGCTTTGGAGAGTGCATTTTTTACCTGTCTGGCCGTTATTACCAGAATTTGGCAATCTTCCGGTATTGAGATGGGCCGTTTAGGGTGTGAGAGGGGGTTAAGTTGGCACTGTATCGATTTGCCAGGATATTGGCAATATCCTTTGGTCAGTATATTTAATGCCATTCTGTTGTAGCTCACAGCAGATCTAAGCATTACCATTTAGATTCTTGACATAGTTATAGAATGCCTTGCGGTTGTCTTTGGAATCTTTGGCAATTTTATTTTTGTAACTAGCTTTGGAGGATTTTACTAGGGATCTCAGCTTCTTACTGAGGCTGGTAAGGGAATTTTTTGCATCGTGGGATTTTCCTCCTTTCTGCAACAGTTTCTTCTTTTTGTTGTAAAGTTTGTTTATGGCAGGGGACCACCAGATTGGCTTCCTGTTTTTGGAGGAGAGCATCTTGGTTCTATTTGGGATGGCATGATTCATGCATGAGTGGATGTGCTCGTATAGTGCCTTAGTGTAGGACTCAGCAGTTGAACTTTCAGTTCCCGACTGCATGAGTGTCATGAAGTTTGTCACTTCTGACTTGAGTAGCATGAACTTGGCTTTGGAGAAGTTTTTTATGGAGGTTACCTTACTGGGGAGCGGGGATGGGATGTGAAGGGTGATTAGCTTATGGTCTGACCTGACCAACGAGGGGGGTGACTATAGGTGTGGAGCATTGATTTCCCATGTTGGTAATTACCAGGTCTAGGATATTGGAGCCACTGGTGGGACTATGGATTAGCTGATCCGGGGAGTTGGAATTTATGAATTATAAGAACCATTGGGCAAAGGTGTTGGTACACAAGTAGTTTTCCCAGTTAATGGCAGGGTAGTTTAAATCACCCAGTATTAGGGTGTTTGGTTGTATCTTAATATTTTCCAGTATGTTCAGAAAGGTGTAGTGAGAATCCTGGGGCATGGTGGTGGATCTGTAGCAAGCTACAATTTGGATTGCAGTCTTACCTAGTGTTAGTTGCACCCGAAGAACTTCAGACGTATTGTGTTGGGCAACTAGCCTGGTATTGTGAATATCCTTGGTGAATATGGACACTCGTCCACCTTTAGTGTTTTGTTTCTGATTTGTTGGCTGAAAAGTGTGATAAGAGTTGTAGCCTGGTATTGCAGGGGTGCTCTCTGGAGCCTTGAACCAGGTCTCAGTTACTGCACAGATATCAATGTTCTCCATTTTTAGGAGTGCCTTGAGAGTGTGCACTGTTACAGTGGTGGTTTTGTCCTTTGAACTTTGCCTAAAAAAGTGCATTTCTACACAGGATTGTGGGGGGCACACCTGACTGTTACTACATGTCTACATAGGATTGGGGGGCACACCTGACTGTTACTACATTTCTACATAGGATTGTGGGGCACACCTGACTGTTACTACATTTCTACATAGGATTGTGGGGAGGGGGACCTGACTGTTACTACATTTCTACATAGGCTTGTGGGGGGGCACACTTGACTGTTACTTCATTTCTAAATATGATTGGGGGCACACCTGACTGTTACTACATTTCTACATAGGATTGTGGGGGCACACCTGACTGTTATTACATTTCTATATAGGATTGTGGGGGCACTCCTGACTGTTACTACATTCCTACTTAGGATTGGGAGGCACACCTGACTGTTACTACATTTCTACATAGGTGTCAAAGGAAAAAACTTCAAAGACCAATACACATAAGGTTCAGTTAAGGCACTTTAATTTACTTGCAGCAAGGAGACAAAAACATGCAACTACAAGGATTTGTCTAACTACTAACAGGAAGTATGTTCATTCTTATACTGTTTTACAAGACATGGCCTTCTAAGCTGATGTAATCAAACTCAGCGTTAAGCATTGTACTACAGCAGGTGTTACTTTAGATTTTCTGCTAACATGACTAGATTTGTGAGAAACTTTTCAGAAAAACAACCTGGCCTTGGTGACCACTATTTCATTTACAGGCCTCTATTGTACACTGTTACTTTTCAAGGTACTTTTCTAATACAGATACGAGCAAATGCTGATTGCAGTTCATATTTTCAAGTAGGCTTTGTCCTAATTGTCTGTTACTTCTACAGCTGTGTATGTTCTCATAGCACAGTGGAACGTCTTGTCTGAGTTTCATATAAGCAGTATTGTTCTATTCATTATTTTCCTAAAGCAAGCAGAAATCATCTGCTTCTCAGTAAATTTCCAAGGCACAAGCAAGATTTAGCTGACAGTACAAGGTCAAAAAGCAACTGCAGTTTGTACAGATTTATGCAGTAGGAAATAGAATAAATGTGTTAACTCTTTTTCCAACACTAAATGCACTACGCATATTGCTAATACACACATTAATACATATTTTTCTAACATTTCCCCCCTATTAATACTTTTATTCTACTTTCAAAATAAGCATAAACAGTTTGTTTTCTTCTCCTAACCTCTTCCACTCAGGATTTACAGTTAAGAGAGTCATTTAGTTTAAACTTATGAAAGCATTTTCAGTCTTTTAACAGTTCTTCAAACTCAGTACTTTTATATAAGGTTTCAGAAACTGACATGTCTATAAGGTCTTTAATTAGTCTTTTCATGCAGGGAATACCACAGTAAACACATACTCCCAGTAGGAGCATACCTACACAAATGGCAATCAAGATGTTAATTAGGATGGTACCCCACCCCCCCAAACCATTTCTGGAAAAAGTCCATCAGTGGGTTTGGGCCTGGTTTGGTCATGGACGACACTTGCTGAATTACCTCAAGATGATTGTCTATCTCGTGTTTAGCATTCTTCTTGGATGAAAGCGCACGTACCACCTCTCGCCGCTAGGGTGAAGTCGAGAGCCATGCGGTTTTAGAGCACTACAGTTCTCATAGCATTCAGTTCATCAGTCATCAATTCAAGAGCAGAAAAAGTTGCGTTGCTCATTACTTCGAGAAGTTTTGACAGTTTTCTCAGCTCCCAGATCGGTTTCACTGCTCCATATGCTGGTAATATGCCTGCCCACGATATAACGCTATCACTCAAGTCCATGTGTGTCAGTCCTTTGCCTAAAGAGTGATGGTCTTTCCAACGCACATCGATTTGTCCCACTGGATTTACAGGTTTCTTGACGACTTCTCAAACATTTCGAATTTTCCCATGAGGCAAAACTGCAGTGTGTCGTATGGCCAGAACCAGGTAACCCAAAAAACAACTGCTGGACCAATTCCCAGGAAATCATTTGTATGCCTTTTTGCCCCACACAAAATAACAATCCTCTACTTTAGTAGTAACCTTGCTATGAATGTACACTCGCCCTGCATGAAACATGTTTCTATCAATTATAGACAGCTGTTTATAAAGAACAGAATTATGTTTTACTTCATCAAGTGTTTTGTGCATCAATCCAAGAAATGAATCATAGTTTGTATTACAATAAAGATCTACTTTGTTGCCTTTAGTGTAACATCTATTAGGAACAGTCACATTGCAATTGCTCCAACCCACCTGAACAGTATCATTTTTATAAAAACACAGTTCCCTTTTGTGGAACAGACAAGTGCAATGCTATTTTATCTTGTGCTGTAATGGTTGAGGTATCATAAATCAAGTTCTCCCAGGTCTCATTGACCCCTAGGGGGACTGTAGTCATTAATAACCCCCCGTATGCTGTCGGCAAAGCTGTGCAAATCCAGCAATTCAAAACATTGAAAGTCTTAGCATACACATATTTAATTGCCTGGTAAGTGTTAAAGTTTGAATGCCAGTTTATGAGCAATGCTTCACATTTATTCAGTTCAGCCTGTGTGGCTGGGAAAAGAAAAGGCCACAACAAAAAGATTATTGTCATTAGTACAGTTAACAGGATGATTATGCAATACTTCTGAGGAAAGGGTTGTTCTGCATTCCTGTTTCTTCTGGACTCTATCATTTTTACTCTTGGCATGTAACAAGATTTTTGTCTAGTTCAAAGTCTTTAACTAATTTACAGTGCATCAGGTGGATCCAAGAGGCACACTCTGTGATTTTGACTGCAGTGGGTGTTGACAAAAGCACTTGATATGGACCTTCCCACTTTGGAGATGCCCAATTCTTCTTTTTGACCACCTTCAGCTAGATCCACGCTCCAGGGGGCACTGCCATTTCTGACGGTCTGGTTCGTTCTTTATCTGAAACAGAATTTAACTGCAACAAATGTTTAGCATTTAATAACTTATGCATATACTCTGCTAATGTACCATCAGCTTCCTGGTCTGTGGGCATGAGAGATTTCCACTGAGGTATATAATAAGCCCTTCCAAAGAGCTTTTCAAAAGGAGTCAATCATTTTGCATTTGGAACAGTTCTCATGCTCAACAGTGCCAGGGGCAGACAGTACATCCAATTTCTCTGTGTTTCTGATATTAACTTTCTTAGCTTACTCTTTAAAATCCCATTATGCCTCTCTACCAGCCCTGTTGATTGAGGGTGATACGCACAATGATTCTTTAAAAAAATTCCGAAATATTTACTTAGCTGTTGTATGGTCTGATTCACGAAGTGCGTGCCATTGTCACTGTAGATCCTTTCCGGAATGCCAAATCTAGGGATGATTTCTTTGACAAGGCCTTTAGCCACTGTTATAGCATCTGGATTTTTAGTCAGAAAGGCTTCCACCCATCTGGAAAACATATCTACAATGACAAGACAATACTTCTTATTTTCACATTTATTCAACTCTATGAAATCCATACAGATAGTATGAAATGGATACGGTGGTGTAGGGAAACTCCCTTGCTTGGGCTTTAATGCCCCTTGTGCATGATGTTTATTACAGGTGTGGATTAACAAACAGAATTTTTTAGAGTAATTCGAGAAGCCATATGTCATGAACACTTGGTTCACCAGCTGTACCATCCCCCCTGTTGAGACATGGCACTGCCCATGGCTCAACAAAGCTGCATATCTAAACAAATTAGATGGCAATATCGGTTTCCCTTCTTTAGAGATGTACAGCCCCTTTTCGAGAATTGCTCCTCGTTTTACCCATCTTTGTTTTTCAGCTTTCATAGTAAGTACCTGCATTGTTTTTAACATTTCTAAGTCTAAAATCTCAGAGGGTTGTAATTGCTCATTCAAAGGAAATGCTTCTGATGCTGCCTGCTTTGCAGCTGTATCAGCTCTTGCATTACCTTTTGAAATCTTATCCTATTGCTTGGTATGAGCTGTGCATTTACAAATAGCTACTTTTTGAGGTAACTGAATAGATTCTAAAAGCTCTAAAATAAACTGTGCATGATTGATTGGTTTGCCGGTAGATGTTATCATTCCTTGATTTTTCCACTGTTGTGCAAAAACAAGTACAGTAGAAAAAGTGTACTGGCTGTCAGTAAAATGTTCACACATTTACCCTTTGCTAAGGTACATGCCCATGTCAAGGCAATCAATTCTGCTGCCTGTGCAGATAAACTATGTGGTAAAGATTTCGCTTCTATAATGTCTGTGTCAGAAACTACTGCATATCCTACTAGGTTCTTTCCTGCAGGACCCCTTTTGCATGAGCCGTCCACGTAGTATGTCACTTCGGCATCATCCAAGGGAACATCCGTAAGATATTTTCTAGGCAATGTCTTTTGCTCAATCACCTGCAGGCAGATGTGTGGTGTACCATCTGCAGGGGTTGGGAGCAAGGTAGAAGGGTTCAAAGTTGTACATCGTTCAATTGTCATATGAGGCTGGCTCAACAGTATAGTCATACAGGAAAGATGCCTAGCAGGGGAAAGATATGCTACCTTTTCTTGTAGTAAAATAATCGCAACTGCATGAGGCATTCTCAATGTGAGAGGGTGGAACAACACTACTGAGGCCGAAGCCTGTACTGCCATTGCAGCTGCAACTACTGCTTGTACACAGTGAGGTAAAGACCGTGCCACTGGGTCCAGTTGTGATGAATAATAAGCAATAGGGCGTTGCTTGTCCCCATGCTGCTGTGTTAACACTGATGTCATATAACGTTGCTTACAATCTACAGTTTGGAAAAAACGTTTATGATAGTTTGGTAATCCCAAAACTAGTGAGGACGCTATTAACTGTTTCAGTTTGCAGAAGGCAGATTCTGCTTCTGGTGTCCATTGTAATAAATCCTGTGCTGCCATAGGCTTTTTATAAATCAGGTTAGTCAGTGTTGCAGATTCTAAGGCATAGTTTGGAATCCAACTCTGACAAAAATTAGTCGTACCCAGGAAGGACATCATTTCCTTCTTGGTAGTGGGTTTTGGTGCTTGCAAAATCGCTATTTTTCTGTCCTCATCTAATGTCCTACCTTCCTTGGATATTACATATCCTAGGTATTTAACTTGTTTTTTCCAAAGCTGCAGTTTATTTTTGTTTACTTTATGTCCTTCAGTGGCTAAAAATTGTAATAGCGCTATGGTATCTTCTTTATAATCTGGCTGGGTGGGGGACGCCAGCAGGATATCATCAACATAAAGCAAAATCTGACTACCTCTTGGTGGGGTAAATCCCGCCAAGTTGCTTGCCATTTCTTGTGAGAATATTGTTGGACTTTCACAATACCCCTGTGGTAGTCGCGTATATGTATACCTTTTCCCCTGAAATGTAAATGCAAACCACTAGTGGCTGTCAGGGTGTATCGGTATCGAGAAGAATGCATTGCTGATGTCTACCACAGAAAAATATTTCTGTTAAGGTTTTAAATAATTCAACAGGGTGTGTGGGTCTGGCACCGTAGGTGCCCTTGGTATTACTGCGTCATTTACAGCTTGTAAATCTTGGACCATACGCCACTCCCCATTCGCTTTCTTAACAGGAAATAAGGGTGTGTTACATGGTGAATCGGGAGATTCTACCAGCACCCCTTCCTTAAGTAAAGCTGCTATAATAGGTTTGATTCCTACCTCTGCATCTTTTCTTAAGGGATACTGTCTTTTTTGTGGTCTAAATGCTGACTTTGGCATAATAGTAACTGGTCCCGCTGTACGAATAAGTCCTACATCTGATTTTCCTGTTGACCAGAGAGTTTCTGGTATATTCTGTAAGGCATTCTCTTCCTCCTTCAATAGGAGTGCTGATCAGCTGTCCTTGCTAGACTGCAAGTGTACAGCTGGGTGGGTCTGAGTTATCCAATTCAGCTTCTGCATTTGTATTCCCTGTTCTGACATTTCTAACTCTGTCTGTTTTTCCCATCTCATGACTTTTTCTCCTAAGTCTACCCATTTCACATTTTTGTCCTTAGTTAAGCTAACATGTGGTAATCGATTAGATTTGTAGAGTGCAAAAAACTCCTGGGGCAATGAACAGCTGGCTACACTGTTCCCTTCTGTGTCCCAGTACAGGTTACGTAATACCAATCTGTTTGCACGATTTCTAAACAATTCTTGCTCATATTCCTTATCAGGTCATGGTGTATTACAATAATACAGAGTACAGTGCAACAAATGCTGTTTATCAATGTCAAGGGAGGGGAACTTGTTGATGGCTACGTTCATCAACTCCTTGATCACCGCCCCTGGACCAGTCATAACCAAGTCCTGGCTGTACCAGTAAAACATTTCACCCTCCGACTGCACTGCAAAGGTATCAATTTGTCGCTGTGCATCCATACCCTGCATAGTCGGAACTACTGCTATACCAAATAGCTGCATAAGATCTCTGCCCAAGAGGTTTACTGGGCATTTTGCAGAAACAACAATTTTGCTTTTCTGGGTCAATCCTGAAACAGGATCAGTTATCACAATATTATGGGAGAGGGGCTCCCGATACAACTGTCTATTAGCTGCTTTCACTAATATGTAATCAGCTGACTCTGAATTCTCTGGCAGTTTGGAGGGATGTATCAGGGTCCGTGATGCCCCTGAGTCACACAAAAATGTGACTTCCCTCCCTTCTACCAGGAGTGTGACTTCTGGTTTTGTGTCTGCTAAATAGAGCTCTAAGCTCAATAAAGCCAAATCCAATATTTCATTGTCTTCACTATACATGACTTCCTGCACTTCCTCTATTTCTTCTGTCACATTCTCTACTCCCTCTGTCACATTCTCATTTGTCCCTTCTCTGCTATCCCCTTCTAGTGATTCCTGACTACCATATAGTCAGTCCTCACCCTCCTTATCCTCCATGGTTGCCTTCTTGTTTTTCTTGCAATCCGTTGCCAAGTGTCCTTTCTTACCGCATTTAAAACATTCACCCCTTTTCATTTGCCCTTCAAAGTCCTCTGATCGTTGATCAGATTGTTTATTTCCCTGGGCATTTCTCTTGCCCTTTTTCCCGGACTGTACTACATATACTTCTGCTCCATCTTCTACAGAAAATACTTGGGCTTTCTTTTTCTTTTTGCTATTAAAATGCCTTTCGGCATGTCTAGCATATTCAAGCAATGACTGTAATCTGCTTGTATGATGATCTACCATGTGTTTTGTAATAAAACTGCTTATGGGTGCAATACTGCCTTTCAAAAATGCATTCTTTAACTGCTGCTCGTATGGGGAATCATGTGTCTGATCTTCAGGAACCTGCATTCCACAATGGTTATTAAAACATTCTAATAGTCTGGCATAATATCGGTCAATAGCTTCACCTTCCTGTCGGATGCATTGATTAATGCAAGTCCAGTCTGCCCTAGGCTTCCATTTCTCAGAGATTCGGTCTGTAAGACCTTTCACTCTGTTGTCTAACTCTGTGCTGCTATGTGGGAGGGACCTGAGCGCAATATCACGGGGATTCCAGTTGCCACTAATCATGTGCCAATCTGGTCCCACAATTTGTCTGACTACTTTTTCTACCTCTTCTCCATTTAAATTATAACTTAACCTCATTCCTTGCAAATCTTCTAAGAACTTTCTAAAATTAACTTTTGGATGGGGAATTCCCTCAGTGGATTTCCGGATGTCTTTCGGAGTCCAGGGTCTATACACTAAAATAGTTGGGTCCTGACCTTCTTGCCCTGCCTGAGGATTAGGCACTTCTATAAGTGGGCATATTTCATCTTCACTCATAAATCGTGAATTTCTACCCATTTGATATAATTCAATGTCCCCTTTTGAGTTTCCTGCCCGTGTTCGAGACCTGGTCTCAACGGGATCTCTAACAAACGGTTTCGCTTTTGTAGTGTCTCTACTCGCAATGACAGCAGAATATCGCAGGGGTGGACTATTTGTTCACTTGCCTCATATTCTGGTAAGGGAGGTGGAGGGGCTGATGCTATTACTAAATTAGTGTCCTCCTTATCTAAAAACATTGCTTTCGAATTATTCTTTTGTTCCCTTCAGTTTACTTCCTCAATCCACCTGTGTGCCTGAGGAATTCCTAATTGACCTTGCTTTTTTACCCGAGATTTAGAATCGGTTTTAAGCTGTTTGACAAGGGAGGATTTTTCTAGTTTACCATCAAATTCATACTTATTAACCCATTTTGAGTAATATTTAATATTATCAGCACTCTGTGACTGCATGTATTTCGCGTCTTCGGTTAAAGGAGGATTTTGGGACCTTTTTGTACAATTATTACCCATTTTGTTCTACCCTTTGAATCGTTACGTAACACCTTATTTTTACATGGTACCACGGATATTTTTAAAGTCTCTTCAGAATGATTGCCTACCTGCTCTGTTTCCCTGATCTATGACAAGACAGTAATCTTTCTGTCCCTGACTTATAAACAAAGTCTCTAATAGAACAAATACAAATCTAGTCCCTGATCTAAAACAGAAAAGAAGGTAGATTCACCTTACCTGAGCCTTTGTGATTGATCACCTGGTTCGAGTAAACCCGTCCTTCAGTCACAGATCAGAAAGTGGCTGGCCTATTTTGTATGACAATTCAGTCGGAGGACTTTTCAAATAAGAAGAACCAATGTGGTTTCTTCCCCGTACGGTTTCAAGCCACCTGGCCTGTCTGATCCGAGGCGAAGTGAAGGTTTCCGGTCTGAAGGACCAATCTGTCAAAGGAAAAAACTTCAAAGACCAATACACGTAAGGTTCAGTTAAGGCATTTTAATTTACTTGCAGCAAGGAGACAAAAACATGCAAATACAAGGATTTGTCTAACTACTAACAGGAAGTATGTTCATTCTTATGCTGTTTTACAAGACATGGCCTTCTAAGCTGACGTAATCAAACACAACTTTAAGCATTGCATTACAGCAGGTGTTACTTTAGATTTTCTGCTGACATGACTAGATTTGTGAGAAACTTTTCAGAAAAACAACCTGGCCTCGGTGACCAGTACTTCATTTACAAGCCTCTATTGTACACTGTTACTTTTCAATGTACTTTTCTAATACAGATACGAATGCTGGTTGCAGTTCAAATTTTCAAGCAGGCTTTGTCCTAATTATCTGTTACTTCTACAGCTGTGTATGTTCTCATAGCACAGCGGAACTTCTTGTCTGAGTTTCATATAAGCAGTATTGTTCTATTCATTATTTTCCTAACGCAAGCAGAAATCATCTGCTTCTCAGTAAATTTCCAAGGCACAAGCAAAATTTAGCTGACAGTACAAGGTCAAAAAGCAACTGCAGTTTGTACAGATTTATGCAGTATGAAATAGAATAAATGTGTTAACTCTTTTTCCAGCTCTAAATGCACTAAGTATATTGCTAATACACACATTAATACATATTTTTCTAACAATAGGATTGTGGGGGGGGCACACCTGACTGTTACTACATTTCTACATAGGACTGTGGGGGGGCACAGCTGATTGTTACTACATTTTTATATAGGATTTGGGGAACACACCTTACTGTTACTACATTTCTACATAGGATTGTGGGGGGGGCACACCTGACTGTTACTACATTTCTACATAGGATTGGGGGGGCACACCTGACTGTTACTACATTTCTATATAGGATTGTGGGGGGACACACCTGACTGTTACTACATTTCTACATAGGAGGGCACACCTTACTGTTACATTTCTAAATAGGATTGAGGGGAACACCTGACTGTTACTACATTTCTACATAGGATTGTAGGAGGCACACCTGACTGTTACTGCATTTCTGCATAGGATTGGGGGGCACACCTGACTGTTACTACATTTCTACATAGGATTGGGCAGGCACACTTGACTATTACTACATTTCTACATAGGATTGTAAGGGGGCACACCTGACTGTTAGTAGATGTCTACATAGGATGGGGGGCACACCTGACTGTTACTGCATTTCTACATAGGATTGGGGGGCACATATGACAGTTACTACATTTCTACATAGGCTTGGGGGGCACACCTGACTGTTACTACATTTCTACATAGGATTGTGGGGGGGCACACCTGTTACTACTTTTCTGCATAGGACTGTGGGAGGCACACCTGATTGTTACTACATTTCGACATAGGATTGGGGGGGCACACTTGCACTTGTACACATTTGCTATGAGTGTACTGGTATTTCAGGTACTCCATTTCATTCTGTATTATAATCTACCATGCTGACTACAGTCATATCAGTGTACTACAGGTCTTAGTTTTGACTGACCTACATTTCAGTTTCTGACTTCTTACCCTTCAGAACTAACATCCCTCTACCTGACCTGTTATAGTTTGTCTGTGTAGGTCTGAGGGGGATGTTCTCCATAGCCATCACTCAGAGGCCTTAGCACAGCCTTTGTTTGTGTTTGTCTATACCTGTCCTGCTTGCAGAGACTGTTATTGGGTATGTGAGCCCCCCTTACTGGCATGTGTGTGTCCTATGGACACACATGCGGCCCAGCACATTTCCTGCAGTGAGTTTTGTCACCTTGTCTAGTACTGGCTATTATGCTGACACCAGTGTTTGTTACAGATCTCATGCTGCCGCTATAGGTGTCTACTATCTGCTGGCATCAAATTCAGCCACCCGATTCCCTTACATGCTCACATCCATACCATAGATACAACAAGTAACAACACATACTACTCCATTCGGCAATTGGTAGAAAGGGTGAATTACCTTGTGGCTGTGCCAGTATTGAGGATGGTGCTGGAGGACTGACAATGTTGGATGCACATAGTACACTCCCTATACATGGTTAAGCACAGGTAGTGTCATGTTTGGCATCCCTTTTATGGTATGTGCGAGTCAGAGAGAGATGTCATTCCCTGGGTCCCTACCTTGTCAGTTTATGTGCTATGCCTTGCCTCTTTGCCAAGGCCTGGGTATACTGGGCACTCCACCTTCTGCCTACTGGGATAGGCTCAGGTTGTTCCTTCTCTGAGTCACTCTGTGCCTGTGCAGTCCTTGGCAATGATGGGGGACTGTGTGGCCCTACCCCATGCTGTTCCTGCTGCTGCTGTTTCCGCAGGACCATATTGTGTAGCATGGCACATACGATGACAATTTGGGTACATGTAGCTGGTGAGTACTGCAAGGCTCCACTGGATGTATCCAGGCACTGGAACTGTGACTTGAGCATCCCAAACACATGCCCTATTATGATTTTGTTCTGTGCGTGTGCCTCATTATGGAGTTCTTGTTTGGGTGTGTGTGCATTTCTGATGGGTGTCATCAGCCACGGCTCCAATGCGTAACCAGCATCCCCCACTAGGTGACCGTAAGGGATGTCCTCATTGGCAAATCTCTGGTACAGCTGCATCAGATGCCAGATGTGAGAATTGTGATAGCTTCTATGGCAGCCAGAATGCACATTCATTATAATTCTCTGGACATCTCTCATGACCTGGCAGTTGATGGAGGGGAAGCCCATGTGGTTGATGTAGACCCTACCCTGCTCACTGGATGGTGCTTTGATACATATGTGCATGCAGTCTACAGCACCCACTACCTCAAGGTATTCTGCTATTTGGTGGAAGAGACTCATATGGCTGGCCAATGCCTCATGGGTGTTGGGGAAATATACATGATCATTGGCATGTGCTGACATCACATCCAGGAACTGGTGGAGTACCCTGGATGCTGATGCCTGTGAGATCCCCATGATATCCCCAGTTGGCCTTTTGAAGGTACATGTGGCTAGTATTCTTAAGGCAACACATACCTTGGTATTTACTGGAATGGGTTCCCCTCTGTTAGTTCTGTGTGTAAGGTGTAGCTGGCACAGCTCAACAATTTGCTGTAGGAGGTCCCTGTCCACCTTATAGCACTCCACTATCTCCCGCTCATGTAGCCCCTGGTAGGTTACTCTGGGTCTGTACACTCTTCTCCTTCTCCTCACTGTGGGTTGGTCATCAGCATTCTCATCCTCACCACCCTCAGCCTCTTCCACATGTTGATGTATGACAGCTGCTGCAGCCCCTATCATTTTGTTGCTTTTGTTTGGTAAAATTTCCCCACTTGTGTACACCAGTGGTGTAGAGTATGTGGGAAAAAACACAGGGTATGGTGTTTGCATAGTTTATAGTCGTGTCTTGGGCTGGGCTCGTCTGCTGCCTGTGTAATTTTCTGATTCTGATACATTTCACCTGCCAACTATGCTAGTTCTCCTTGATTACCTTCCTACTGCTGTTTTCCCTTCCCATTGCCTTCCTGTTTAAGCCCAGGGGCACACCGCGCAAACATAGTGCTCAGATGTGCACAGAGCTGCTATTTCCTGTTTTTTTTTTTTCTTTAAAGCCTGGTGTGCTGTGCGCACACCCGCCTAGGCAATGTAAAGAGTTTTAGGCAGCCTCAGACACACCCCCTTGCTTAGCTCTGCTAAGCTAAGTGCAAACCTGAGCCACAGGGCTCCAATAAGCTTACAGTATGCCTGACACCCCCCCATGATGTCAGCTAACTCTTAAGCTTGCACCATGGTATTCCTGCACTTATACGGTTGGGTGCTGGCTAGCACTGAGGGGAAATCTGGGATTCAGTATCATTCCCCTCATTTGCATAGGATTGCCTGCTAATGCATAGTTACAAGTCCCACACTGAGCCTTCCCCCTTAGCAACTACTATTCACTGGTCATGTTGTCTTCTGCCTGCCATTGAGTATAATGACAAAATAGTGATTTTGGATACAATGCTTACTTCAGGTGTTTTTTTTTTTTTTTATTTTCAGCCCGATCACGTTTGAGTGCCACTGCCCTACGCTTATGAAATTGGCTAAAAAAAAAAATAAAAGTTATTTTTTTTTTATTTTGGCAAGTGTTTTCCATGCCAATGGCCACATATTTGGCCATTGCCATGCTTTACACATACTATACACCCTTTATTTGGAGCTGTCATTGCTCCAATTTGTAGTTTGCAGAAATGTACTCATTTACTAACCGAGTACATTTCTACACACTACACTAGTCCTGCACGGCTGGCTGACAGCTTCCTGGATTGCAAATTAACCTCATCTGCATGGGTTTCACCTGCAAATGGGGTAATTTGCATACAGGAGCTGTGTCCATGCAGGAATAGTGCAGGAGCACTCATGCATGTCCCTGAAGCTTATTCCTGGATCACACAGAGTATATTGCCTCCAGCAGCTCCTGCACTATTCCTGCTTGCCATGCAGAGCTTGCTGAATCCAGGGGATAGTTTATCACCATAAAATATCAAACAATGGCAGAGAAGAAGAAAGAATAAGTACAATCAGAATTTTTAAAATTAAATAAGTGTAGCTACTCAGATTCAAACTGCATAAAAACACGGTAGTGAGGCACTCAAACATTTGCGCTAATGTCTCGTGCTAACAAGCCACACAAGCACATATGTTGACAAACCTGATCAATTGTCATGTGATCCCTGAAAAGCTTACCTGTCAGACAGCTAAGTTTGATGAGTTGATTAATTTATTGCTTATTAGAACTGGATAAGTTTGACTGATTTGAGTAATTACAAATAATTATTCAGTTTTCAGTTAGGTATGGAAGATTTGATAATAAAAGTAAGCGGTCTATATTATTAGTTTGTGTTATTATGTTGGATTCTAAAAACTAAGAGGCTTCCCTTCATTTTGTTGCATATGTTATTAATATTGTAATTCTACTAAAGAATATCTGCTGAATTTACACAAATATTAGTGTCTTTTCTGGATATTTTCATAAATGTAGAGGTAAATGACTGGAATTCATAGACATATTTTAAACACGTCTTCCTTCCTTGTTTCAGCCTGGGTTTTCCAGCTTATCCATTGCTCCTCCAGTCTTGCCCCAGTAGACCTGAAACCAGTTGAAGACCTTGAAGGGGAAAATTTCTTACTACCCCATTTGCTTCTCTATCACAGTACAGTATCCATGAAATACTTTGGATGGTCAGGCATGCAATGTGGCATGTGGTATGTTGTCCCACCTCCACAGCCGCTCAGCAATGTCCACCACCCTTTTCTTCTTCTTGGGCCACACAATAAGCCCAGGATCCACCAGGGATCACCGCAGAGAACATCAATGCAACTCTTCACCACCACTGCCCCCCCCTCCCCCAGGATGAGGATTACCATCCCTTCCTGCCACTCTGTCAGTCGCCCTAGCAGCTAATTGAACCCAGGCCAGCTGGGATGTAGTCAGAGCTTCATCTCTATTTACTACTGCAGTGGCTAGAATTCACAGACATTTAGCATATTAGACAGCAAAAATAAATATAGGTAGCAGCAACACAATCTGTGGGTGATTCTGAGACACAGACAGCCCATGCAAAGGACAAAAATAGCATGATAAACAAAATATGCTAATGACTGCATAGTGGTATGGAAATAAGAAACTCAACGCAGACTGTTGTATACAAAATGGTGGACAGATTCCAAAACTTATAAAAAGAGTATGCTGCAATATCCCTCATACTTAATTTTTACACCAAGAATCCTAGTGCACATGGGGTTTGGGATATATGGACTAACAGCAACATTAGCTCAGTGGCACAAGTTTTCTTATTTTTTCTTATAAGTGGTGTCAGGGCCTGTAGTGGTGTGCATTGCAACCACCAGTACCAATGGAGGAGGTTCATATAGTCTATAATATTGCAGAAACCCACTGTCCAGCAAATTGTAGAACATTTCTGTGTGAACAGGAAGAGTGTGGGAGATGTTGTCAAACTGTGTGACCCACAAGTATAATCACAGGATATCTATTACATACTCATTCCTATAGGTACTTTAGGCCTACCTAGCTTTAATAATCGTAACTATAGTGACTATTCAGTAACCTACTAAAAAGACTGTAGGGATATCTCAGGCATCTGCATCATGAATTCTGAACCATTTACCTGACATTATGCTACAGTTTGTATGAAATAGTTTTTTTTGTAAAAGGTGATGCTTGCATTGGTCACTGTAAATTTTTAATTGACTATAGTAAACAGCGGTAGGTGTTGCACAATTTGTTGTTATGTTCTTCACATAAATGATAAGAACATGGTTATGTTAGTCCAGTGGAGTACTTGTATCCCCACAATGAAACTTTCAGAATGAATGATCCATGATAATTGTGTAAGATGAAACACTTAAACAGAAAAAAAGGTTAAGAGATACCTTTGGTTAAGACTACTGAGACTAAAAAGTTTCACTCCATCCCCATGAGAAGAGTCTAATAGGCCCCACAGAAAATAAAGAAAAATAGTAGAAAAGTAAAAAACAAAACAACAAAAAATAATCCAGCAACTGCAGGTCACAACATGTTTCAGTCAGCAATATAAGAGGCAGTCTGGTCTGCTCTGGGGCTGTTTGTTGCCATCTAAGTTGAAGTCTGAGAGTGAAGATCCAGAGGTCAGGCAAGGTATTGCTTCATCATGGATTATTGGGAAGAGCAACAGCAACCTGGAAAACATTTGCACTCCAAGCAGTATTGATGCCTATTGGAAGTAGCTCTGATGTTAGGTAATTGGTCCTTATCTTATCAGATCTATGGTTACCATATTTTCAAATGCCCAAAGTAGGAGTTTTTAGAGAAACACAAGAATTTGTATAACAGTCATCACAAAGCACCAGAGCACATGCACTGTTTTCACATTACTGTTACAATTAAGCCTTAATTCTGTATGGTTTTAACCCTTTATGTCATTTTTAAGACATGTCAGAATGGCATGTCACAGTCACAGCTTCACCAGCAGTTTCAGAGGGAGGCAGCAACATTTTCCTAATAATCCAAAATGAACAGTGGTTCAGTTTTACATTTTACTCTTTCAATTACTTGCAGGAAGTTTAAGGTGGTATTCACAGAATGTTTTTTTTTTCTACTGAAATATCAGGGTATCTGCTATTTTCCTATTTGCTTTCAAAGGCCTAACTAACCAAACAGGGACACACTGGGGGGTATAATTGGTATTCCTATAAAGTTTCTTTGACTACAGTTAGGACTTTTACTACTTAGGATTGGTCTAATCTGTATTCTAGCATCATGTCAAAGTATGGATGTATTTTCCATTCCTTTGTTCTTTCATTTGAGGTACATAACTGATATTATTCTAGCATTTAAACCAGCATATCTCCTAGTCTAATAAGAAGTAGCATACAAGCAAACATATAAGGTAATAATAAGTCACACACCAGTTCATTTCAAATTCTGTGAATCAGCAAATAAAAATTCTATATGGTACTGATGCTCAAGTAAATATGTACGGTCCCTTCAAATTTGCTGGTTGTCTGATGGATTCATTTGACTCATTTGATAACAAATAAAAATATTTCCCCTCTGCCTGTGTCATCAAATAATGCCATATTTCAGTGTTCACATGATCTGGATTCTCTTTGCAGAATGTAGAGTGTTGCTTCTCTCTCTAACACTTGACTCAGATGTGTACATCATCATCACATCGTCAGAGCTTTTGGGGAAATTAAGGAAGCCACACAATGATTTGTGAAGATGGCATTATGGCCAAATGATGTCAATGTATTTCTATTTTAAATTCTCTGGTCAGCAAAATCACAAAAATAAAATGTCCGCCCATTCTGAGTGGCAGTGCTGCACACTTGTTATGCGTGCTTTGTGGGAAAAGGGTACAAAACAAACAGAAAGGAAGAACAGCATGTTACAATGTAAGAGCCCTTACTAAAATACTGTCCCCAATTGACAACAAAAAGTTTGAGGAGATACCACTCAAATGATAAAAAACTAAATTCAATGAAAAGAGAGGTTCCCATGCAGAAAATATAAACTCTCCAGGAGAATTAGAACATCAGTAGAGTCTTTCAGTTCAAACTTACTTTTGCATAAACTGTGTGATGTCTTTAATGGTGACTAGGATTACTGTTTTTCTTTATTAAAACCTTTTGATACAATGATGATAAAAATGGGTCCACATTGGATGATCAAGCTCACCACGCTGCTTTGGCTGTGAAATGTAAGCTCTTTTCAAAGCTTAACTTATTTTTCCTCAGTTTCTTGCTTTCATTCTTTTTACACGGCTGCAGTTTAATCTTTCTTATTTCCAGCAGTCTGCAAAATAAGCCTAACAAACTATATTTAACAGATTTTGCCATGTAACATGGATGCCAGCTTTGGTAAAGAAATCAGAAAACCAGTGGCGGCTGGTGACTTCAAATCAAAGAGGGGCTGCAGGAGACAGCTGAATGGGTGGGGCCAACAGAAAGGGGAGAGGCCAACTAGAAAGGGGCAGAGCTATGCTCAAAACCACAAAAACTGAGGCTTTAATTAAATACGCTGCCCTGGGTGCCAAACCATTATTATGAGAGTCCTATCAAGACAAAATGAAGTGGAGAAGAAAAAAAATATTTCAATGCATTGGTTACATGACAGCATACTTAATATCTAGATGGAAACAGAAAGGTTGTGAGGCATGAAAAAATAAATTACTTTTTAAATACATTACTGGAATGCCAGTCAAAATCGAGTATAAAAAAACAAGCAGCACTCAATTCAAACCACTTCTTCTTACACTGCAGTTCTAATTATAATTTATATTCAGGTTTATAAAAGTACTAAGTAACATGCTGAAAGTAGCAATCTCTGTGTTACCCCCACTTGTAAAAATGTTTCTTATCCAAAAAAGAACAGCTGCTTGACAACAACTATCTACTTGTTTCAAGGGGCAAACATGGATCAAAGTAAAAAATGAACAGCAAACAAGAAACAAGCTCAAGATAAATTGCTTAAAGGATTACTGCACAGGTTATTATGGACCACAAATGATAGATTGGCATTCTGTTTAATTTACGGGTAAACCCTGCAAAGATGACTGCAAGTCTCCAACAAATGTATTGAGCTTCTGAAAATACTGCAATCCCGTCTTTTATTGCAAATACTGTCATATGCATTTCAATACTCAAGGCTTATACGTTATCTAGTTATGTAAATATTCTCTGCATGGCAACAACAAAAAGGCTTTCAATGTTGATAATTCTTTAACAGTATGCTTATTAAAGCTTACTTGCATCTTACAATCTCAGACAAGCTTATCTGATGGTCATTAAAGCATTGCTACTTAAACACAGAGCAACAGGCACTGCAACAACATGCATTTTCTGAATAATAAGCATAAATCAATAGTATAAAAATATGACAGAAATCCAGAACATTCTGCAAAATCAAGGACAGGTGAAAAGCCACTGTAGTACTTGTGTCTACCTTGGATGGGGGATACTCTGCACACTTAAACTGCATAACTGCTCCTTGCCTTGCTTGAACACATCCATTGTCACTACATGGGGGAGTGGGGTACAACAAGTATGTCACAATCTGAAATGCCTCTGACTGATGGTGATGGCCCTGACACATTTGTCATACCTCTCAACCTCAGAGCAAGAAATCTGGAAAAAGCAATAAATAGAAGTGGGACAATGACCCATAAATAAGGACAGTGTTTAAATACTGCTGTTATAAACTTAGAAAGATAATAGAATAGTAGGTATTGCACTAGTATGAATTTTATGAAGGGTATGAAATCTGAACCTCAAATGTCTTTCATTATTTTCTAACTTCAGTCTTTAATGATTTGCCACTAATTTGCCAGAAAACTACAATTTTATGAAAAACAGACCAAAAATGTGATGCAAAAATATAAAGCATCCACACAATACAGCTGTGAACGTGTCAAGGAAGGGACACATTTTTAATAGTAATACTGTTAAGTCGAGCAGCTGACAAAATAAGAGAATCTACATGTATTTCTGAAATAAAAGTAATCTGTAACTCTGATCATTACAATTATTTATTAATTGTAAACTCTCCATGTTTCTTCCAAAATTGCCACTTTGTGGCGTGATTATTAGGGGGAGAGCAACATTTTGAACCAAAATCAGGCGCAGTTGGGAGGTTTGGATATACCTAATTCTATAAAGTGATTTATTTGCACGTACCTCTCAACCTCTTAATGCAGGAAATCTGGACAAGGCCAAATATATTTGGGGAACAAACAAACAGTACTAAAAATTGCTCTTCTATAAACTTAGACAGTTGCTAGAATAACAGGCTTTGCTTTAGCATGCATTTTTCTGAAGGGTATGAAACCTGAAACTTAATGTCTATCATTATTTAGTGACTTCATTCCTAAATGATTTGCCAGAAAACCACAAATTATATGAGGAACAAACCAAAAATAAGAAGCAGGAATCTATGCATTCTGCGAAAATCTGGACAGTTGGGAGTTATAGTTCAGCTGGAGCAGAAGACTTACCTCCCTAGGTGTGGACAATAAGTACCCTCCCCCCAAAAAAATGAAGATCTAAGAGAAGTGATTGCTTCAATCTGGCTTCATCACTTTCAGTAGCATTCAGACTCAATCAGTGAAAATATTCAGTAACAAAAAGTTTGTGCTTGTAGACAGTTGATTTAACTGGTTCCTAATCAACACATCCAACCAAGAACCTGTAGGGGGCATAGCCGAGCTGATCAGGTAAGCAATAAACACCTTCCTGATTGAATTAAATTATATTCCTTGTATAATACAGTAGAGTTGTTAGAGGGCATTTTAAATTTATTGTTGTAGAACTTTTTTTCAGTAAATAGTAAAACAAAATGCATGCACCAATAATGACAAAACTTCCCAATTCAGAACATTTCAATCCTAAAAGTCTACTCAAACTTCTACAATCCACCAGTATCAGTAAATATGCACATTCTCTGCAGAAGTAAAAGTCATCTAAATAATGCTACGTTAAAGAGATCTGTAACTAATGAAGAGGTTACCCTTGAGGAATAAATTGCCTATGTTACATTAAAAAAAATGATAAGCTAGTAATATTGTGATAGGGAATGGATGGCAAACTGATAACAGGTTCATAGTTACTAGGTATCTCATCTCTGTCAAAGAGGAAATTCTCACGACTGCAGCATCCATCCCCTTTAAAACTACAGCATAGTACAGTATCAATAATGCATCTACTTATTGTGGGAGAAGAATCTACAGACCTCTGCATCAAAAGCAAGCATTCAACCTGTTATGCTATTAACAATGTAAGCAGACTCAGCATAAGCAGCACTAAACTTCTCTTCCGCTGAAGCTCTCAGCTCCTTGTAAAATCCACGCAACACCTAACTGTATCTCTCAACTTTGCACAAGAAATCTGGAAAAAAAAATTATTTGGGGAGGACAAAAACCCAAAAACCAGGGACACATTTTCAACGTTGCTTGTATAATCTTGGAAAGTTCCTAGAATAAAATATTGTGTTATCACCATGCATTTCATTGTCAAGTCTTGAACACAGGATATTGTATACTACAGCCAGAGCAGCATACCACTATGCCAAATCAGCTGTTTCTTGAAAGACAGGAAGACTGAAACTTAAATGGCTATCATTTAGTGAATTCAGTTCTCAACATAGCTCTCAACCTCTTAGCACAAAACACCTGGACAAAGCCAATTCAGTTCTCAACATAGCTTTCAACCTCTTAGCACAAAAAACCTGGACAAAGCCAATAATGGGGGAATACAGCCCCAAAAATAGAGAAAACTTTCAAACATTGATCTTATAAATGAAAGGTTTTCTGTTACCATGCATTTTCTGAAGAATATGAAGTCTGAAATTCAAATGTCTGTCACTATTTTGTGAATTTAATCCTTCACTGATTACAAAAATCCAGAAAACCACAGATTTTATGAGGAACAGAACAGAACAAAAATATGAGGCAAAAATCTGGACAGTTTTCACAAGTGGTGGTGGGTAGGGAATTCATGTTCTTGCTACCTGTACCCATGGTAAAGGGTTTGAGCCTAAGTAACTCTAGCCACCAGGTATATTTAACTGGTGCAGTTTAGACATACCAGTCCATATTTATAGAAACATAGAACTTGCCGAGTATGCATGCACAGTTCTTTCCAGGACTCACAAACAAATTATTTTATTTTTAAAGTTCTTTTTTCAATTTTACAGCTGGGGGGCTGCAGTCTGATACATGAGCCACCCCTGCAGAAAATGTAATTTGACAATGTGGAAATGGAAGCCTTGAACAGTGACATAAATTAGTATGACAATTTTATTTATCTATCTATTCAGACTGTATTAATGGAAAGCACTAAACTGACTAAGCAAAATCTCCCTGCATGTTACCACACTACAACTAATCATTCCAGCTTCACTGTAACAAAGATCTCTCAGTCTATTTCTGCTACCTGCAACACTTCCTACTGTACTAGTAGGGCTCAGTGATACAGCAGCCATACTGCCTGTCTCCCTCCAGATTGGGCAAACTGGCAATAGATACTCAAACTCCCTTTCTCCAATAACGTGCTCCCAGCTGCTGTTTCTGCTAATCGAACTGAGGTTCATTGTGTCATGTTCCGGGTTTATCTTTCTGCACCTCAGGGCTGCAACTATTGAAAATTGTTCCAGTACTCTGTTTCTTTTGCATAATTCCCATTCTAGATAAAAAATGAAAGTGTTAAGATTATGTATAAAGTCCACACAAGAATGGAAAGAGGCAAAACTGTAAATAAATAAATAAATACATAAATAATCAAGAGTACATAGCTGTATAGTAAATGTAGCTGATAATTACTGTTATTTGTTTTGATGGAAGATACCACACGCTGATGAACTACATATTTGCATACAATACAGTAAAGATTAACATTTTTATTTAATGATATATAAGGTCCAGCAACAAGCTAAATGAGATACACTTTCATCTGGCACCCACGCCCTGAAATATTTCTTTATTCCTGAATTCTACATAAATCAGCTCCAAAAAAGGCCTTCTATTTCACAGGCCCTCATTATGCATACAGTTTACCATTGTAATTTATCTTTGTAGTTTAATTCTCATTTGTGCACATTTTATATCCACAACCTCAAAACAGTTGTCTTCTTGATGGACTGTGGCATAGAACATTGTCTCCTGTTTGTTTAGTGAGCCTTGCTAACCACCCTACATACCACATTTACACTCCCTTTTTTAACAAGAAACTGATAAAAATTCATTAGTGATTGATATAGTCTTATTTTATCAGGCATAACTAATTGAATGAGGGTATACACATGACCCTGTTCTCAAATATTGGCTTATTTACTGTACCATACATTCAGCATACACTCGCACAAAGTTCAACTAAGTCTACATGATACAATTAAATGAAATTTCAGTTTTATTTTACCTGGAAAATTGAATACAATAAATTAACTGATAGGTCAGAAAGAACACCCTAAAGTACATGAACACAAACACATGTAAATCAGCACACAAAATACACTAACGCTTAGACCCAAGGACATTAATTCTAAACATAGATTTTGGCTACATTGTTTTAAGTGTCTGTGATCTAATCTGAAATAGAAGACAAGCAATAAGCAATTAATATCAGTGGGCAGCTTGGAAAACCTGAGATGTAAAAAGCAAGTCAGTCGGTGCTTGTCAAAAGTGAGTTGTGAAATGACAAAATGTCGTATGCAATTTCTGGTATTTTGCAAAGTATATACTGTAGCAATCTTGCAGATTTCATACCTCATTATTTTCAAACCATGACAGAGTACTGTGGTAGATGATCAGCTTACTAGCATGAAATTGTTCTGAGAGATATACTTTTCTTAAAATACTTTACCCCCTCTCTCCGCAGAGAAAATGGTTGTTTTGACCCCAGGCTGAGATAGCCCAGATACAGGAGATCTCATTTAGTTTTTCATAATGATAAGAACCACTGTCACTACACTGAAAATTACTAGGGAAGACAATCACTAAAATCACACTTGGTGAGGTGTTGGGTGGTTGTAAAGAAATATGTTACTCTGGATTTGAATCTATATTATCTGCACTTCATTGTATCAGGGCCCTGTTCTCCTATAACCAATGGAGAAGAGTGAAAAAAGCATCTTGTGTGCTTAAATAAGATATTTTTCAGAACACTGATCAAAAACATTATGTCTTATACAGAGCAGGAGTACAACCGTCTATAACAAGGCCTACAGTGTGGATAAGTGTTGCTTTGATCTAGAATCTCTTATCTGCATACAACCATTTCAGGGTAGTAGGGGACAAAAGATGAAAAAAATCATTTTTTTTCAATAAATGTATTTTTAATTGTGTTGGAAGAGCATATAGAGGGATGCATACTTTTTAAGTGAGGTGAGATAGAAGTATTAATGTGAGGTGGTGCTTGAATTACACACTACATCCCTACCAACAGTACATAAGATGTTGAATGCTTACACCTCCTGTAGTTGACACCAGAAAGATTAGGTCATATGAAACCAGTGTAACAAGAATGACCTACTACTAGAAGAACTCCATTATGGATATAAAGATGTGTGAAAAGGAATCAGTTATTACAGTTCTTGCCTGTAGTCGTACTTGGAACGGGTCTAAAATATATCCCAAGAAACAAAGAAGAAGCTGAATGCACATGCACGTTATTGTTAACCAATAAATGAACTATTATACAAAATTTCAGATGAATTTCTGGAAATAGATAAGCACTATGAAAAGACCTTTTTGGGCACGGAATAGGGCTGATTCGTGGCTTAGTCATTGATGCAAGCAAACTCATCACCCTTCTATTTAAGTAACTGAGGTCAACATCAAGAAAGAAACATTAAAAAATACATAGTATAAACATACCAGAAATCTTTAACTGAAACATACAATAAGCCTTCATACTTCTTTCTGTATGTTTTAGGTGACAGACACCTGAGGAAGCCCCAAGTCAAGAGGCAGATATTTGTGTTACCCCATTTGGCCTTTCTTGTTTTATTTTCTATAAACACTTCAGTTTGTGAGACATACAGGCCTTTGACTAGGAATGTCACCAGAAGACATAAATGTTGAAATGATGAAATATAACAACATAAGGAATAAAAATTAATGACAGTGCAGAAAAGATAAAGTAGAATAGATATAGCATCAGTAAAAGTAATGAAGAGACATAGCAGTATCTGGTCTCTTCATGAGCTAATTGCATTCACATTGCGAGACCTTGCTGTTCTGGCAGTCTCAGAAACTATGTGCACAGAGAACAATGAACTATCAACGGGCTAATGCAAGAACTGTGGTGTAGGGCGTTAAATAAGAAGAAATATTTGCCTGTGTAAGGAACAGATTTTACAGAATATGCTTCAGATGAAATACAGTAATGGAAAATAATCGCTGTAAGTCTCTTCCATGTCTGGAAAGAGTATAACTGCCTAAACGCATATTGTATGCAGGCCACAGTTTTATAGGTTAACAAGTGGATAAAATAGCAAAATATGCTGCTTGTGGATGCAGTCATTTAGTGTGGCACCTCACTCGTAGTTACTATTAGTACAATCTCCTAAGCTTTAGCAAGACAGTCCTCTAACAGCTGTGGAGCACAGATAAAAAAATAGAAAGTTGTTTTAGCATTCTGAGTTGTATTGCACATAAAACCAGAAGTATATTTCCTTTTTATTATGATGTTCAGTAAATCCTGCCACATATTTATTTATTAAAAAGTTGCTAGACTAACAGTAGGCAAGACAAAATGGTAAGAAATTAAAAGAAAACTTTAAGGGGTATCATAAAAAAACCTTTGTAAAAGCAAATATATTAATCTAAACAAAAAGTTATCTGATGAAAGGCTGCATGTTATAGTATTCAGGAATTTTAAGGTAAAGAAATAAAGAGGTGCTGTACAAAACTGTACCAACTACTGAAAAAGATACAGGGAATAAAGCAAGAATCCTTAAATCCTATAAGAGAAAAAAAACAACCTACTGTTAAGATGCAAGATGAATCAAGACATCTGGAAGTGAGCACAAAAGTAGAAAGAAAACAAAAGTAGTGGAAGTGATGCCTACTCTTAAAAGGTGAGGGGGCAGAAAAAGACAGTGGAAACTTTATTGTACTGAATGAATACTTTTTTGAATTTTTCACAAAAGATGTGGAGGATGCCTTATTAAATCCAGTGAAAGAAACAATCTGCATGAAGTGGGAGTTTTTGGATAGTGACCAGTTAGTCTTTTCATGGAAGAAAGGCTATAACATTCTTATTAGTGAATAGGGCAGGATATAATTCACATCAGACTTCTGAAAGGATAAGAAAAGTGAATTATTTGACTACCCTTTTAACAAATTATGAATGGATGATGGAACCCCTGAAGATTGGCTGACAGCGGGTAGATTTTTCTAGAAAAGCGGGAATAAGACTCAGAAAGCAAGAAACCAACAAACCTTTCCTTACATATACATAAAAAATCATCAACTTGTTTCTGAATGAAAACTGTGGGCACTTAGAAGTCAGTACAGCAGAGGAACAGTAACTCAATTCATTCAATAGGGAGAGATGGAGATAATAAATTTCTCTGACATGCAGCTGATCAGTGAGGTACTCAATATGCCCAATACAAAATTCAGCATGGTGATAACATAGTAGTGTATCAAGTACAATATATGAGTCAGACAGCCTGAGAGTGAGTCCTATAGTGATGTTAGAACACTGACTAGAAAACAAGATGCCAGGGAGACCAAAGGAAAGTCCAGTCTGATTATTTGATGCATAGGGTTGAGACATCATGGGATTCAGCAGCAACTATGCCTTTTAGCATCATTGCAAGAGGCATTCCTACAAGTGACAATGCTGAAGGCCAATAGTAATCCCTTGTTTGTGTGTGAGAAATGCCACAATTTTACAGGTGATAACAATTAATCTGATGTCTGGTTATAATTAGCCTGGGCCTGACATTGGTCCAGATATGATCAGAAACAAAACTCAGCTTTGAATAAAACAAATGCATTGATAGACAAAACAGTGACACTGAAAAAAATAAGAAGTTTTGGATGTTTATATCAGATCGCTTAAACAAAGAACAAATGTTAAAAAAAAAAAAAAACAACAAATATTGGACAAAAACCTGAAGAAAGATCTGAGCAGTTGAAAATATGGACAAGTTAGCACAATACATAAGCACATTTATGTATGTATTTATTTATATAAATTAGTTAACTGGGATAGTCCAAAAAGTCTGGGGGAGAAATGCTCTAATATGTTAACATGCAATGTAATGCAAGTAAAAAGAGTTAATATAATGAAAATTTCTTCAGAATATAGTGTTCCTTTATAATATTGAATTGTAAAAGGTACATAGTTTTTAAGATATGGAGTCAGTAATGTTATTATAGTACAAAAGATAAAGAGTGCAGCTTTATACATACATTTTTACAACTGCTGATGCTCTAGGGTAGTATAGAACATTATACAACGACCCCCCCATTAATATTCAAAAAACGTGCACACTGAATGATCAACGTGCACGTTGTAAATCAGAGTTATAGTAATGGAAAAAAGTCCGGTCGCCTGGACTTTTTCCATTACTATAACTCTCTTTTTTTTTACAGCAACGGAGAATGCAAGATCTCCGTTGCTTCACACTGTCTCGCTATGTTAAACTTGTTTAACATAGCGAGACAGCATTAAAAAAAGCAACGGAGATTCTCTGTTGCTTTTTTTAAAGCTGTCTCGCTATGTTAAACCCATTTAACATAGCGAAACAGTTTGTAAAAAGCAACAGAGATCTTGCTTCCTCCATTGCTTTTGCCCACAGCTCTGATGTACTGTGTAGGCATACGCATGTGCAGTACATCAGAACTGCCACAGAATACCAGACAGCTGCGGAAGCAAGGAGGCATTATACAATGCCATTATTTAAGAAAATGTATTATTTTTTTTCTTAAATAATGTCATTGTATAATATCAATAACCCATGCCTGGGTGTGGGTAATGCTGGATTTACCCACGGTTGGCTTTGTTTGGTCACTCAGGCTTTGCCCTTGTGACCAAACCACACCAACCGTGGGTAAATCCAGCATTACCCACACCCAGGCATGGGTTATTGCTATAATATTTGCCAAGAGTAGGGTTTTGGTGATTGAAAGGTCATTAGTGAATAAGTGAAGGAAGAATAACGTACTAGCATTGACAAGCAATTGTGCATTGATAATGTTTGGGGAGAAAGGACACCTTGTGGGTCCCATTCACCTAAAGACATACAAGAAGCTCTGATTGTACAGAACAAGGAGCTCCATGATCCTGATTACTGACCTCCTTCAGTTCCTTTAAGCATGACATAAGCATCTATAATGGTGGCTTTAACAGGAGAACATGAGTAATGAATTATACAGTTTGGCAAGGAAGTAAGGTACATTAGTGCATCTTTCCCTTTGGTAACTAAGCTGTTGCTACCAGTAGGCAAACATCATCAGGAAGCATACCTCTAAACTGTACAGATTTTCACAGAATGTCCAGATGCCTGCCTCATATTTTTGGTCTATTCCTCATAAAATGTTGTTTTTCTGGTAAATCATTGAGGGTTGAAGTCAGAAAATAATGGCAGACATTTGGGTTTCAGACTTCATATCCTTCATAAAATTCATGCTAATTCAAAACCTGTTATTCTATCAACTTTCTAAGTTTGTAAGAGCAATATTTAAAAACTGTCCCTATTTTTGGACCATTGTTCTCCATTATATATGTCTTTTTTCCAGATTTCTTGCTCTTAGAGGTTGAGAGGTATGTCAGGAAGGATGAAAGGCTGTTGCTTAGTAATCAGCTCAACAAATATAATACTGTCTAATTCATTTTCAGACAAATACACAGTTTAATGCACAGACTTGCTGCAGTTACAAAAGCACACTATGTGTCACAGAATAATACTACATACGCACACCTTGTCAGTACCCTGTAAATCTCAGCAAACGTAGGTGAAGCACTGAGAAAAGTGGCCCATAGCTCACATGTGGACCTACCAGTTGTACAGATCTTAAACAGCATGCACTCTTCTGTAAGATTATTGTACTTCATATGTGGGTTTTAAGCATCTGATTCCTCCTTACTACCTTTGATTTAGGTACAACTCTCAACCTCTTAGCACAAAAAACAGGACAAAGCCAATAATAAAGGAGGAATTAATCCCCAAAAATAGAGAAATTGTTAATATTGTTCAAATGAATTTAGAATGTTGCTAGAATAAAATATATTATGTTATACTGCATTTTCTAAAGGATATGAAGTCTAAAACTCAAATGCCTATCATTTTTTAGTGAATTCAGTTGTAACTGATTTGCCACAAAAATCCTGAAAACCACAAATTTTATGAGGAACAGACCAAAAATATTAAGCAAAAATCTGGACATTCTGCAAAAGTCTGACAGTTGAGAGGTATGCCAATGTTCCCTTCTGGCACAGTATAATCTGAATTAGCATACTATCTGGAATATGTGCACATTGTGCAGTTATTTCAAAGAAGACCAATAGATTTGTACATGACCTAAAACAATGTCTTAAAACAAAAAAAAATATAGTATTATATGAAAAGGAAATGCATATCAAATGAAATATATTATCTAAAGATTGCTAGGGATGAATCACCATCAAAGGGAAGTGTTTTGAATGAAAAGTATGAAGAGACACTGCATGGTCTTAATGCCATCGTTTATGTAAGATGGAATTTCAGGAAGTCAAGTTCTAAACATAAGGCAGTTTTCAGAGCAGAACATGGAAGTATTCTCCTGGCTAAACAGGCATTGTGATATCTTGAGATAAGCCAAAATAGATGGACTAAAATGTCACTTGATGCTTCTGTTTGAAAGTACAGCCAGTGAGTGAATATCCAATCCCATCATTGGTAATGTACTGAAAGCATTACAGTGGCAGGCGCTTAGTACTAATGTCTTGTAACTTTTAAGTACATGCCCCATCAAAAAAAATATTTAATTTTCTTTGACCTCTTTGTGGTGTTTTCTGTTACCTTATTGTACACTTTTACCAGCTGATAGGAGGGAGCGATATAATTTCTATTGAGGATACACTACCATTAGAAGTTTACGTGGTGGCCTGTACACACCTCACATCTCCTTCTTTAAGGTATAATGTCATAATTCTCTGCTGCTCTGATTGTTTTGATTGAGATGGCAGGTCATGTGATCCTTTTGTTTACATTCAGGCAGCTTTAAGTGTCATTCGCATTGACATGAATGGTCCTTCTGTGTTATTCTGTCTGCGGCTGGTGTATAACATACATGCTGACTTTGCATGTGCATGTGTGTGTGCTCATGTGTGTGTGTGTGTGTGTGTGTGTGTGTGTGTGTGTGTGTGTGTGTGTTTCCACAACTTTTTTTAATGGCTATCATACTTTAATTTTTTTCTTATCAAAGTTCTCTTCTGGGTCTTCTGCTTTTACACTTCACAAGTGCAGGTTGCTGACTTTCATTGTTAATTTTCAATTCCTTCTGATGTAGTCATACTTTTATTTATTCTGTAACTGGGTTATAAAATGACAAGTTGCATTTAAATGCTAAAATGAATAATTGCAACATTTACAAATCATGAGTATACACAGACACAGACACTTCTAAATGCACATATATAATTTTGGCAACATCAAACTTTTGTGTAGATTTTCAGTAGGACCATTATCTCATATACAAAACACATTAAATACTACTACAGGAAGTATGAAGGGGAATGATTTTTATACGGCTTCAAACAATTCTGGCAAGCAATCTGGCTACTAAGTGAAAGTCTACAAGACATTGCTCAGGCTAGTCTCAGCAAAGATAGAGAACTGGTGATATAAAATGAGAGAAGGTGGAAAGGCAACTTTGGGGAACTCTTAAATCTGATGGACATGCCCTCACCTGAGGAGTCAGTTCTAGAAGCAGATTGTGGAGTTATATACACAGATGTGTTAGTTACTCTATAGTGGCAAAGATTTAGGAGTGGATGAAACTGTCCTTTAGATGAGATGTTAAACTGAGGCCCCATCTACTTGAGTTGGTAGTAGATCAGGTGGAAGGAGGCTACTAGCCTAATGGGAGTATCCCAGTCAACAAAGAACAAATAAATAAGTAAAATAAGATCTGTCTGGAAATGCTGCACGTCTTGGATGTTGTTGCTATGTTGTGGTTAATGTGACTTATCAATGTGATATAGAAGACTAGGAAAGTACATCAAGACTAGATATTTGAGATGGTGGTTCTGATTTTTAGGAAGGGCGAGAAGAGAGTGTGCTCCATTTATGGAAGAAGTAGTCCTCAGTCTCCCTGGGAATGCCAACACCAAGGTGCTAAAAAGGAGACTATGGCAGCTGTCCTTCTAATTGAGGAGAATCGATGAAGTATCTGCCCTGGCTGTAGAACAGTGGATCAACTCTTTGCCATTGTAGGGACATTGGATGGGCATGGGAATTTGTCAGTCTTGTATACATATGTTATGAGAACCTGTAGAGGGCATATGACAACGGCTTCTAGAATGTCCTGTGGGAGGTAATGCAACAACATATGATTTCAGCACCACATATGTATGTCATTTAATACCTTTATTTACAGAGTTGGAATTGTGTCAATGGTCTTTATATTAAGTGTAATATATTCAAGGTGGGAGTAGGATTTTATTTTATTTATTTTATTTTATATTTGTTTACCGGGTAGTGTCAGACTGGGCCAGCCGCCCATTTTCAGCTGAGACCCGGGGGAAAAAGCTCCAAGACAGGTAGTTAAAAACAAAAAATGTTGCAAGACAAAAGATACACAAGTTTCAAACAAGATCAAAGGTATTTAAAAATATTAAATGCATTAAAAACAGGTAGGCGATTTATAATATGCAGGACACTAGCATTTCAAATAAGATTACAATAGGATTAAGAAGTACTGTTTACTCTCAATAATATATATCCTTTTTTTGAAAGGGTAAAACAAAAGAAGATGACAGTCCAAGGTATAATAGGTTGGAGTAAAGCATGAAAGACAGATAAGTATGAAATAGCTTTGAAATACATGCAACATTAGGGTGGAACAGTCAGATTAGTGGAGTCAGCCTGCGTGGGTACAGCCAGTGGTTAATGAGATTTTCTTTTAAAAGTAGTTTACATTTTTGACTATTGGGATTATTAAGTACTTCCTGGGGCAGTAAGTTCTGGGATTTGGATATTTTATTGGAATAAAGAGAGTCTCCATAATAGTTGTAGGATTTATTTACCTTTACGAGTAGTCTGTTTGATGATTTGTGTTTGCTTCAACTAGGTTGGTGAGAGCATGACAGTAATTAGGCGTGTGGATAATACTAAGTGCAATCGTGAGTTGGTTGAGAGATAGTAAGTTGGGTAATTCAAGCCAAGTGAGTTGTCACAGTGCGGTACAGTGGTGGGATCTATGGAGAAGGTTTACAGTAAACCTGGCTATTTTGTTATAACATGTCTAAAGGTTATCTAGGTCAAACTTGCGCAGGTTGGTGAAGATTTGTGAGCAATAAAGAAGGGTGGAAAGTAGGTGGGATCTGGCTATGGAGAGTCTGGCATAGTTTGTTAGGAAAGGTTTGGCTCTATAGAGTGAAACAAGTTTGATATGAACTTTTTTAAATTTTTTTAGTGATATGTGTTTGTCAAATTTTAGACAGTCATCTAATATTACTCCTAGGATTTTAGTTTGTTCAACTGGTTCAATTTTAGTACCACTGGAGGAGTAGATGATGAGAAGGGTTTAGTTATTTTTGGTTCTATTATTGCAGAATACTTTGAACTTAGTTTTGTTAGGGTTAAGAATGAATTGATGGTTGGTGAAGTAGTTTTCTACATCTTGGAGAGATTTTTGTGTTTTTACTTGTAGTTCTTGGGGTGAGGGGGCAGAACAGATTAGAGAGACATCATCAGCATATTGTACGATAGTGGCTAGTTGGGTGGAGGAACTGAGGTCATTGCTGAATATGTTAAAGAGAAGGGGCCTGAGGATGAAGCCTTGGAATACTCTTACAGAGATGGGTAAAAGGGGGGACAGTTTGCTTTCCTATTTAGTAGATTGCTGCCTGTTGGAAAGATAGCTATAAAACCAAGTCAAGGATGTTACACTGAGGTTGTTAGTTTGTTGAGCAGTATTTGGTGGGATATGTGATTAAAGGCTTTGGCCATATTGAGAAAGACAGATAAGACAAGTAGACCATCATTTCTGAGGATGTTTGCAGTGTTAGTGAAACTAATGAGTGCTGTGTTAGTATTACGTTTAAGTTGGAAGCCATGCTGGGAGTTGGATAAGAAATTGTTGATAAGGAGTTGGTCAAGCAGTTGCTTATGAATGCATTTGTCTAAGTTTTGGAAAGGGGTGAGAGAATAGCAGTTGGTCTTTAGTTTATGAGGTCTAAGGATGGGCACCTTTGTGTGGGAGGATGACATGTGAAATCTTCCAAAGGAAAAAAGCATATTGTTCAGATATGGAATGATTGATTAAACTAGATATGGGGTATGAGTTGGAGAGTGCAACTAGTCTTAGAAATTCACTGGGGAGCTGATCTGCTGAGAGAGTACAGAGTTTTAATGTGTTTAAGAGATTTTTTATGTAGTTAGTTTGAATGGGGTTGAATGAGAATGAGGCTGAGTTATGTTTTGTTGAGGTGGGAAGTGAAAGGGGTAGGTTAGTGCTATGGTTTATGAGGGATGTTATAGAATTTATAAAGTGAGTATTGAATTGAGATGCTATGTAGTCAGAGGTGTTTTTGGTGGCTGGATTAGGGATAGTGGGTCTTCCTGGCTTTAGGAGGTAATTGAAACTTTGCCAAAATCTGGCAGGGTTTTGTTGGTGCTGTTGTTATTTTCTTGCCGTACTTAATGTTTTTTTTTTTGCCAGATATCTCAGCTGTTGATATTGGGTGAGGTAGACTTTGTTTTTGAATTTTGGATATTGAGAACAGGCTCTGTCCCTTGGTTTAAGTATCTGTTTAGTGTACTTAGATAACCAGTGGAGTTGTTGGTTATAACATGCATTTTTCTAGAGGAAGTGAGGTTGTCAAGTATTTTGAGTAATGTTTAAGTATTGTACAACGAGGTCTAGGTGGAGGACTTTTAATGGTGACCAATTACATTGTTGAAGGAGTGTATTAAATATAGAGGGGGAGAAGTTATTTTTGCTGCAGACATTTCTAAATATGATGTCATTGGTTATGTAAGGCCGGTTCCTAATTAGAAAGTTTATAGAGTGGTCACCGAGGGTGCCTGGTATGCAGCATGTTTGAAAAATTAGTTTTGGCCTGTTTGAGAGTATCCTGTATAATATTGATTCTTTTTAAAAGTATTTATCAATGCTTGTAGGACAGTTTATGGTTTGGGAGAAACAGTAAAGGTTGATAAAATTTGAGGGGTTATTGGAGGAGCAGGTAAGCCAGTTTGCGTTAAAATCACCTAATACTATTGTTTCTTGGCTGAAACACGTTGACATCCAGGAGAGAAGGTTTTCTATAATGGAAAGGTTATTCCCAGGAAGAAAGTAGGTGACAATGATTATAATAATTTTATTATGTGCTTTGCCTCTCCTCAGGTTTGTGATTTTCACAGGCAGGATATCAAGGAGCAGCAGAGGTTTAGAGATTATGGAGTATCTGCACATGAAGGTCACTTATCTGATTGTTAGATAATGTTGTATTCTGGGTCTTAAATGACAAATCTTTTGCATGCACTGGAGGGGTTCAGGGATAAGTATAAAGTTGATGGCATGAGAATCAACTCTTTTAAGTCAGATATCAATATTATGTCTTAAAAAGGGATAGACTATTCTGTGCAGGTGAGGTGGGAGCAGCTACATCAAGTGGTAAAGTTCTTAGAAAGGTAAAAAAGATTGATATACACTGTATAAAATCATGTATCTATTCTGTTGACCCTGGGATGAGACTGAAATATGTCCAATGGGATCACTGTTATATTCTGGTTAACAAATTAAAAATAATATAAAATAAAAAAAAAAAAAGAAAATTCAAATCTCTGTAGACCTCGTACTAGTCTATGATAATGAAGCATGATCTCAATCCTAGGATCGAGCTTTCAGTTTACCAGTCAGTATATGCTCCCATCCTCACCCATGGTCATGAGATCCATGGATAAATCACAGCAGAAATCACAGGGTGTCAAAGGCTGCAGGGGCCAATGTCTGGGACAGAGCGAAGATTTCAACAATCTGGGAGGATCTTGGAGTAGAACCACTAGTTTTCAGGATTAAGAGGAGTTAACTGAGGTGGTTTGGATATTAAGTGAAATGCCATCTAGAAATGTATAGGGCACAGGGTACAGGAAGGGGGAGAGAAGCAAACTTAGGACATGCTGGAGACAACACATCACTCAGCTGCCTGGGGATACCTAAGTATCCCTCAGGATGTGATGTAACCTATTCGTGGGTACAGGAAAGTTTGTTCATTCCTCCTCAGCTTAGTACCACCCCACTCTCACAAGGATAAACAATCTGAAAAATGGATGGATGGATGGATGTTTGGATGGATGGATGGATGGATGGAACATTTCACTAACATCACCTTCAAATGAGAAAGAGACAGTTTTTAACATTTTCCACATGTTTTTCCATATCAAAATCTGATTCCACCATATCAGAACAAAATGTAGCTTTTGAATATTTGCTAAATGTTTTCTATGTCCTTGTTCATTAGATGAAGTCTAGAAATACTCCACAGATTATATGGTTTAAAGCACTAGAGATACACTTTATGCCTTGCATGAGAACTGTAAAAACAGGTTGTTAACTTTTGTATTCTGCAATTCATTTTGAACGTAATTTTTAACACTGGCGTTTTTTAGTCACAGCTCATTAATATAGGACAGCTTCTCCTCTTCAGACCATTGCAACATTTTGTCTTCAGAGCATTTCTACAATTTGTGTGCAGTACATGCAAATGTTCTGCATTCCTGCTTAGACTATAGTTTCATAAATGTATGTTATAGCATAAGAGGATATAAAAAGATAAGCTGAAAAATAATAGTATAAAAATATATAGACCTGGCTGCAACTTAGACTATTCATGATCGATTAGCAGTTTCTATGCTTGAAGAGATAACTGGGGGTGAAAAAAGAACAGAAGGGCAGAAAAAAAAATTTGTTTTTGTCAGTGGGAAAGCAGATATACTTATGCATGAGAATGTGTGCCACCTTTTAGCTCCATGGGGTGGAATGAATGCAGTGCAGTTTCCTCAGTTGCCTATTCCTCCTCTGACCCCTCACCTGGCTCTTTCTCCTTCTCTTTTATTGGCCAATGTTAGGGTCTCTCTTCTTGCTGTAACTGTTAATGTAGCACTTTGCAAAGTAGCATAACATAAATACTACAAATAGCCTGCTACACATATGCACTACTGTACACTGCAAATGTAGCCATGCACCAAAATTTAGACTTTAACACTGACCTCTGTGCATTTGTCTTGGGGCTATGACTAGGAGTTATCAGCCGTGACTCCACAGTATATGTAGCATCACCTTTCTGTACTGATTACTTTAAGAAGTAAACGTAAGTAACAAATCTTTAGAGTTGTACATAACCTCCTTACCATGCACAATACAATATTATACAGTTTCAGTATAAAATGTGCTGCCTTTGCATTTTTTGTTAATAAGGACATCCCCCTGAATTCTTCCTAAAGCTGAAAACCTATGTTACAATATCATGAAAGAATGAACCCATAATGCTCCAATGCCCAAATTTATGTATAAACCACTGCATTTCCATTCTAAATGTAGCTGTAGAAGTTTTTTACTTCTTAGAAAGACATTTTTTCAACCATGTTTTGCAGGTGGAACACCTTAAACTAAAAATGAACATGTGATAGAGTAGAGAAAGACAATATAAACAAGAGGTGGATTTTCTAATGATGCATTTTTTTAATTACCAGCAATGTTTTGTGACTGCATTTAAATTATCACCAAATATCTACCACAAAATTGTTTCATGGGTTTGGTTATATAGAAAAAAATGAGTAAGCTGTAGTATTGGAAAAATAAATTAGACATTATATTCCTTTTTTAATAAGTTTAACATGGGGCATATATCTGGAATTTAAATTAATTGCAAAACAAAGTTACATCAGAACATGACTAATACATATTAAGGCACAAAAAGATGTCATGGTTAAGTGATGACATTAAATTTCTGTTATGATGCCGTACATTTGTGTCTAAGAAGATATTTTTTGTATCTGCTGCGCAACAGGACTTTGGTAATCTTGATGCAGAGTAATTAGAAATTAAGATATAATGAAGGATAGCAAGAGCATTAACATCACTTCTTTTGGATAGTTTCAGAGGCAAAAGATTAATTACAGAGTTACGCTTATTAAACTTCAACAGCTTTGTAGCCAGTAGGGCATCTCCCTATAAAGTTAATTTTATAAAACAAATTTTACTCGGAAGCTATTCATGTCTTATGGAAGGTCTGACCTTTTGATGTGTTTAGTTGGTACGAACACAGATTATTGCTGAAGCAATTAGCATTCAGCTTATTCAAGATGGAGGAAAAAAGTGATGTCCTTGTCACAAGATGAGAGATGTGGTCAAGAATATAGATAGTACTTGCAAAGAAATGATCGTGTCTTCCATGAAGAACATCTACTGATAATTATTTAGAGTTATTATCATTACAGACAATGAAGGAAATAAAGTATTACTTAAAAGTGGTAGTATGGAAATATCAGTATGTCATCTCCATTAGGAGTTCCAGTGACTTCATAAAGCAAACAAATGTATTTCATGGTAAACTAAAGAGGTATTGACCAAGTCTAAAACAGAGCTGGAATGTCAGCATTCATAAACTCCAGTCATCTTTCTAATATATAAATGTTCATAGGTTCATAGGTGTGTACTAGGCTAATGGCCCTGGAGCCTTTGCAAGCCTAGCCCATAGGATTAACCTGGCATCATGCAACCCGACCTTAGTTCCCAGTGCCTCTGTTGAGTAGTCACTGGCGTGATCCCTGGGGTGAATTTTCTATTTCCCATCCACTCATCAAGATTTCTCTTGAAGAGGGCCAGTGAGCCACTCCACTTAACATGTATAGGAAGTCTTTTCTATAGCATGGGCAGTCTCTGGGTTATGAACCTGTCCCTACAGCTTATTCTGTAGATTGTAGTAATGAGCATGTAGTGTGGAGGAATAGGGATTGCTTTAGATGTAGCATTTCTAACAGGAAGTCTACAAATAATTCTCTTGGCAATTTTACTAGCACTGGCCAAAAAAAAATCTTTTTAGACAAGGAGGAACTCAACCCAGGACCTGTTTCAGCATCTTAAGGGAAGAGTATTAGCATATAGTAACTGAATAGTCATGTTACATCTGTGAGAAACATTAGCTAGAAAATTAGCTATCTCTGCACATCAATTAATTTCAGACCCTTCATAAAGGGAACGTGATAACTAGCTGTGTTAACCTGCAGTCAGAGTTGATCGTCAGATCTAACAGCAAAGAATTGGGACGGAGGAGGTATCTCTGTATGGCCAGTAAGTAACAGAGGTTGAATCAGTCAGCAAACAATTGCTAACAGTGGAGTAAATTTGAGATAGTCTGAGGCTAATGTAAGGCAGAGGAGGTCATGCATAATTAGACAACAAGATGGCTAAAGCTGCAAAAATGGATGGAGGATAGAACAAAGATTTAGGCAGCATCAGAGTTACAAAATTAAATAATAGGGCTCTTTTACAGAAGTTTTAATATAAACAGGGTTAATACACCAGTGAGGAAGCATAACTATATGAAGGAGAAGCAGACAGCTAGCATCTCTAAATACAGCAGAAGGTAAACAAGCAGATTGAACAGGAAAATCTTAAACTAAAAAAAAAAAAAAAAAAGATGACCAATACATTTGGAGCAAGAGATAAACTATTTTATTACTGTATAAGCAGGAAAAAAAGATAAAAATGAGAAATAATAATATTTATTAAGGATGCAGAGATGCTTTTGCCGATGGTGAGTCTTCGTGTGTAAAACTATTAAATTGGTAATTCTGCATATTTTTTTACAAAGTAATATATACTTAACAAAACAAATAAGTAAAAGCAACTCACAGCACATAGAATGATATTACTCATTTCACAGCAAAAAGCATTTTAAGTGAGGTCCTAATACTAAAGTTGGAAAAGTAACAGTGTTTTATAAGACTAACTAAATATACCTAAAAGAACCCAATAACACATCAGATATTCAAGCTGTATGTTTCAACAAACTTTATGAAGACAGCAATAAGATTTGAACTGTGGGATCCTGTTAGGGATGAAGGTTAGCCAGAACTATTCATTGATGTAATGACAGTGCAGTATGCATATATGACAAACCCAACTTTCTGAGAGCTCTGGCGACTTTTTTTTTTTTTACTATGTTAAATAAGACATTTCAGGTGGGATGACAGTCCTGCAGGGTTTTTAAAGATGTCTTGTTCTCCACACACAGAAAAATATGTTAAATTTCTATTTTAGACTAAAAGCCGCAGAAGCATTTTTGAAAAAAAAGTTATTACTCAAATGACCAAATTTACCTTAAGTAGCATGAATATCTTATATGAAGATGATCTGAAGATCGGTACTGGTATTCAAGGTGGGGGGAGGGGGCACTAACTGAGACCAGTGGTACCTGACATTTTGGGCTGATAGCAGCAACAATTTCCCTAAAGAAAGTGCAAAGTTTTACTCTTTGGAGTACAATATCATTAAGAAAATATAAAATCGTGACTGCTTGGTCTTAATGAGGAAGATGAAGGAAAAGGATTTGCAAATAATAATTATCTTTAACTGACACATGCTATGCAGTACAAAAGAGCAGTGGTGAAGAGCACAATGATGTTGTGGTGCATAGCACAAGGATCGTATTCCAGGAATGATGAGATCATCCTTCTGACCAATCATATACAAGCACTGATGTAGCCTGAGCATTCTTGCAATTTTGGATTTATTTATGCACAGAAAAATTAAGCAGACTGCAAGCATGCAGCATAGTTACCAAGATGTTCAGGGTATGATGACAAACTTAAAACATTAAGCATATAGAAATAGGAAGAAGGAATAGTGTGGAAATAATCTGAACATATCACTTTATTTAACATCAATTAAAACTGATGGATTTGAAGAAAAAGGAAGAGGATGTTCCTGTTGTAGATGGAGAAGCAGCACAACAAGAAAAATCTGTGAAAATACTTCTTTATGCATGAAGTGAAAGGGACATGAAATGTACTGCCAAGTCAGGAATGTACTGTAAGTCATCAGAGGTGCTCAGAGTTGCTTGGACACAGCATGGAAAGAGTTTAAGAAAGGACTATTAGGAGCAGCTCTGTGTGTTAGCTATAACACTGCAACAATATACAATATCAATCATTTGAACACATATCTATTTTGGTTTAGTTTCTCCAAATACTTAGGTTTCTTACATACCATTTCAATGGACCCCATTCCTAATTTAGGGTTTAATTATAGTTCATGAAATTAGTATTTTTTTCAATTTTTGGTGTTAGCCAATAGTGTTCTTCATAGCACCCACAACGTGTGCCCAGAATCGACTCCTTCTGTCATTTATATGGAGTTACATGTATCGGTAGCATATCTACATATGATTGCAAGTACTGTTTTATTACTCCTATTCTCCTCCTACTACTTGAATTGCTACATGTGAATCTAGGTATTTTAACATTTTGTGTCTCTTAGGATGTAAGACATTATAATGTTTGATTATAGCAATTTCAATGATCCATGCCATTTTTGTCTTATTTTTCAGGGATTACTATATCTAGTTTCTTGCATCTATTTTTTGTAGTGTTGATAAGGGGTGATCCCATGTGATATAAACATCATCAACGTTGATAATGGTTTGTGGCTCATGTCTCCAATTCCTCTCAGCTACTTCTATATCATAGTACTTGCACAATCCCCACTGCAACAGTCTTGCCAGATGTTTGTACCTTTCAGTATACAGGCCTTTCAACCATGAGTGTATCACACCCTGAAATGAGATATGTGACTGTTTCCAGTTCTTATTTACAAAACCTGCATTTGTATTTTCCTCTCACTTTTTAACAGACTTTGTAAATCAACGTGTATATAGCGCACTGTGTTGGCCCAAAATTATTAGTCTTACATATCTTGGTTACAGTTCACCTCCACTGAACCATTACCATGTCAGATATTGGGAAATATAAGGTTGTTCCAGAAGATCCCTATTCTTGCCATTATATTCACAAACTGTCCAATTCTCTTCTCTTCTTCCTTTTGGTTTTTGGCACTCTGAGTTGCTGTCTAATTTTCATCTACTTCTGGTTTCATTTTCATTCTCACTTTATTCTGAAATGCTTCTGCTAAACTCAGTTAACATGTCAGCTTGGATATATTCTCCTCATGGTTTAAAATTTTCACTGTGTTTGGATCTAATGAGATCAGCCGATATGTGTTGTATGCAACTTCATTTTTAAAGCTCTATAGATGTAGTCAGTTTTGAAGATGCTCATACCTCCTTCAGAGGAAACATAAGTGTCCTCTTATGTTCTTTTATACCTGAGAACAGAAAGAAGAAAGGTGTGCTTTTACCGACACACACTGGGAACAACTGGAGACAGAGAACCACCAGCCTGTCAATCTGACATCTGTAGTATGGTAAAACATTGATTAATTTCTGATGAAAACATTGTTTAAAGAACCAAGTCAGAGTCATACATAAATGATAGTATCCCTTGATGAGATCAGCAATGTTGTAGACAAATGTGGAGTTGTGAATGTAGCATATGAAGTTTTTGTAATATATCCGAGAAAGAAATTATAATAAGTTAGCAAACATCAAAGATACTGAATCTTGTTGGGGTCCAGCACATTTGATATGAAACAGTCATGCCAAACTGGAATAGTTTAGATGGAATGGAAGCTTCTAAAACCAGGCAGCATGGCACTTTCATGGCAGTGGCCTAATGCATGCTTCTTTTCTGTATGCTGACAGCCATATGGGAGTGCACAGTCAGTGGTATATGAAAAGGATGGAGGAAGCCTTCTGGTGTCCTGTGAATGAAGGTTGTATACATTTGACAAGCCTATGGTAGTATGCAAGCATACAAGCTTATACGGACCCCAGGGACACTTCTATTATCTTTCTCTCTAGTACAACTATGGAATTCTCTTCCCCATCAACAACCATTCCTCCTTTAAAAACCTGCTCCATTCATACCTTTCTTCTCTCTGGGAATGCTCCTGTTCTCATCCCACCTGACTTCATCCACTACATCCCTACTCTACATCACCCTGCTTCATCCTAACTCTCATCTCCACAACATATATTCACTTCTTCCTCTGTTGCCTCTTAATCACCCCAAATAAATGGAATTGTAAGGTCCAGTCCTCCTCAACACCTGCTCTCAGTTCTTACCTATTTATGCTCCATTAATGCACACTCCTATATACTTTTGCTATTTCATGTCCTGCCATTTTGTTTATGTCCTCGGTATACTATGTACTTGTTGCTTTCATACTTTGAACTAGGTATAAGTAACAAACTGCTTTGATTTCCACTGTTAAATATGTATATAAGTTACAAACTGTTTTTGATTTTTATTAATGAACTATGTATAAATTATAAACTGATGACTTGTACTGTAAAACTATGATTTGTATTGTAAAACTGTATTAGGAGCTTTTCTCCCCGTGCCTCTATTGAAAATGGGCTCATTGTTGGCCCAATGGACTTTCTCGGTAAACAAATGGCAAGTAAATAAATACATAAATAATTTGATTTTGTGTGAGAAGTAGGGTATATGACTCAGCATGTGTAACAATGGGCTAACAGCTGCAACATTTGTAGGAATGACAAAAATATAAAAGGAACTAGCAGCTTATTGATACTGTTACATATTTTGCCATTGTAGGGGTACAGGTAATAGAGGCCTCAGGGTTCTACAATGGGCCAAGGAAACACAACTTGTAGGGCATGGGATGTTATAACAGAGTCTGTGGATAATGGGTGTGGCATTACTGGAACATATTTAGTGTCCAGTATAAAGAACAATATCAGTTTCATGTTCTTATAGCAATGAGATGGTGGTAGATATCACCATGGGCACAGCAGGGAGATATATCAAATAATATTGGAGAAGGGGCATTTGGTTACCTCACACATGTATTTAAGATGATAAACCATTAATGAGAGAGCAAAGATAAACACAAACAAAAAAAATTGCAATTCAAATGGCAGCCAAGAAGAACCAGACAACTACAGTTTTATCTTTTAATCCAAGTGACCCTATCAACAGTTGATATTCCTAAATAATTTGACAACTATAGCACAGGATGCCACAACACCCTTCTTTTTTTAAAGCAAGGTAGAAAAGCTTTCTGCTTCCATAATGTGCCATCCACATTACTATTGTGGTAGCATTATTCAACAACATAACAACATAGACACAGCAGTCCAATCATGATACTCTGAGCATGAACAACCAATTTATATGCACCTTGGTATTTGGGGCAGAGATTCTGCAAATTATCTTGAAATCAGGTGCAGGTGTGGAAATATCCATAAAGCATTTATGTTTCCTCACTTGAATTCATTACCAGAAAAATCCTATAAGCCTTATGGCGCAATTACCTAATGTTTGAAAATTATAGGAACCTGGCTCTGTAATGGTTCACTTCAATGAGAAATTGCCCAGTATTAGGATTTTCAGATTGCACAACACAAATATCATATGTTACATCTGTCAGTTCATACTAAAAATCAAAAATATTGTATTCATTGTAAACCTATATCCTTTAGGCAGACTTCAGCTGACATTATTTTCAAACTGACTGATTTAACTTGAAAAGCTGGTTCAAAAAGGTTTGCATCTGTACCAGGAGGTAGGGAATGTATGAAAAATCCATGCTGTGCTTTTCAGATAATGCCATAAGGAATGATAATGAAGCAAAATTAGTTGTAGAAAATCATTCTTAACAGTGAGATGTATTTTTGCTGTGTTCACATGGAATCTGTAGTGCCTGCATGAGGCTCTTGTGGAAAACTGAGGATGAGATAAAGCAGAAAAAGATTAAAAAGTAAGCAAAAATAATAGAGGAAAAGGAAGCTGTGCCTGGACTCCTTAAAGGGATAGGAAAAGACATGTATACACACAGAAACAGTCATGAGAATTTAGAGAAATGGAGGTCAGAAAGGCAAGCTGCAGTAGCAGAAAACAAAAAAGGCAATCTTTTGTCTCAATACTGATAAGCCAAAATAGCCATAAATTAAATAATGCATATCCTGAATTACAGCACTGCCATACTAGCATACACATAATAAGAAAACTCAGGTTTAGAAAATTTAATTAAAACAAAAAAAAAATCACTACAAATCTAGTAATATAATTAATTTACTACATGCATACATTAAAGAATGGTAAAGCATAGTTTATAATAAAATAGACAAAGATAGAAAAGCATTTAGACCACAACAGGCAACTTATCTAATGATGAAAAAGCAGACTAAATTTCAAGACAACATGTTATAATTAAATAACTTAAATGGTTTTGAGGATAGTTTCAGAGTTTCTAAGTCTATGTTTAGCTATGGTGTCTTTTGCATAAAATAAAATGCTTCTCCAAATGTCTTCAAGACAATTTAATATTTTGTTAAAGATGAAAAAATAATGATTACCTGTTAATGGCCAGTAAACCAGCTGATAGAGCAGAATAGGAATCTGGGATGTTCCTTACAGTTTTATATAATCATATTAATAGATCTTTATCAGGTTTTGTTTAACATCAGACTCCAAAAAATGCCTTACTATTCCAACTTGTTGGCAATATTGAACTAAAATATGGACCTAGTCTAACGTACTACCAACCTACGGTAAGCATTTTCCTACTACCGAAAACAAACAAGCAAACACAAAATATTACTTCCCTTTAAATATATTAGTTTTGGACTTATCAATACTGAAAGCATTTATAGCAAATGTGATTAAATTCAAAGCTGAGTACAAATCCATAACTTTGATCTCACTAGCATTTGTAAAACTAGATAAAGCCAAATTTGTAGTTCATAAATAATCATCTCACCCATTGTATTCTATATTGTGTAAGACAGTCCACCTTTATAATTATTTATTTATATTATATTCTATAATTGAAGAGTTTTACCTCAAGTAGTTTGTTGAAATTACTTGAAAGTATTTCTCATCACTACTGCCCTAAAACACCATCCACCACTGGAATCATGTTAAATGTTTGACTGACTTCTAAGAGAAATTCAACCTTGCTTCAGTATAGTTTCTTAATTATAAGCAAGATTAATATTAATTTATCTGGCTAGCATAGGTTTTAATAGCAATTTTTCTGATCTAGGTCTATTCCACCCAGTCACATACCGGACCAACCTAAATGCATAAAAATTCAAATTAGCATTCAGTGAAAAACAACAGTGAGTCTACCCTCTCAATCCAACTTGTCTAACTTCAACTGCTGTGCAACAATATTTTAGATATATTTTACTTTGGGCAATTAATGAGCTCTAGTTTCTTACCCTGTTTTCAAAAAGTCAAATTTGTGTTTGCCCATGCTCGTATAGAACACCTCAGAAAATCACTCCACGCTCTTCTGCTCTGCACTGTATATCTTTCTTAGTACTTATCAAGAGTACTCCTACCCTGGTAACAAATATTACCATCCAACAGAGACCACTAATACTATTTCAGCCCCTAAACATGCCTTTTGATCTTAGGTTTCAATATACTGGATAGTGTACTGTCAAACATTTGTTCTAACCCTTCATTTGCAAAACTTAGACAATGATGATTAGATCTCCTCTTCAGAATTATTTCTTGCAGCTGCTCATAGTGCATCATGGTAACATAAGCACATATCCATGTTAATTCACCCGTTAAAATTCTGATTAATTACTGCTACCTATTTAACTGGCTAAGTATTCATTCATACAGATACCACTTTCTTTGTGAATATTGCATTTGTTGTACACTTTAAAGAGTACCAACTTCAACACAGAGCCTGTAAGCCTGTGTACCATCTGACTTGATTTCTCGCAGTTTATTTTTAATATAGCTGGATCATATCTTCATCCACATTTCTTCAGTCACCCACTACTTGTCCACAGCTACAATTTAAATTTCTGTCACAGATGTTTCACGGTTCCATGTCGTTTGTTTCAATTGTTTCTGCTTGTCTCGTTTGTACACGTAGGATATGATAATTATGTAGCTATCATTGTTACTAATATCAAGTGTACATCATTCCTAATGCTGACTGCTGCTGTATCTCATTGCTCTGCTTTGAAATGCATCTTAAATTGCATGTAATTTGATGTAGCTGGCAGAGCTTAGTAAGAGGAAAGAATATCTATGTATGAAGAAATTTGGTCAGACTCCAAAAAAGCTTATGCGCCATGTGAGGCATTACTGACCTTGGGTTGTTACTTGAACATATGTGACTCAGAAAAAAGGTTGTATGATTCTCTTCTTTCGTGTGAGAATGAAAAGGCATGCAATGCCTTGCGTGCTACAATTCCTACTTCCGGTTCTAATAGAATGAACAGAACCATGGCAACATATGTAGGGGCAAGTATTATGTGGGACTCGCCTACAGACACTGGTGTGTGCTTCACATCTCCTGCTATACCAGCAGTGTAACCCAATATTCACATTCATATAGGGTGTCTGGGGTGTGTATAAACCTGGGTATTGAATCTCCAACACTAATTCCTCATACTTATCTGTGGTTTTGTATAATCCATACTGTGGACACCATTGCACAACACTATCAGTTGTTGTGGTTAAGTCTTGCCACTGGCAACATCTGCTGTTAAGTCAAATGGTAACAATTTTTGTTTTTAATTTTTTGCTATAATTACGTTTTTTCGTTGTGTTGGTAATCCTGTGTCTGCCGTTCCATTATGGGTGCTGTGATCACAAATTGGCTGCAGTTATTGTTTTCCAGCCTATTGTTCATGCTTCTGCACCACTGTATGCTGTTCTACATTATTCCACCCAATATTCTACCCAGCTCTTCTATCAGCTCTCCCAGATCCATTCAGATTAGTGGCATTCGTCCAGCTTTACGTATGCTGGGCATGCTTTGACAGGAAATGGGATATCCTTTGCATGCATAGCAGATCTTTTGCATACATATAATTTTTTCAAGACACTGAATGTTATGAAAATATATTATGGTGGAGTCTAACTTTGCAGCCAAAATAGGGGGGGAATACCAGTTTGCAAAGGGTCATTTCTCCACCACCCTGCTCATGTATATTTGAGGGTTGTACCATGCTTTCAGTCTGAGTCACTAGACCTTCCAAGTGGACAGGTTTCACAGTGCTACCACAAATTTTGGAAGCCATCCCAATCTAATCTGTCAAATGAAATTAAACAGCCTAATCATTTGTTCTGGTATTTTTTTCAAATATAATCTAGCAAATACCATTTTATTTGATTTCTCATGTATTGCCTGTTACTGGGTAAAAGCAGACTGGTTGTCATCCTGGCAGCAACTAAGTGTGATAAACATTATTTTGTCTCTTTCTGTTAAAAAACTGATGAAGCTTTACTACACCTAAGTGGTCAAAAAGTACTTTGAAATGTTTCTGTTTTACTGTTTTGTTTAGTTTTGTTTTTGAAGTCTCAGAAAAGAACTGATTTGCCAAAGCAAACATATAACATCAAAATGCTAATATTATTAAACACATATAAATTTACATACAAAACATGGTTTCATTAACTTGTGGTACAAAATATATGCAATATACCTCAGAAGTATACTAAATTCAAACTGCAAGATACATCCTCTGGAATTTAAAGGTGTATTTACCTTAGACATAAAAATAGACATAAAAATAAATGAAAAGGCACACTTTCTTAATTTGTTTATGCATTCTATTTTCTGAGGTCTTAAACTAGAACTAAATGATCTGCCAAAGTAAAACTGTTGCATCTATATACTGGCATTGTTAAACTCATACAAATATACATCTACCTTATGCTTTTTTTTTTTTTTCTGGCAGTAGATAATATATAAAATAGCCCTCAACAACTGGAACATCCATTCCTTAACATTTAAACCTTAGTCATCAAAGTAAATTCAATGGCATTCAAATTTTAATTTACTCAGAATATAAAACACATATGATATAGCTCAGAATTGTAGAATATTGCATGGTCCAACATATTATTTTACTATTAGTTTTCTATATATGAATACAAAACAGATGAGTAGTACAGTAGGAAAGATTTGAGCTGAATAGTGAGATTATATTCGACAAAGGAGAATGCATATATGGAAGGAGACCATGCATTTCTTCATGAAGGACATGGAAAATATATGGTTAAAGAGAACTGCAAACAATGCCAAATATAATCATTATTTATTCTGCTTGCATTATTACTGATCTTGAACTGCTAAAGTAATCTCAGAAGTCAATAGTTTTGTGGGGAATGAGACCTTCTAGCCTAACTGCAGTTCACACATCAGGACTACTTCGACTTTTGAGTTGGGGCCTACTTTTCACATTCTTCAGTCATAGAAAAAGTCCTACCAAATTCTGTCCTTGCTTTCTAAGAATTCCCATGTTTATTTTCTCAAATTTAGATGACTCAATCAAAGTCAGCCTCAAAACCTCTAAGCATTCTCCAGAGACTGACATAATTTCCAGTGTGTGCTGTCTTCTCTTGGCTGGTAATTTCAACACTTTGATTCTTCCTTTATTACTTTTTGTTGCTCAGCGCTTCATTGTTGTCTAAAATGTAGATTAAAACTTGGAAGTCTGTGCTTCCTTTCTATGTTTAATAACCACTTGTAAGACAATATCCTGAACTTTTCTGACTGTAACCTCCTCCAGCATGTCTTCCAGGTTTTCACAGCTTAATAACGCTCCTCTATTATTTGTGATGATAAATTAAGAAACAAATTGCCCTGGGTTATATCACGCTGGAAAGATAAGTCATCTCAGAAGACCATTATGGAAGTTTTTAGTTTTTGCTACACTTAGGTTTAATATGGTGCTAAGTGTGTGTGTGTGGGGGGGGGGCAAACTATCATTCGGACTTCTGAAATACAAGCAACTATTAAATTATCTGTAGAAAGAAAGGAGTTACAGATAAAGCAACCAAGACACTAAATCTTCTAAAAGTTTAAATAAAACAGGGTGTCATTCCAAGTGGAAGTGAGCAACTGCATTATAGCAAACAGTATTTAGAATGGAAGTTCCTACTCCCTTCATCCAGAATCTTGATAATTTCCAATAGACTTTTAAGAATAATTAACTCGGATGGGTGTAACTCGAAATGGGTTCCCAAATGGCTGGTTCTTAATTATAAACATGTCAAGGAATTGAATATTAACTGCAAGGCATTACCTTTTTTAAACAAAAATACTCTTAAAGGGTACTTCGTGTTCGAACATATCAAAACATATATAGTTTCAGTACAAAATCTTTTTAACTCATTAAATCTTTTGCAAAGTATGATGATTCTTCAACCATTTCATAAAAATTCAAATTTGAAAATTGGTAATCAGCTGATAGACCTTAAGAAATGCCCACTTATAATTAATTTAACCCTATTTGATTTATATCCTTTTTTAGGTATCCTGACTCACAATATTTTAGAAGAGTTGAATCTCCCCAAATCATATCTAATTATAATAAGACAATTAAAAGACCTAACAATAAGTTACCTTAGTAAAGGGAATGACACAATTAAAGAAGAAGACTTAAACATGTGTCTGAACTTATGGCAAACCCTTACACAGGAATGTAAATATATAACGGCAGCATATGGTTTGATTAAAGAATTAAAATATAATAATCAAATATTAATTTCCAAATACTGGAGAGAGAAATTGCTGACGATTGAAGAAAGTAAAATACTAAAAGCAATTCATTTAACCATAAAATCTGTGTCCCTTCAGAAGCTATTATTTACCCAATTGATGATATTTAATAACGCGTATTATACGCGTCTCACTCTACACAAATTTAACTCAAAAAACTCACCAAAATGCCCATATTGCATAGATCAAACGGCTGACCTCCTACATATGTTTTGGAGTTGTAAATGTATTTTCAGACTCTGGAATTCCTTGAAATTTCAACTACAAAAAAATGGGATATCAACATTCCACACTCCCCTGGGAATTTACGATGTTGCATATTCCACCACCCAACTTGGAAAGAACCCAAAGAATTATACTAATCAATATTTTTTTGTTGATGAAGTTATATATAGCTTCCAATTGGTTGAACTCTTTACAGACATCATGGGAAAATTTCAAGATAGTAGCCACCAAACATATTCTAGCACATAAATTTCTAATTAGTGATCATAAGAAAAATGTAAACAATACAAAAATATGGGAACAAATCTTTAACATTGTATTAGCTTAAAGTTCCATTCCTCTATTCTCCGGGAAAAAATGAATAACTGTTGAATTTTATTGAGATAAGTCTTATATAGTTACTAGTTCTTTTTTCTTCTATAGTGATTTTATGTAACTGTTGGAAGCATTCATGTACATATTGTAAGTAGTTGGTAGTACTGTATTAGTTGTTTGGAAAAAATAAAATAAAGAATTATTATTGAAAAAAAAAAGAATCTTGATAATTTCCAGAGATTAATAAATAGTACAGCAAACTGCACTGATTCTCATAGCTGGATTTAGGCACCAGTGAACGCTGCAATCGCTGGGGGCCCCCTGTTCCTGAGGGGGGGCCCAACCACAACAAGATATCTTATTTTGATATTTTATAACATATTTGTCAAATCAACAAAAGTTAGTGCAGTAATTTTGTATACTTAAAAACAAGGTGGGTAATAGCTCTTATTTATATCTCTTTTAAAATTCAAATATAGCTCTGTTTAGTAACAGTGTTTTATCAAGTAACAGGCTTCACAATTCCCTTAATTTCTTTACTAATAACATGGTGCCCCTGACTTACTTAAACCCTGCTGGTGGACATTCTCTAACTAACAATGTTAGCCAGCTTTAGGTACCTTCAGTACCTTTGGCTGCAGGAGGCCCCCCCTAAAACATCTTTGACTGTGTTGGGGCCCCACAAAAGCTGCTGCTGCTGGTGGTTGAGGAAAAATGAGGAGAAAAATGCATTAATTTCCATTATGCTCTTTAACCTGAACAGGGCTGTAATACAACTGTGTTATGATAAAGCTGACAATGAACATGAACAATGTAAGCACTGGGCAGATCAGCAGCTCAGAATGTCTGATCTTGGTGCAAACCTTGAATTTAAAGAAGAGATGATGCTTCTGATCTTCTCTTTCAAGGAATTTTCTAAATACTGGCAAAACACCATATACTATAAGTCTTGACTTTTTCTGCTAAAGAATTATGTGCAGCGCTAACAATAATATCAAAACAAAGGCTCAAAATCACGAACATATTTTAAATATTACTCTAATTCACTTAAAAAGTTAATAGAATAACACCTTTTGCATCAAAATGCATTTTTTTGACAAAAAGAAGAAAACAATTCTGATTCCTGGAATTATCAACTGACAGGAATCCTGAATGATTTACCAGCAAATTAAACTTCTTATGAAGGAAAGAACAAAATTATGAGCAAAATTAGGGAAGGTCTTTAAAATCACGGACAGTGACATGTATGCATTACTCCTCAATGAGATAAATAAAAGTGACTTTCCCTGCTGCTAAATAGCAGTCACTGATCTGGTGTGGCAGTACCAGTGATGCACAATGTGTTACTATTTGCTGAAATAAGTACAAAACTATCATTGCTATGGCTTATGTGTGTGTGTGTGTGTGTGTGTGTGTGTGTGTGTGTGTGTGTGTGTGTGTGTGTGTGTGTGTGTGTGTGCGCGTGTGTCAAGACACACATCATTCTTCTGGGTATCAGTAAAAAATGCAGCTTACAAGTAATTATAACACAGGACATTCAGACGCTTAGATCTTCTAGGAGTCTGGTGGCGCCCACTCTTCAGACGGTATAAATTGATACAGGGGCTCCCTTAATTATACTGGACTATGTGGGTGTCCCACAAAAGCTGTTCCTGGTTGGGGAAAATTAGGAGAAAAACTATGTTAATTTTCTAATTACACTCTTTATCTTGAGCAGGACTGTGATATGACCCTGTTAGGATAAAGTTAATAATAATAAAGCCGAAAGAAGAAGAAGAAGAAAGAAGAAGGATAAAGTTAATAATGTCCTCTGCTATCACCTCCATCCATTTTAAAACCAGCCCTGCTCACATGTGTCTGTGTACAGAAGGCTAGTGTGGGTTATATGGGGCTGGGGTTGTGAGTGGCTGGGGATTGTGTGGCTATTACTTCTTTATTTTTCATCACAGTCAAATCTTAGAGGTGTGCAGAGAAGGTCAGTATTGCTTGTGCTTGGGCTGAGGGCAGTGTGGTCATTGTTTCGTTTACTTTTATCACAGACCTCAGAGATATACAAAGAAGGTTACTATTGCTTATGTAGGAGCAGTGTACTGTTTAGGATTAACAAATTGGAATACATTACTATAATAATTATGTTCACTTTCCTCACAATCACACATCAGGTATGTATACTGGTGTCTTCCTTTGGGGGTTAGGGGTGAGGAGTGAGAAGGCATGCTATGTATATCAGCAGTTACTTGAATGACATGACTGTGGTAATCTGAAACTCTGCTTTCATCCCAGTCTAACATCAGAGGGATGCATAGGCAGTCACTGTCTTTTTTTGGGGGGAAGGGGTTTATTGAGGCAGGCAGTATTCTCAGATAGGACATGTGTATCCTCACAACAATTGCCTTTTTAGTTTATTGTTAGCTACTATTTTGTCACCTTTAAACTTAAAGCCTTGGCAATAACTTATGCATTCCTTGAAAAAAAATAAGACTGTTAATTCTTTTCTTAGTCATGATATTTGTTTAGGCCACCACTGGATTAAAAGTTCAGGTAAATGGTCTAAAATGCATCCAATAGCATCTATAACCACTATGGCTTCTAGGGGCACCTGCTTAATTGAGTTATTTCCAAAATGATTATTAATGTGTTGTCTTGGTCAAGAAAAGTGTGTGAAAAGGATGCAAGGAAAACTAAAGCTGAACAGCAGCACTGAATTTCTTTCCTTAATTTTAATTTATGTTCAAGCCATCATTGGATGGAAAGGTTGTATAAAAAGAAAAAAAGCTTTAAAAAGCTCTTCAGAGCATATAGAAAGTTATAAGGAGAGAGCCTGTGTGTATATGTGTGTGTGTGTGTGTGGGGGGGGGGGGTGAAACTGTACGCAGTGGCTAGGGTGCCATTTTCACCTAATTCTTAACCTGTACATAGAGTTTTTGTTATGTATCACTGCTGCAACTAAATGTCAGTAACTGTAAATGTACTTTTGTGAGATAGTCCAATATAGTGTGGTACACAGGCCTGTCATAATGTAAGTGCATTGTGGCTACAGGTCATTCTGTGAGTACTACTCCTAAGTTTGCAGCATGAACTAAAAGGTTGCTTAGTAGGGGTGGCAGTGACAGGATGATATTTAGATTGGAAGTGCCTAGAGGGCCCTCAACTTGACATTTGCTGGGGCCCCCCAAAATGCTAATACCAGCCCTGCTGATTCTATAATTCCATGAAAAATGAGAAACATGGGTGCACATTCTTAGAAGGTTGTAGTCAACCCATTAATAGAGATCCATGAAATATCAATGCTGCACAACAATGCATTTTCCCTGTTTAATAGTCAGATGTACAATATGTTTCTGGCTGTTAGTAACTGTCATTAAAAGTGATTTAATGCCAGATTCATACTTCAGATCCTAAAACACAGTGCATCAAATAATAAAATCAACAAGTCTCTTTTCAGAGATGTTTTTTTTCTGAAATGCCCTCTGGCATTCCTTGGAACACAGTTTAGTGCTGTGAAATTAAAGCTGTCAGAACAAGAACTACAAACAACTGAATAAATGCTTATCTTCTGAATTATTACAGTCTTTCTAATTAACCTTAATGTGTTGTTGAGTACAAAGTTTACAGGCTGGGTGGTCTCTCCCTCCAGTGTAGAGTTTAGTTCAGTTATACAAGCATGCAGTGAAGATGAAATGAGTATTACAATAATGCATTTATTAGTCAGCATGGACACTTGTTTTGCAAAGTGTCATTTCCAGAAACATGAAAATTGCAAACATCATTTCTTATTTCAAAGCTTTCTGGTTAATTCTCTGTCAAACTATCGGGTGGTTGGTTTTACTATTGTTCATACAAGGATCTCTGGATTAAAAGTTTTTCAGGATTTCTGTTTTGGTTTTCAGAGTAGTCAGATTTTACCTTAATATCCCTAAAACATTATGCCCAAAAACACAGTGGGATCTAATATATAAAAATGTCACTTGCATTTCTCTGTAAGGTATAATATTTCTTGCAAAAGTGATTGTATATTCTGTGCATGATTTCTAATGTGCCGCAAATCTAAAACATTTATATCTTACATTTCCTTTTTGTCATTTAAAATTGCTGAAGTTAGACTTCAGTTTTGCATTCCATCCCCCTTTCATTTCGTGAAGTTTTTGTTCAGAGTCTGTTTGTAATGTCACATTGTCTGCATACAGCAGTTTTGTGATCCAGCCCCTCTGGCCTGTTTGTTAATGTAGTCCATCACCAGTATAAACAGCTGTGAGATCAGTGCTGAATCCTAATGCTCACACACTGTCCCACTGGGAATTACCCTGTGAGTTTGAACATTGTTTGTACATAGCCTGAACTAATTCTGTCAATGTTTGCAGGCCCTCAAACTGCTGTAGGACTTCCAAAACCAGCTTTCTGGGATCTTGTCACATGCTTTCTTTCTGCAAGTTCAAGAATGTTCAGTTAGACTTTTCTCATTTCCAGTTTTTTTTAACTCTATGTCTCACTGTAAACATCAGGTCAGTTGTAAGGAATTCTAATCTGAATCCAAACTGCTCATCTCCCATCTGCCATTATATTACTCTCTATATTTATTTATCATTCACCATCACCAGCACTTAAAAACAGCGTGACAAGAGTTTGATACCTATGTACTGTCTACAGTACTGAATGTCCCCTTTGTTCTTGTACACTGGCACCAGAATGCTTATTCCCCAGTCATATGGAATATGTATTTCTTTCCATATTGTTATGAGTACAGGCAGAGTACATTTCTCCCATAATTCACCCAACATCTTAATCATATCTACTGTGACTACAGTTATGCGTTAAATGTTAAAGAATACAAAACTCAAGGCAACTAATGGCCATTTAAGAATTTGACATAATATAAACCAGGTTCAAAAACCTAGTGGCCCTTCCAAGAATCAACAGAATTTTTAAAGTTCCCAATAGTACCTATATTTCTAATACAAACTGGTAGCATATTTCAAAGCTTTGCAGCTTTAATACAAATTTTTCATTTCCAAAACATTTACAAATCAGTTTGAAGTCAAAAAGCAATTGTCTATATCCAATGGAGAACAGTGACAACTGTTAAGTTTATGCCTATATGTCAGTTGCCTCGTTCCTCTAATCTGCCTATATACATTATTTGCATATGTTCCAGTTTAATAATCTGTGAGGAAATAAACATTTAAAACGAGCCACAGTAGTCCAGAAAAAGTCTTACAGAAGCCTTATATAGAGAGATCAATACCTTGTCCTAAATACCAGAAAAGCATTGTAAAATGTTACAAATTACATTGTAGCTCTTTCTCAGTACAGCTTTAACACGATCATCAAACCATAATCCAGTATCTACTAAACCCTATGTCTCTGACACAGTCAGCACTGGACAAAATCAACTTGTCAAGACCATAGAAATATTCATTGTTACTGCCATCAAAATGCAGCACAGTACATTTATTTCATGCCATTTAAAGATGACCAATTAAAAATCTGAACTTAATACTTTTGCAAATTATTATGGTACAAACAGCTGCTAATAATGCTGCCCATTTCAGCACCATCTACAAATTTGCTAAATCATACATGACATTTATTACAAAAAGCAGATACTAACAACTCAAATAACAAATGCCCTCAAAGGGATCACTGAGGAACATCAGCCCAAACAGGCTTAGAATCAGAATATCCATACTGACTTTTAACCCTGTATGATCTGCCCACCAACCAGTTTGACCCACATTTTCTGATTAATGGATTGACACCAAGTTGTTCTAGGATACATAAAATTCCCAAGTGGGAGACGGAATTGAAGACTTTGGCAAAATCAAAATAATAAGATAATATCAACTACGAGGCCCTTGTCTAATTCAGCCAGAACATTATAATAAAAAGTTAACAGATCGGTAAGACACGAACAGACAGATTAAAAATCACGCTGATAAATGTTGAGCTCATTCCTGAGCTCCCAAATGATCAAGTGACAAATGGAACACACAAGCCATTTACATAATAGGCAAGTAAGGATTATGGATCTAAAACTGTCAACAATGCAACCAGGCCTTCCTTTTAGGACTGGTATGATAAAAGCCTCCTTACAACACTGGAAACATAAAACAAAAAGAAGAATCAGGAAGACCTGGTCACTCCATGCAACAGGTACCATTTATTGAAATAAATTCAATAAATTGTGTGTGTTACATGGAGTGACCAGGTCTTTGTGCTTCCTCTTCTTTTTGTCTTTACAAGTTTGTGTATCTGTTTTTGGAACAGTGGAAACATAGTGCTAATTTAATGAGTGTTGAAATAACTAAACATGGCAGAAAATGTTCTACAATATTGCATTAGAAAAAGTCATTCAAGCCACTTTGGGGGCCTAGAAAGACAAAGCCCTGACTTTAGGCCTACTTGACCTGAGTTCAGTTAGTGGCTCAGGTAATTGACAGAACATCAGGGAGGGAGGGCATTCTTATCCTGGGTGGGTGGGCATTCATGGATGACACTCCCTTAGGGGAGGCATGGTCCAAGGAGGAGAGTTACCCCATGATGTAATCAGCGAGGGTGAGAGGTGAAGAAGGGAATGGGCAGGGCATTTAAAGAAACAAAAAAAAAAAAAGAAAAAAAAAATGATCAGATGCAAAGATGGCCAAGTCATCAGGATGTTCTTAGGAGCCACAACTTGCCCCAGCCATACTGGAGCAAATCTTGGAGGTAGGAGATAAGCTGTTAGTCAAAACATGAGCATGGGGTACTGGGGACTGGACTGATTAAATGATGTCCCAAGGGGGACCATAAAAATACAAAAAATAAATAAATAAATAAATAAAAAGCAAGCTATTTTATCTGACTTGGCCACAACATTTGATTTAATCAATTTTATAGCACTACTGACTATGCCAGATGTATATCTTAAATTACACCTTTTGATTAACTGAAAAAGGTACCTTTATCAGAAGCACCACTTATAAAGTCTTTAATAAAAATATTTGCCATATTTTCTGGTTCATTAATGCATTTCCCATCCCTTTAAGACAAATCCCTTTCCCTGACTTCATTTTCCTTAGTGCTGTCCCTGCTGCATTTTTTTAACCTCACTTTCCCTGAAAATTTAGTTTTTCCAGAATTCATTTTGAAATAAGTCTTACAATCCTTGCTAAATGCTAAAAAGTAATTATTCTGTTGAACTAGGTAACATACCAGGCTGCATTCTCATCAGTACCAAGTATGTACGATTTGAGCCTCTGCTGATAATATTCAACTTCTACCTATCCTCAGAGTCTGTGCCTTATGCCTTCTAAAACAGCCACAGTAAATCCTCTACACAGGGTGAACCCACTAAGTAATTATAGGCCCATCATCCTCAGCAGTCTAATATGCAGATCCATGCAATGTATCACAACAGAGCTTATTTATGAACACATCAACAAATGAGCAGATCATGAACTCAACTGTTTGGTTTTGTGAATGGCAGGTGCTGTCTCTTTAAATTAACTTCATTCAAAAGGTTACAAAGGTTGTTGACAGTAGTCTGTGCATGCTATTATCTTGACCTGGCCAAGGTTTTTAATACAACCCCCCTCTCCACCAACACCGCCTCCACTCTAGTATTATTGAAAAAATTAGATACAATTAATGCGTATCGTTCATGTTCAGAATCTTTGTCTTTTCATTTTCAATTATACATTATCATGTTAAAGTTACAAGCAATTTTGTAAAAAATGAAGAATGTATTGTGTTTTCAGTTCTTTGTTTCTCTGTTTACACATTTTATTTCTCTACAAGCACACCCCAAAAATGTGCCATGATGTGTAATTGGCAAAAAAAAAAAATAAAAAAAAAACCATAAAAAATGCAAAGCATTACAGGGAATGCAAGCACAAGTTTTCTCTTTTGAGGAACAGCTTTATGCTTAACACTGCGGTTTCAATGCTATATTAATGTGTGTATTAAGGGTCAATATGAAGGGTTCCACCTGCAAGAACTAGATGACAACTTGTTTTTCTAGGAAATAATAAACTACTACTTATTCATTTAGTGTGGAAATATGTCAGGATATTCATTAATTTAGGTCGGGAGGCATTGTGGGCTCAGTCTTGAATGATGTCACGGCTGGGATTTTCAACTCTAAGAAAAAAATTCACGGGCTATCCTTATCAACAAAACAAAATGCAAAAACAGTATGCTTTTTACATTAGTTGTCTATGAGGAGGTTATCCACATCCACAAAGGAATAACACATATGATTGCTTCAGAACGTTACCAATGCACTCTAATGTTATCTCCTATGTTGTCCTCTGGATTGTAAATTGGCTATTAAATAGATACCATTTTGTGAGAGGTTCTGGTACTCTCTCTGCATGTACAATTATAACTAGTGGGAACCACAAGAATCAATACCGGGCCATCTCCTGTTTGACATTTACTTTGAAGACATCTAAGCCAATAAACCAAAAGTGTGGTTAACCAAGAATGTTAATGAATGCAATCTGGCCACTCTTACCTTTTCTTCCACTGATATTAAACTGCTCATTCAAGGGCTGGACTGTACTCATGCCTGATATACAGAAAACAGTCTCAAGCTAAATGTAAAAAGTAAAGCATAGTAGCATTTAACAAAAAATGTTGCTGCTGCCTCATGCTATAGGTGGTACTCCTCTTCAGACAGATATGGTCATGAAATATCTGGATACTTATGCGGATATTTTGACCATCACGTTTCCTCTATAGTCATGAAATCTTTCTACTTGGGCCAGTTAATTTCCAAGGGATTATGTACAAGATCCAAAGAAGTAACCTTACAGATATACTCTTCCCTAATCAGAGTTATCAGTGAATACAATACTCCATTTTTTATGAACATAGTCAAGCATAATGCTCATCTAGAAAGGCCCCAAATTATTTTTAACCATGAAAATTAAGGACATTAAATGTTTCAACTATCCAAATGGATAAGCACAACTCTCCTTACACTCAGTAGCTTACCATTTGATACTACGCTGCATTTCACTTTTCAATTGATGAAAGACCCAGTACGATTTGACCTCCTATTTTTTGGCAAGATCAGTTGCACTGCAAAGAACAGTACTAGGGACCCATTGCCATTCCCCCTTCACAGGCAGACTAAACTCAGTCTCTCCACTAGTAAGTCACATGCATGTCGCTCTTCAGTGATTTGCAGCTTATTTACTATAGGTAGACCTCTAATAAGTAGGGGGAGTAAATACGTACTGTGTTGTCTTTGAGGTGATCATTTATTTATTTATGTATGTATGTATGTACAATGGATATAAAAAGTTTATACACCCCTGTTATAATGCCAGGATTTTGTGATATAAAAAACGAGACCACAATAAATAATTTCAAAACTTTCCCCACCTTTAATGTGACTTATAACCTGTGCGATTCAATTGAAAAACAAACAAATCTGTTAGGGGAAAAAATATAAAAAATAAAAAATGTCCAATAAGCTGGTTGCATAAGTGTGCACACCCTTAATCTAATACTTTGTTAAAGCACTTTTTGATTTAAATACAGCATTCAGTCTTCTTGGGTAGGAATCTATCAGCATGGTGCATCTTGACTTGTCAATATTTGCCCACTTTTCCTTGCAAGAGTGCTCCAAGCCTGACAGATTGCAAGGGCATCTCTTGTGCAAAACCCTCTTCAGGTCACCCCACAGATTTTCTATTGGATTTAGGTCTGAGCTCTGGTTGGGCCATTCCAAAACTTTAATTTTCTTCTGGTGAAGCCATTCTTTTATTGATTTGGATGTATGCTTGAGGTCATTGCTGTGTTGAAAGATGAAATTCCTCTTCATCTTCAGCTTTCCAGCAGATGCCTGAAGGTCTTGTGCCAAAAGTGACTGGTATTTGGAACTGTTCATAATTCCCTCCACCTTGACTAAAGCCCCAGTTCCAGATGAAAAAAAACAACTCCAAAACATGATACTGCCAGCACCATGCTTCATCATGGGGATGGTGTTCTTTTGGTGATGCAAAGTATTTTTGCGCCAAACGTACATTTTGAAATTGTGGCCAAAAAGTTCAACCTTGGTCTCATCAGACCATAACACATTTTCCCACATGCTTTTGGGAGACTTGATGTATTGTTTTGCAAATTTTAGCTGGGTCTGGATGTTTTTCTGTGTAAGAAAAGGCTTCTGTCTTACAACCCTACACCATAGCCCGCACATATGGAGAATACGGGAGATCGTTGTCACATGTAGTACACAATCAGTACTTGCCAGATATTCCTGCAGCTCCATCAGTGCTCCCGTAGGTCTCTTGGCAGCCTCCCTGACCAGTTTACATCTTGTCTTTTCATCAAGTTTGGCGGGACATCCAGTTCTTTGCAACATTACTGTTGTCCCATATTTTATCCACTTTTTGATGACTGTCTTCACTGTGTTCCATGGTATATCTAATGCTTTGAAATTTTTTTTGTACTCTTCTCCTGACTGATACCTTTCAACAATGAGATCCCTTTGATGCTTTGTAAGATCTCTGTGAACCATGGCTTTTGTTGTAGCAGGCAAATGAGTAAATGTCAGGAAAATCCTACTAGGACAGCTGAACTTTATTTGGGGTTAGAGTCTCTTTAATTGATGACAGGTATGTACCCAAGAAGACTGAATTCTGTAATTAAATCAAAAGGTGCTTCAACAAAGTATTAGTTTAAGGGTGGGCACAGTTATGCAAGCAGCGTATTGTATGTTTTTTATTTTTTATATTTTTTCCCCTAAAAGATTTATTTGTTTTTCAATTGAACTGTACAGGTTATACGTCACATTAAATGTGGGAAATGTTTTGAAATGATTTATTGTGGTCTGATTTTCTTATATCACAAAAGCCTAGCATTTTAACAGTGGTGTGTAAACTTTGTATATCCACTGTATGTAATGACATTTGATTACTTGGAAAGACTGAGTGGGAAGGTGCCTGTTTTCAGTCTAGGCCCAGGTAGAAAAGAGACAAAAATAATGTTTTAATCTTCAAAAATATTACAAAACCATGTACAGTTTAAATAATCATACTGAATTAGACACAATGTGAAAATGTTTAAGTATAGATATAACTTGCACAACAATTATTTAATATTTAGAGACATTTTAGCTAGTTTAGAGAAATTAAAGGTAAGCTAGTATAATACAAAATGGAATTGCAATATGAAGTGGAAGAAAAACAAGGTTATATTACATTTAGATAAAGGTTCAAGGGAGAGAAATTGATTGAACTAAGGAAGTTGGTGAAGAAGGGGAGTAGGGAGGTGTAAGGTATGAATAGGTATGTGTTCGATTTAGGGATATAGTTTATCCTGGGTTGCGCAAGAACAATGTCAGAGTTTGTCTAGGAAGTCTTTTACAATGGTTTTAAAGTATTGAAGGGAGAGTACTGAACTGATGGATACAGTTAACAAGTTCCTGGCCTTAGCAACATGGTATGAGTACAGATCATACCCAGCAGATTTGATAGGTTTAGGACAGGGAGAAGTTTTTGGTCACTGCATCATAATTACTGAACTGGAATATAATTGTGTAGAATAGTATTTAGTTTTGACGAGCAGATGGATGCTACATAACTTTATAGGTGATAAGAACTTGTGTATATGCTAGTTGATTGGATATTTCTAACCAATTTAGGCATTTTGGTGCTACACAGCAGTGGGTTCTGGAAGACGTATTTGCTGCAGATGTAACCACTTTATTATAGCAGTGTTCAACCTTTGTTTTTATATAATGCCATAAGGTTAGTAATGATGAGAGGACCGTACAGTGAGGGGAGGAGGTAAGTAACAGGACGACATGCAGCTTTAGTTGCATTGGTGAGAAAATTGTTGGTTCTGTAAACCATCACTAGTTTTTGGTGATTTCTTTTACACAATTTTATATATGCAGGTCAAATTTAAGATTATCATCCACTGTCATAATTAATAATTTAGGAGAAGTGACTTCAGTGGTTGTATCACTGAGAGAATGTGTTCCTTTCTCTTAAAGATAACTTATAATCTATTAATATTAAGTATAGCACTGAAATTACTTATAAATGACTATTAATATTCTTAAAGACAAGAATATGTTCTTATTAAATATGAAGTATAAAGCTATTTTTCTTACTGCTTCTTATAGCAGCAAATATGCTCTCAGCTGTAAAGCTGGCATTCTGATTCTAAGATACATAGCTGTTACTTCATTTCATTCGCTAGAACTATATTTATTAAGTTTAATAAACTAAGATTTGTTTTTCCTGTATTCTGTAGCAGTTATCAGGTGCTTCTTGATTCTGTGTTATGTGATCCTAAAATTTAGTGGGTAGATGGTCATGTTTTCTGCAGCCTGGAGCAGATTTCAACACATAAGCAACCACCTACTGTAGCTTGATTAATCAGTCAGAAAGGCAATCAGATAAAACGTCATTAATTTAATAAATGCATTTATAGTCAACTAATCAACAACAAAGGAGAAATGTAACAGTATAATTTTGGTACAAGTGCATACTGCTTGGTATACAGTGCAATAATGCAGATATAACACCGTGATGAATAAATGTCTATCATAGTATGATCAATTTTCGAAAAAAAAAAAAAAAGAAAAACTAAGGATATATGAATTACTGCACTGAAAGCAAAAATAAAGTATGTTAGTGTGCATTATACATTGACTAGGTAAGTACTGGAATGAAAAAGTTCATTGAGGGGAATTGGCTTTGCAGCAAGGCTAAACATCTAGCCGTATGTGCGACTAGGTGCTAGTACCTTATGGGAATCCAGACTACCTGTAGTAACAAGTTGCATATAGATGTTGAACAATACAGGTGCTGCACATAACCGCAGCTTGCTGTACTATTAGCCATCCTTCAAACTCCTCTGTGACTGGCTCTCAGTCTTCTGCTTACAAATATACATTTAATTCCCTGGTGGACTAGTGGCGCTTCATGTCTGTCATTTTCCTGTTAGGAAAGAATGCAGGTATGATGGGTAGGCCACCCTGCAGGTGGACCTTCTGCACTGGACAGCCAAATTGTTCTGCAGCTACATCTGCATGTCAGACCTACGTCCTTGCCAGCAATACTAGGACTGGCATACAAGTGGAGTGGCTGCATGAGAAAATATTGCCCAGAATCAAGTCCCTGTTAAGTACTAGGATATATTTGGGCCATGCCTAGAGTTGTAATACGATTCCATGACATAAAAGGTTATACCATTTTAATCTCCTTTCCATTAAATAATTTGAAGTATTAATCTAAACACTGCTTGACCCCTTATCATCTTGTCAAATAGTGCCTGTTGGTGACACATAAACAGAAAGTAAATGAACAGCTGCTTGGCATATAATACATACAAACACTATACATTTTTGTAACTTTAAAGACAGTTTAGCTCCACTGATGTAACTAAAGTTAAAACTATATATTTTACAGACAGAAAGCTCATTTTACATGATTAGTGCATAACTGGAGCAAAAAAAAGAGATAAACAATTGCACTTAAACTTTAAAATACTCATTAACAAAAGAAGAAAATGTAACAACTTTATTTTTCAATGTCCCAGATTTTGGAACAAATTTTACCTTTATTTAAAGAATACCTGCCTCTTTAGTGTTTTAAACAGGTTCTTTATGAATAAAGTTTTCATCGCTGGACAACAGTGACCAAGCTCCTAGAAGGTTATGAAATGGAAACTGAAATTACTGAAACTATGAAGCTTAGATTTAAACAGCATTATGACTTCAACAGTGTTCAGTGCTCGTGTTTGTATGACATGCCTTCTGATAGCCCAAATCTTAATTGCTACTATAACATAATGATATCAGTATGGTTCTTAAACTGAACATTCCTCCTTAGAAGTGACTTTTTTTTCTTGGAGCATTTATCCCCAACCTTTCTTCATAAAAAAAAATCATCACTAGTAGTTCTAAGCCATTTAACAAGAAAATATGTAGCCCATCACAACACAAGAGATGATGCAAGGGGAAGTAATGCATCCAAAAAGTGAAGGCTCACAGAACGCAGGTGCACACTCTTTCTCAAGTGGGATGGACATCCACTAAGGCGAAGAAGTCTTCAAGACAACAAAATCTTTGTTAACCCCAGAGCTTAACAGTTTTCTAAAACTGAGAGATACTGCCTGGAAAAATTGGAAGCATGACTCTACTTTATCAACTATGATCTTTTCCACCAACTTACAGACATTCTCCTTAAGCCAACCAGAAAAAAATCCAGTAAAATTTTAATGTATTTCTGAAAGCATATTTATAGCACTTTACTCAGCAATTCCTTAAGTCCACCAAAAAAACTTTATAGCTGTATCTCTAATTTCTACAAACATACTTAACAACAATAGACCCGTTCCCACACTAAATACATAGTACCATAAATTACCATAAGTCTACCATAAATTAACATCAAATCAATGTTCTGTTTCAAACTCATCAGCCACAAATCTGTTCATCAGTTAGTGGAACTCATTGAAAAACCTATGTTCCTAACTTCCACACACTGTACCCCAAAAGTCTTAAAAAGGTAACTCTCTACTGTGCAAGCCAATTACCTGCAGTGGTGGCTGGTGACTTCAAATCAAAGAAGTGCTGCAGGAGACACCTGAATGGGGTGGGGACAACTTGAAAGGGGTGGGGTTAACTTCACAGGGTGGGGCTATGATACAGTGGGATCAAAACTGATCATGCATACTATTTTACATAAAATAACTGCTCAATCCCTATTGCACATGCACATGCTGAATAGTCTACCAAATACTAGACAGAATCACATTTTAGTACTAATGAGGTGTTTAGGTTATGCTATAACAGCATAAAACCTAAACATATCTAAACAGTAAAAAAGTGGTTGGTCTTGACTGAATGAAACAACTATGAGTACACATGCTGTAGTAAACCTACATTTTACTGTATCAGGTAATCTGCATGTTGTACAATGTCAAGTGAAAAGTAAGGAGATTTGGAAATCCTACTGCAGTATCTTAATTTATTATTCACAATGCAAGTTCACTCCAATGCCTAATGTGCCAGTGGTTCTGATAGACACTGGCACAGGCTTGTATGACAGCTGACTTTACCAAAATACATATTAATCTCGCAAAGCCAGAATTACAACAGTAAACAGCAGGACTAGTCAACTCATTACATTCACAAACAGAATCTTCTCCACATTACTGAACAAAAGTATCTGCTTTGATGCTGCTAGGATTAATTAACATACTTGCATTAATTTCATTTAGTTGACAGAAACATTAGTCACAATTTATGTGTGCCAGCTCGCCATACTCAAATACACATTTCATTTTATTTATTTTACTTTTGTTTACCCAGGTCTGTCTAACTGTGTTTAGTCAGAAAAAAAATGTTTCAGCATATGTCCAGGGAGAACAGCTCTAACATACTGCAAACATTTTTAAACAGACATTCAGTATATACATGAACAGATATAAAATAACATACATTAAGAATTACTCATACTTTTGATAATTAGATTACATTCATCTGAAAGTACAGACAACTATTATAGTCTTGCAAAGCCAGAATTACAACAACAATAAACAGCAGGGTCAGTGGCTTCATTCACAGAAAGCCCCAATCCCTGTTGCCCACCCCACCCACACTATCTGATTTAATCTTGCGAGGTCAAAAGACAAAAAAAGGATAAAAGACTACACTGTTTTTAATATATGTATTTCTGTCATATAAACAAATGCATGGGTTCGGAGCTTATGGTAGATCTTACTTTACTCAAATTCATAATACTCTTACAAAGCAAGTCAGAAGTACACCAGTAAGGTCAGTCATTTCATCCACACATGCTAGGTATAACCCCCAGCCTGATTGCCTACCCACAATATCTGCTTTGAGCCTACAATGTTTAAAATAATGAAAAGAGAGGACAACGGTTACATTACTATAGTTCTTTTGCATCACATAGTCAAGAGCTTGCAGATGATCTTACTTCAATTAATCATACACACTTTAGTCAGGCAAGGCTAGAGTTTCAACAACAAAACATCCACACACCATCCTAATCTATCTTGACTGCCCTGCAAAAAGGTTAGGTTAAAAAAAAATTCATCCACAAGTAGCCCCCAAAACATGCTGAATACCTAGTATCTGTTTGACGCCTACCAAGTTATTGTATTAGAAAAAGACATCCACAGTTAAGAAGCCTCCAAAGCACACTGCATCCTTAGTATCTTGTTAACCCTGCCAGGATATTATATTAAAAAATAACATCAACAGCCCCTAAAACACATTGCCTACTAGTCCCTAGTATCTAGTTAACTCAGGGATATTATATTAAAAAATATCCACAAACAGTCTCTGGTTCACCCTGCCAGGATATTATATTAAAAATCAATCAACAGCCCCCAAAACACACTGCATCCTTAGTATCTGGCTGCCCCTGCCAGGATATTGTATTAAAAAAAAAATCCATCAATGGCCATACTTTTCAACTTCTTAGCCCACAAAATCTGGACAGAGCCTAACATAATGGAGGCACAAAAGCCCAAAAACAGGGATGAATTTTAAATATTGATCTTATAAACTTAGAAAGTTTCTTGAATAACATGGTATGTATTAAAATGCATTTTCTAAAGGATATCAAGTCTGAAACTCAAATGTATATTATTTACTAATTTCATTCCTTAGACCATCCCACTGATTTGGCAGAAAATCAAACATTTTATGAGGGACACATCAAAACTTTGAGACAAAAATCTGAACGTTCTGTAAAAGTGTGGACAGCTGAGAGGTATGTCAACAGCCCCTAAAACACATTGCATCCTTAGTATCTGGTTCACTCTGGCAGGATATTATATTAAGAAAAATATTCAAAAGCAGTTTAAAAAACACAATGCCTCCTTAGTATCTGGTTATCCCTGCCAGGATATTATATTAAAAAAAATTATAAACAGCCCCAAAACACACTGCCAAACTACTAGTATCTGGTTGTCCCTTCCAGGATATTATATTAAAAAAAATCATCAACAGTCCCCAAAACACATTGCCTCCTTAGTATCTGGTTAACCCTTCTAGGATATTTTATTTAAAAAAGTATCCATCAATAGCCCCCCCAAACATATTGCCAACTTACTAGTATCTGGTTGACCCTGCCAGGAAACAAAAGTACATAAGTTTCAACTGATAATAATTATTATCAAGCCAGTCAGTTAGTTGACAATTAAGTGAAAGCATTTTTCACTCACCTTCTCTGAAAAATAAATCTCCCTTTTAGTCTGATGACTGCACAGAGAACTTAAAACATGAGAAGGGAACTTCAATGGCTTTCTTTTATATACACTTACGTCAGCAGCTGCATCACATACACAGACTATGTGAGAAGCTACTGACCCTAACAGTCCATGTTCCTACAATATACCTGTGGTTAAAATGGCAATGACTTCTGGGCATCTTCTCTGATGATCACCTACTTTCTAATCTGGATTGTTTTCAAAAGAGTCCAGCCCAGCCACAAGACAGAAGTTTTCATATTTTTTTTACTGGAACTCAGGCTGCATGTGCACAGCTCACATTTCCACAAATGGTCTCACTCACATTTGCAATCTGCTGTAGTGCTATGTAAGTAAACTTTTTTTTTTTTACGTTTTAGTTATTTTTTTTTTACTCTCCAAATTTTTGTGGGGGGGGGGGGGCTACAGTCCAGCAGTACAGTACCACAAGCTGCCACTGATTACCTGTATATCCCACCACATAGCTTCAAACAAAACAAAAAGAATGGCTTAGCTACAAAATCTCAAAATCCTCCAACTGAGTGACCATCTCGCTATTGCTTTAACCAGTCCACTAGCTAAAATATGCATAACCAAATCATAGAATATTTCAGCACATATGACATTCACTCACATAAGCAACTTGTCTTTCCAGCTGGTCATATTTCAATGCTATTACAATTGCCAACATCTTGACTAATTTCTAACATGAAAAAGTGGGTGTTTTTTTTTTTTTGGTGATATTAATTGATTTAGTATTTGCATTAGAAAATGTTGAGCACTCACATTCTTCTCAATAATCTTTCTGATTATGGTTTGTCATAAATAGTCCTTAAGCTGCTCCACAGGTACCTAACCTTCAAGGTAGTTCAGTTTAAAAGAATTAGTGATCTTAATAAAATTTTCTGTTCTGGAATACTCCACAAATCAGTACTTAACCACATTCTATTTTGGTCATTATTAATAACGTACCATGGAATATATAAACACACAGCTGTCTGTATTTTTAGATGATGTTGAATTACTGAATGCCAATAAATCTATCAATGTACTCAAAAATCTATTACAAAGTTAAAACTACATATCTTATAACCAGAATCTAAAAATTGTAAGCTTCTTACTAAACCTATGAACATAGGATCTGAACAGCATGTTGACTTACAGTGTACAGTATTAACACTGTTATCATATCTTCTGCCATAAATAAAACTGGCTAGCAAATAACTATCTTTTCAAAGACTACAGTAATAGCCTTGGCACACCTAGGTGACTGAATACTAAATGACAAGTATTAAAAAATAACCCATTTGGACTAACACATCTGACAGTGCAGTCTCAAAAGTGTCTAGGTCTTTAATTAAATAAACATTTAAAATATTCTCATCCTAAAGGAAACATGATAGACAAAGTTCTAAATCAATTTGGATATTGCATGAACATATCTTACTTTGTCACAGTGAAAAAAAGAAAGCTATTGCTATTTGTAACAAAAAGAGATACTGCCAGCCCAGCTAGCTGGAATTTTGTAAATAATTATATGTCATTTGTGAATATTAGCATGAGTTATATAGAAGTGTAACAAAAGGGAGATACTGCTAGCACAGCTGTCTGAATTTTTGTAAGTGGTTGTGTGCCATTTGTGAATGCCAACATGCTTCAAGTAAGATGCTTGTGTTATAGATGTATTAGAACTGTACGTCATATTGTACATACATGTGCTGAAGAGATATTTTGTAAAGTACTGAGCAGAAATGTATATACACTATTGTAACTGTTTAGATGTATACATTTTTTTAACAATGGAAACTGCAACACAAGAAGTTAACTTCAGAAGAATAGTTGAGACTGAGTTACTTTATGGCTGGGCCATAAAAATAGATGTTATCTTTCAGTTTCAGTGCAATGGCAGACATACTGTCTAGAACTAGACGTTTTTTGTATTGTCTTTAAATGTGGAGGAATGTAAATTATTTTACACCTTCCACCATTTGCCTTAGATCTAAGAAGAGCCCTTGTTTATGTATTTTCACAGGTAGATGCTAAATGCTGTTGTTTATGAACCTGGGAACTGAAGTCAGATGACAAGAAGTGATGTCATGCTACAAGCTACACCAGCAGTAATATTTGAATTATTAATTTAAGAAGTCTCTGAGAGAGAGAGAGAGAGACCGGGCATTTCTATATTTGTCTTTGACCTGACAACATCAGCTGGAAAACCCATTCACCACATCTGCCTTGCCTTGCTCTGTAAGGAAGTTAACTAGGGTACAGTAATTTGTCTTAGACACAGTCAGTAATATAGTAAAGTACGGCATAGATGTTTTCTTTATTTATTTGAGACTGTCCTGCAATGTTGTTTTAAGTATTTCCTGTGATTTTGAACTCTGATGTAACTTTGATTATTTACTGAGCATTTTCTTGTTTTTAATTATTTGTTGCTGATATTTGGAAGACATATCTAAGTTCTGAGAGTAGTTGCATATTTAGTTGGTGACACTGTTGGCCACTCCTAATAGCCTTGCTCTTGGTCAAACTACCATTTGGATTAATGGCAACATTACACATTAAGATTGGGCACCCTTTGTTAGGGGCCTTAAAGAAGCTGATAAGGAATGGCTGGAGGCAGTAAAAAATACCTTATAGTCTTGGCAGAAGGGGACATAGCTAGTAAACCTGTGCCAGCCTTTCCCAGGTGTGTGTGTGTGTGTGTGTGTGTGTGTGTGTGTGTGTGTGTGTGTGTGTGTGTGTGTGTGTGTATCAGCTACCTGGGCAGGGACACAAAGCAGTGGTTGGACAGAGAGGGTGCTGGAGGTCTTGGAATGGCCACTCAGCTGGGATCTCAACTCTATAGCTGTGCCAGTGAGGAGTCTTACTGGGGATCTGGAGAAAGAGGGAGAAATCACCCCCAGACTGATTCTGGTCTCTGTGTGCTCTTAAGGGAAATTGCACTTGATGCAGAGAGCTGCATCTGGAAATACTGTGTTGGTGTCTGTCACTGTACCTCCCCCACTGTTGTCAGTAGTGAAGACTGAGGCTTCTTGATTATTGGGCCAGTGGTGGGGAGTCACATATTAATTGGTTGGCAGTGGTAGGATTCAGTGATGTGGATTTTGAATTCCTGTAGGCTGTAAACAGTGGCCACTAATGAAGGTATTTCTACTCTCAATCAGCCATAAAGTGAACATTCAGAGTTTCATATCACAATAGTTTTATATATTTTTTTTTTTGTTAGCTTAGTTAGTCAGGGAGAGGAGGCAAGGATGTAAGCAGAGGACCATGGCAAGCTGACAAGGAGCCAGTTGGCTGAGATGTGCCAAGACAAAGGACTGGTACATGTCAACCTGACTAAAGCAGAAATGATTGCAGCCTTGGTCACAGCTGCATCACAGACCAGCAACTAGCAAAACAATCAAACTGGCCGTGGGAATGTACAACTCTCAGAAAATGGACAGTTCAACCTTTCCAGAGAAGACTTAAAAATCTGTCTGGAGTTAAAGAGACTTGAACTGGTGGCCAAATGTTTGGAAGTGGAATCAGCAGAGAGACTGCAACAGGAGAAACACATAGAATTAGAAGCAACAGAGTGACTAAGACATCCGGACGCTGAAGAGAATGAGAGGCAGAGGTGACATGAAAACGAGAAGCTGGATCTTTGCCAGGGTCATGGAGGTAATGGGGAAGGGAATAACTGAACCCCATAAGCCACAAAGGTCAGTAAGTTTCTTCCACAATTTAAGAGGGTGATCATTTTGACAGTTTTATTCATATGTTTGACAGGGTAAGTAAACAGTATACTGTTGACCAATGGTTCTGGGTATGCTTCCTGACCCCCTTCCTCCATGGTAAAGCTGTAACTGCTATTTCTAAATTGTCTGATACTGATTTCTTAAATTATAATACTGTTAAAATTGTCTTTTAGAGATCTTTAAGTTAATACCTGAAGCTTATAGGAAAAAGTTTCATGAGCATAGATGCAAGGCAGATGAAAGTGTATGTGAATATATTACTGAGTTAAGCACTTATTTTCATAGATGTGTGACTGGGTGTCATGACACCACTTTTGAAGGGCTTATAGACCTTTTGGTGCAGGAACAAGCCCTTAGCACTTTGCCTGAGGAAATAGGAATCTGGTTAGCAGATAGGGAATGTAACACAGCAGATGAGATGGGGAAAAAGGGTGACCTATACATAGCAAGCAGGGCATCACTGCACAGGAAAGTGATACCCAGTGCTGCTCATACATCTAAGGGAACCCATGGTGGGCAGCCTAAACTGCCCCAACCAAGTCTGCCAGTAGCACGGGAAGCCACTAGTCCAGGTACACATCCAGGACCAAGGGTTAAATGTTTTAAATGCAACCAGTGGGGCCGTGTAGCATATACATGTCCACTGAGGCAAGGTGGGGAATAAAAGGTGTGAGAGCCAGTAAGTGGGAATGACAAAATTCCAGCAGTAAGTTGTCTGAAGACAACAAGGGTACCAAACTACCACAAGAGGTTATATTCTATCTTAGTAAATGGGAAACAGGCCACTGCTAAGAGAGACACAGCCTCTGACCTAACCATTGTGAAGCCTGCAATGGTTAAAGAGGAGCACTACTTGCTTGGGCAGTCTATTCCAGTCATAGTTTTAGGAGGGAACCCATTCCAGATACCTTTGGCTATGGTTCACCTTGACTGGGAGGGTGGAAAAGGAAGCCAGCAAGTAGGTGTAGTGAGGATAGCCCTGTAGATGTCCTGATAGGGAATGATTTTGATAGTGCAGTACCTTGTGTGCAAGCAGTGACATGCAGTCAGGCTTGGAGACAAGCATGTGGGTCTGGTAGCCTGGGGGGACCCAGGCAGACCACAGACTTGAAGCCAGGACTGGTGTGGTAGTTACTTCAGGGAGGGAGTTACCCTGTAGCAGTGAGGCTGAAGGTGAGCCACAGCTGCTTGTGAGTACTGATGTTCCCTTGGACAGAATGACTGCAAGAGTAGAGGTGAGTAGTAGTACCTAGGCTGACAGTGAGGCAACACTGTCAGAGAATACCAGACTTCCTGTGGAAGGGGAGCTGAGAAGAGTTACAAAGAGAGAGTTGGGATAGGGTCAGCTCTCAGACCCTACATTACAAGGTCTGAGGGAGGTAGACATTGAGGCACCTGATTGTCAAGGAAAAGGGGAATCTGTATACTGGGACAAAGGGTTACTGTATAGAGAGTGGACCCCTGAGGGAGGGCTAGAGGGTGAGAGAATACAGCAGTTGGTAGTGCCCAGAGCCTACCATCTGGCACGTCTAGCTATAACCCATGACATTCCCTTTGCAGGTCATATGGGATAAAGCGTAAAAAAAGACATATTATGCAGAACCTTTATTGGCCTGGGATTTCCAGAGATGTAACAGGGTACTGCAGGACCTGCGAGCAGTGCCAAAAAGTAGGCAAGGCAGGGGACAAGGTCAAAGCTCTTTTGATTGTGGAGCCATTTCATAGAGTAGCTATGAATATTGTGGGGCCTCTAAATACCTTAAGTTCCACAGGGAAGAAGAATATACTAGTAATAGTAGATTATGCTACCAGATACACCGAGACAGTGGCTCTGTCCTCCATTGAGGCAGAAAAGGTGGCAAATGTTTTGTTAGAGATTTTTAGCAGGGTAGATTTCCCAAAAGAAATACTAACTGACAAAGGTGCCAATTTCATGCAAGACCTGTTGGCTTGTCTGTGGAAGCACTGTGGGGTGTATCACTTAAAGACACCCCCTACCATCCCCAGACTAATAATCTGTTTGAGAGGTTAAACTCTACACTAAAGACCATGCTACAGGCATTTGCAGACCAGTTTAAGAGGGAGTGGGACAAATATTTGCCCCATCTGTTTGCTTACAGGGAGGTGCCCCAAGAACCCACAGCTTTTTCACCCTTTGAGTTGCTTATGGGCATAGGGTGACAGTCCTCTAGATTTGATTCATGATGAGTGGGAGGGTGAGTGTAAATCCCACAAGGAGTCTGTTGTGGCATATGTGTTGAACCTCAGGGCAAGGCTCAGGGAACCCATGGGCTCAGCCCAGGAAAACTTGGCAGAAGCCCAACAGTAGGAAAAGGTCTGGTATGACAGGAATGCTTGAGTTAGAGAGTATGCTGTAGGGAAGTCTCATGCCTGTCAGACAGAACAAGCTGCAGGCAGCTTGAGGGGGACCCTTCAAAGTGGTAAGGAAGGTCAGTGCTATTAACTTCATGGCAGAACTGTTAGGCAGGAGGGAGGAGTACAAACTGTACCATGTTAACACCATGAAACCTTACCATGATAGGGAGGCCATGGTGCTAAGTATTTGAACTAAGAGGCAGGAGGAGTCTGAGGGGGATCAATGGCTATAGGGAACCGCCAGCAAAATCCCAAATTACTGTGTTGGAGCCAAGGACTACAAGCATATGCTAGGACACTGCAGCACTGTACTGGGATCAACAATGTCAAGGTAGCTGAAATCTCAAGACAGTGAATGGGGTATGGTATTTCCAGATAGGATCACCCCTCTCAAGCAACATTTCTCAAGGGTCACTTGAAAAACTAGCTTGAGTTTTTTTTTTGGGGGGGGGTGTAACAAAAGGATATACTGCCAGCTCAGCTAGCTGGAATTTTGTAAATAATTATATGTCATTTGTGAATATTAATATGATTTATACAGAAATGTGACAGAAGGTGATACTGCCAGCCAAGCTATTTGGAATTTTGTAAGTGGTTGTGTGTCATTTGTGAATGTCAACATGCTTCAAGTAAGATGCTTGTGGTACAGATATATTAGAAATGTATGACATGAACAGACAGTGTGCTGAAGAGATATTTTGTAAAATACTGAGCAGAAATGTATATACAGTATTGTAACTGTTTAGATGCATATATATATATTTAACAATGGAAACTGCAACACAAGAAGTTAAATTTAGAAAAATAGTTGAGATTGAGTTACTTTATGGCTGGGCCATAAAAAGAGATGTTATCTTTCAGTTTCAGAGCAGTGGGAGACATAATGTCTAAAACTAGATTTTTTTTGTATTGTCTTTAAATATGAAGGAATGAAATTATTTTACAACTACCACCATTTGCCTTAGATCTAAGAAGAGCCCTTGTTTATGTAATTTCACGGGTAGATACTAAACACTGTTGTTTTTCAGCCTGGGAACTGATGTCAGATGACAAAAAGTGATGTCATGCGACAAGCT
>NC_056731.1:699452056-699474556 GCF_019279795.1 Protopterus annectens
CTGCTGTTACTTCCAAAATACAAGTGTCTCATAGCTGGACATCATTTCCTAACAAAATACATGCATACATACATACATACATACATACATACATACATACATACGTACATACAGATATTTCAAGCATGGGCTTTAATGCCCTTATAGCTTGCCAATATACCAGAAACACTTGTCCCCATAATAAGTGTCCAAGCTATTCTTAAAAATATCTAAACTAGTACTTGCTTTAATGCAATTTGGTAGTCTGTTCCATGCATCAGCTACTCTGTCAGAGAACCAATTTTCCAGGTCCCATTCAATAAACACATCACACTGAATGACATTTGACGACCTTTATAAAACTTCCATAAACATAATTGTTAACCAATATTTATTAATTACAACCAACACACAATATAGGTGAGGATAACATCCATGTAACCTTAAAACAGGACAGCGTGATCCCGCTCATCCTGACCAGTAAGCAGCATCCCTACCTCCACTCACTTCAGTTACCATATATTGAATTACATGTCCAACCAAATAAGCAGCTTACCTCTGCTTGCTTATTTACTTATCAAACAGCGTCCAACTGCTCACTTTCCATTTCTCAACTCATTGAATTGAACATCCAACCCCAGAGGGGGGAGCAGAAGAGGGCAAACCTTCCCCTCTTCTCCACCCACCAGCCTGACCAGGCTGTTCCCCCTCTCCGACCAAACTTCCAACAACCTAACCACCATTAAAAGGCAAGAAGCCAAACATCATTTGGTTTACCCCTTCCTGCCTAACCAAACTATATCCATGACATCATCACTCAAATCCCTATCATATAAATAACAAAATTAGCCAGTTGTCTAAGCAGCTGAAAGCAAACCACTGATCCCTCTCCAATACCAATGTAATAAACATAACCTGATAACTAGCATACCCACGGTATATGAGTGATATAACAAACCACTGATCCCTCTCCAATACCAATGTAATAAACATAACCTGATAACTAGCATACCCACGGTATATGAGTGATATAACAAACCACTGATCCCTCTCCAATACCAATGTAATAAACATAACCTGATAACTAGCATACCCACGGTATATGAGTGATATAACAAACCACTGATCCCTCTCCAATACCAATGTAATAAACATAACCTGATAACTAGCATACCCACGGTATATGAGTGATATAACAAACCACTGATCCTCTCCAATACCAATGTAATAAACATAACCTGATAACTAGCATACCCACGGTATATGAGTGATATAACAAACCACTGATCCTCTCCAATACCAATGTAATAAACATAACCTGATAACTAGCATACCCACGGTATAAGAGTGATATAACAAACCACTGATCCCTCTCCAATACCAATGTAATAAACATAACCTGATAACTAGCATACCCACGGTATATGAGTGATATAACAAACCACTGATCCCTCTCCAATACCAATGTAATAAACATAACCTGATAACTAGCATACCCACGGTATATGAGTGATATAACAAACCACTGATCCCTCTCCAATACCAATGTAATAAACATAACCTGATAACTAGCATACCCATGGTATAAGAGTGATATAACAAACCACTGATCCCTCTCCAATACCAATGTAATAAACATAACCTGATAACTAGCATACCCACGGTATATGAGTGATATAACAAACCACTGATCCCTCTCCAATACCAATGTAATAAACATAACCTGATAACTAGCATACCCACGGTATATGAGTGATATAACAAACCACTGATCCCTCTCCAATACCAATGTAATAAACATAACTTGATAACTAGCATACCCACGGTATATGAGTGAAATAACAATCTGATTTTCACTTGGTAAAGGAAGGAGACCAGAGTAAGATAGAAGGCTCGACGTTTGGGGAACAGGAACCAGGATTTTCATGACTCCTCGGCATCATTGGGGGAGTTGGCATCGAGTAGCAGTAAGAAGAGTGTGTCATTTGAGGAATTCAGTGAGAAATCGATGGAGTCGGGACCACGGAAGGAGATTTCTGAAAGTGGTAGAGGCCGAGGTCATAAGTGGCAAGGGAGTTCCAATACCAGTGGTGGAAACCATAACGGGGGAAGTTACTACGGCCGAAATAACAGGAGCAGGAGAAAGAGGAATTAAAGTGCAAAGGAGAGAATGTGATGCTGGAAGAGATAACAGGACAATTGTTTTGGACTTTGATTGCAATGTAAATGATTATAATGTGGACAATTTAAAAATTGTGAACTTATCTGATTTGCACTTAGACCGGGACAGTTTGTCTCTATTGGATAAAGAGGCTAAATTCATCCCTACAAACTGTACTAGCCTCGCTGATGTGATTTTGGAAATTACTCGTTTCTGTCATGTTACATTTAAAAATATTTTTTGTTAACAAACGAAGTGGGGTTAAACAGATTTGGGGGTATGATGTTAATGTAAATACAATAATGAATGAGGAACATACTGACATAGATAATGATGATGATGATTTTTTGTTAAATTTGTCCATGTATGACTATGAAAGGCAGAATGGACTTGAGGAGAAAGTGGCGGGAGAATCCACTGTTAATGAAAGTGTTAGTTGTTTTACTAGTTACAGTAAAATTTCAATGCCACAAGTATCTTATAAGAGTTCTTTCATGCCACCCAAATTGTCCACTGATGTTTCTGTGTTTGAAAGTGTATTGTGTAGACATTTAGAAATGGAATATGACTATTTTAGAAAGCATTTTAGGCCATTTAATCTAACTAAGAATCAGTGGGATGCTTTACAACATTTAAGGCATGACAATGAGAGACATGTTTTTACACAGGCAGACAAGGGGGGAACTGGGTGATTATGAACAAAATACAGTACAAAAGAACGGCTTTGACTTTGTTGGAAGACAACACCATATACGAAAGGGTGACCAATTATCCAGTCATTGAGTTTAATACAGCCCTGCTAGAGATTTTGGAGAGGAGGGAGAGGCTTGTTTTTTTGAGTTTAGCGGATGTTAACAAGCTATATATAAGCAAGCCCAAGGATGCAACTTTTAAGGTGATACCCAAGATACATAAATGTATCAACAATCCACCAGGCAGACCCATAGTGTCGGGGAAGGGGGCCTTTCTGCAAAATGTGGGCATGTTTTTGGACTTCCATCTTAAAAAGTATTTGTGCAGAATTACATTACATATTAAGAATGGAAAAGAGTTGGCAGATATGATAGGAGGTATGAAATGGTCCCATGAATACTACTGGGCCTGCATAGACGTAGTCATTATACACGAATATTAAACATCTGTGTGGTTTGGAGGCAGTGAGATGCATGTTAAGTGCACACAGACTTCCTTATTCGGCTGTTAGAGTTTTCTTTAACACACAGTTGCTTTGCATTCCACAACAAATATTTTCTGCAGAAGGAAGGGACAGCGATGGGGCCATCATATGCCCCGTGCATGCAATTTTGTTTATGGACCATTTTGAAAAGGTTCATATGTATAATGCAGAATTTTATAAAAACAGGGTCTTGGTATTTAAAAAATACATTGATGATCTTTTTTTCATCTGCAAGGGTGAGATAGAGGAATTTCATGATTTCATGCAGACACTGCAGGACAACCATTTTGGACTTGGGTTCACTTTCTACACCAGCAGGGATGTAATACAGTATTTGGATCCGGAGTTTTATGTGGAGGAGAATTTTACAGTGGCATTCAAACCTTATGTCAAAAGTAAGCGGTCAATAATTTTCTTATGGCCGACAGTATGCATGCTCCTCATTTACTGGCATCATTGCCATATGGAGAGTACTTACGAATAGCTAACAACACTTCGGAGACAGCTAGGCTAGGACATGAATTTAGTAAGGTTAGAGACAAACTTCTATAGAGGGGTTATAAAGAGGCAGCCTTAATGGCAGCAGAGAACAAAGTACAAAAGAGGTTACGACTGTCATATACCAATGTGTTTAAAGGAGATACTAGGAACAGAGACATGTTCCAATCTAGGAATAAGAACGAGAGAGAGGAAACTATGTGTTTTGTCAATAAATACTCTCCATTTTCGGAAATATTAAGAGATTTAGTTGATAGGTTTAGGCCCATCATCCTTAATGATGAGAGGTTTGGGAAATTTATTCCGGATAAAGTTACATTCTCACATAGTGGATAAAAAAAATTGAAAGAATTGCTATCCATAGGACAGTTGGATAGAGAACATGGCAGAAAGGGTAGCTTCCCTTGTGGGAAATGTATGTAAGAAGATTAAAAACAGATGGAGTCAACATCAACGGCAGAATTTACAAGGCTAGAGATCAATACAGTTGTGAATCGGGGGAGTCATTTATATCACTGGTTGTGACTGTACCACAGTAAAATGGTATATAGGACAAACGAATAGAGCATTGAAAAAAAAAGAGTCATGGAGCATTTGGGTAGGATAGAAAGTCCAGTGGCTGAGCATTTCATCAGGTTCCATGAAAGGCTCAGAGCGTGTTGGCCAAGCCCAAACAGTAGAAAGGGGATGAATTAATGAGCAATTTATCTTTGTTAGAAACAAACTGTATTATTAATTTTAAAACCTTGTATCCAAGGGGGGGGGAGGGTAAATATAGTCTTAGATCTGAATGTTAGAATGTAATAAAATAGTTAAAAATATGGTAATGTTTAGCATTAAATGTCAAGGGTGAGTTTATATTATTAGCTCTGCTTTCAGTATTGTGCCCATTAGGTTGGTAATATATACATATCGGTGCTGTTTACCTGGTGAAATAATGGTTATTGCTGAATTTATTTTTTCAGATTTAAACATATTTATATGTATTTTCACTCCAAAGTAAATTGTTAAAAAGTTTTTCATAAATAGTGGAGTACATGAAATCTCAACAATATGTAACAGAAAGTTTATTTCATAGGGCAAAGTATTTATATGCATTAATGTATTTAATTGAATAATTGATTCTAATCAGTTTTAATTAATGTAATTATTCTAATGATGTCATAATATAAAACATGACTGCTTGGTGCAAAATTTATTCCTTGAAGATGAAAGCCGAGGTACCGGATACACCAGTAAAAATGTTTCGTTATATCCTGGTGTGGTGTGTGGTTTTTTTTTTGGTTCATTGGTGTTCACAGTTTGTTCCATATGACATACTCAGTTACCCAACTACTGTACCGATAAAACCTTCATAATGACTCTTGAGTCATCACCAGCCAACAATACAACCAAACACTAAGCCCACTGCCACTTGAAACCATGCAGAGGCACTTAACTGATAAGCCCTTCCCCAAAGCCAAAATAACCACAATAGACCACACAACACTCTTAGCTTGAAGTCATCTCCTTAAATCACCAATGTTCTGTTAACCTTCCAACCATAACTCCCAAATTATTCCCACCTGGCAATCTTGCTAGTGTTCCACAAAGACTGTAAGGGGCTGCAGTGCCATCAGTAATCATGCCACTAGGAATAATTTCAAATATTGCCATCACAAGGTTAGAAAGATAAAACAGGCTTGCGGTAACATAAATTTACTGAAGGAATTCTGTAAATCTTAATTATTTAACACTAATGGCCAGAAAACCAGCATTTTATGAAAAATGGGCCAAAATATAAACTAAAATTCAAACATCCTGGAAAAAACTGTACAGTAGAAGCATACTCCTTTCCCCAAGTCCCCCATGAACTAGTTCCTGAAAACTCACATATGATGCACAGCAACAAAATTCTCAATCAATCTCCCTTTCAAGTTGCCAAATGCCATCCCACCAAAATACTCCAAAGGGCACCAGACTGCTAAGCAATTAACCGCTTCAGTAAACCTCATGACAACTATTCAAGTAGCTGGGTGACATGCAGACTCAAGAACCCAACAGCTGAATGTCGCTACTCCACTGCTTGTCCTAGCCTTCCCATTCAAAATTTCCTTCTGTTCGTTACCTTAGCATCAGGTAAGATTGTCAAACATAACCTCTATCTGCAAGGAATCCCAAAACTGATGCCTCACATAAGTTTTCTAAATTCAGCGTAAACATCGCTCACAATTCCCCACATATCCTACCAACACTTAACATCATGCATGTACCAAAACATTCCTTTCAGCCCAAAACATAAGTCAAATGTTACAAATGAAACTCACTCCAGTCTTAACCTGGTATGTGACAGTAGCAGGGCTTACTTGCGGGACAGCTTCATCTCCCAGAAAATGCCACCTTTGAAACTTCACTTCCTTCAGACCACCAATGGATGATCACTCTGCACTTCCCCATCTACGACCTCATTGCCATCTGCAAAAGAAAAGAAAATGTATATCCTCTGCACATGCATAAACCAAACTGCCTTACCATTACGCACCATCAAGACGTTATCTCATTCGTTAACTGCATAAAAGGTGCTCACCAGTCAAGGATGTGACACCGCAATGTAGCTTTAGATTCTATAACAAAGTTCCTCCTAAAGTTTCCTCACACATCCCATGTTGACAATATAACCAATAAATAGTAAATAAACCAAATTGTTTCATTAAAAGCCCTATACTATAATTAGAAGCAACACATTTTGACCATTGTATGAGCTTCCTTGATACAGTTGCTACCCAGTAATCAGGATAAAAAAAAAATAAAAATTAAACCAGTCCATACTTCTACCAGTACAGCCGATTACAAAACCTGTGACAGCATCTGTCACAAAAAGGGGGGCTTCACCATCCATAACTCCCCCATAATATTACCAAACCAACACCATACCTTAGGTGATAAGCGTGTGCATAGCGAAGACACCTGCTGCCACAAACAACCACCATCTTCACTCAACCACTCAGCCCCCCATGGGACAAACACACGCAGACCCTTATTACCACTATGCCTTCCATTTAACATCTGCAGTAAGCTTCCTGTCAAGTCTGGGAACACAATTGAGAACCCTCCCAGTTTATGTAACTGACCCAAATATGAGAGAGGAAAATATCTGTCCATTCTGTCATGTCTGGTGAAATGCCACTGTCCGCCTCCTGCAAACAGATGCAAAACTGCAAGCCAGTCATAACTACATCCTAGCAGAGAACATCTGACCAGAATTATAATTCATGACAGCATTTCTAACTTAAGGATCCATAATTCACCAAAGAACCACCATGAAATGAGAAACGGACCACAATGAGGCCAAATCTAGACATTCTGTGCATACCCCACATCCAGTGATGCAACTAACTTATAGTAAATGGCAGATTTCAAAGGCAGAACATGTAGTGAATGGCCATTCATTTCCTTAATCCAATCATCCAAACCACCAAACTATAAAATCTGGACATCCTGTGAAAATCAGTACCCAGGTATACTACAAACCGTCTAGATTACGTTATCAAATACTCATGTATTCCAAAACGTAATAGTCGACCCCTAATTGTCGAAAATGTCAAACATCGAACTTTTCAATGGAGATCTTCGTACAGTGCGGAAATTGAAGTTTTCCATTGTCTGCAGTGTATGGCGATCTCAAAGTTGGTATATTTAAGTAGTGGGGCTGTAGGGGGGCTTGCCCCCCTGCTTACAGCATTTAAATGGTTTGTTTGGGTGGGTTTTTGTACTTTTTTTTGTTGTTCGACATATGACGGTTTCGACAATTAGGGGTCGACTATTACGTTTCTGAATACATGAGTATTCGATAACATAATATAGACCCACTACAAACACCTCATCCAAACTCTCCCCACCCACCAACTGCCAGAGAAGGCACACTTCCCAAAGAGTACCAATTCCAAACCCAAATGGCTGTCATCTCCTCCTGAGCTGAATCCCCCATAGGACTAGCCAACCCAAACCAATTCTACTTTAAATACTTAACTGTTGCATCTCCCCACCATTATTCCCACCTATTTTAGGTTATCTTTTGCAGTCCTACTATCTATAGAGACCTAAGCACTGGACTAAAGCTGAATAGACTGTCGGTGCATTCAAACCATGCGCCTACTGTACTCAAGGCCGTAACACTAACCATTCAGTTTCTGTGGATATATGGTGATGGTCAGCTTAGTTTTGTTACTGAAAAGTCAAATAGGTATAACATGTATAGCACATAATTTTGCAGAAATGTACATAATTAACAAATTTCCTTAACCCCCCATTATTCTTTTGGGCTCTGTACGTAAATGGGCCTGCCATCGTTGAAGGCTGAACATCGAGCTGGCACCTCGGCATTCGTGAAAATCTACTGCCAATCATTAGCAGACCGGAGTTCCCCCTGTGGCGACCCCTAACAGGGAAAAGTCGAAAGACAACAACAACTATATAAGTAAAAACTGCATGGAGCCTACAGCACATGTGCCGTGCACATAACTCTGTCACCTTAAAGTCCGTGAAAGGGAGGATGCATCATTTCCTTGCCCTGCCTCACCAGCAATGCCACAGATCCAAACAGTAAGTAAATGACATCCTGCCATGCCGCAAAATCTGAGCCTTCTGTGAAAATCTGGACAGCGGAGATGTGTGCCCATAATAAGTAACTAGGTTGCTCTTATGCTAGCATTTCTGGACTCTGGAGCAATGCCTCCCATAACCCTCCCCCACAGCCATTAATGCTACACAACACATGTGCCTAGGGTTGCCAGCTGTCCGGTTTTTGACCGAACTGTCCGGTTTTCAGACAAATTGTCCAGTTAAAAAATTTAAACTCATGAAGTCCGTTTTTTTTTGTGCCGCCAGGGGAGAGGAGAAAGTAAATGTATTCAGCTCGAACGGGAGCGGTACGATACACTACTAGCTACTACACAACAATGAAATGCTTTTAACTTCAGTATTCCTGGTAGCTACATAGTTTAGACAGTACATACATTAACTTAAGTGGCAGTGATGTAATACAAATGGACAAATTTCATTTTCTGCTATACGGATTGTAGAGATATCACTGGAAGGCAGTACTCCACGGTGGGAAAACGGTATTTTTTTAGCTATCATTATCCTACCAACTACCAAGCAGTGACAAAAGAAATCTTATAGCAAGATTTAAAATGCTTAAGCACTCTGCCAACATTGCCCAGTGTTGCATTGTAGTACACTCAGACTGATTTTAGAACTTCACCATGCAGTGTAATACTGCTAGCAATTAACACACCCTGATTTGTATTATCCTCATCTACTATGTTGAACCGTATTCCATGAAACAAATTGTGCATCTTGCTTTTTGGGCACTTGCAGTTACCCAACATTATTTTGCTTTTACTTGATTCTGTCGCAAGGGACCACATTGAAAAATAAAACTATCTCTTTGCCGTGTTCAGAAAATGGCAAGTGTGCTAGCTGCATGTGATTTCTTTTCCTACGTGCATCTTTCTTAGATCTAGAGGCTTGAGTCATCTTTCATTCAGTCTTATTGCCATTTTATAACTGCATAGCGGCGGTCCAGTCTGCATCTTCGTAAACTTGTATTAGAGCGCATTGTTGTAGGAAGTTACCTGTTTTAACCCGCAACTTTGGCGTGATATAGAAAAACATTAATGAAACTCTTTAAAGTATGTGTGCTTTTCTGAGATTATGACGTATACTTTGAAAGTAACATAAAACATGTCACCTGTTAGAAATCCATTCATCCACAACCCCTTTATCCCATTTTTGCATATGTGACATGTAAAGAAAAAGAGTGGGAGGTCAGTCGGACCCAGTACAAGATCTTAAGTACTAGCATCTGAAATATCACACTAGGGGCAGTAACACTTAGCTCAATTGACCCCCACCCAATACAGGCGCAGCCAAGGACTGAAACTTCCTAATCCGAAGTACGAAACGGAAAATATGTTACATCTTAACAACTGAGTACCTGTCCCATGCCCCAGTACAAACAGTATTTGACAGAACTTTCAAAATGCAAGGGAATGTTAAGATCATCATTTCTGAATGAGCAGTAAAGTGATGTTATTGACTTAAACGTTCTTATGGGGTAAATCAAAACTTACAATTTTTTAATAGCAAAGATAACTGCTTACATTTTTTTGGATTTTTTTAATCAGATTTACCACTATGTGCACAGGCTGCTAGCTCTTGACCTTTTATCTCCATGGATCATCCATAATTAGGTTTAGGAACATAGAAAATAAATAACTGGAGAAAAATGCACCATATTGACACTTTTCATCAATACTGGTACTTACATCTGCAGCAGCCTAGCAGTGCAATTAGTGCCGCCTGTGTTCTTTTCTCCCCTTTAAGTACGGCTTAAGTCATCAAAGTGGGTGGTCCCATCAGCTGATGTCACTGTGATGTCACAAAATAGGTGGGGCATGGGCGGGAGAGGGGTGGGAATGGGTGGAGTTATGTGTGATGTGAGGGGCGTGACTTTAGTCCAGTTTTAGCCGCAAAGAAACCTGGCAACCCTACATGTGCCTGACTGTCACTCTTTAGGGGAGAGTCACAACCCGTGATACACACACTCTCACCTTCCCCTGACAAAAACCCACAGCTGTGGCAACACTCCATTCCCCCTATGGAGGGGCAACTGAGTGGCAGAAAACTGAACAAGCCAAGCAAACATTGAAGTTTCCGATCTTATTACAAACGGCTTACTTGCCAGAACTATGCACCATATCACATACTAACCCATTTTTACAACTATGAAGCTCATACCTCAAACAACAACAAATTAAACCCATGTCCAAACACCCATCATAAACTCCTTACCAAAAACCAACCGCCTCCATGTCACCATGCTTCACCTTTATGCAGTTGACCATAGAAATTTGTGCTAGCATGCTTTGCCCACATGATTCAGAGCCTGACACTGAAATTGAACGTTTTTTAAAAACTTCGCCATTAGCTCATGAAACCCCCTTCACCTGGAAGTTTCATGCACTACATACTATTTATTTAAAGTGTTTATTTTAGTTTTCCTTTTGGTAGTAGTTATTTAGCGTATATCTAGTATTACCTGGGAGTCACAGCAAATTATTATATATTTTACTAGCTGAAACAAAATAACCAGGAGATTGTCATGTTTGCTGTTACAAACTGGAGGCTCAGACTACTAATTATCTGGCAATTGCCTGGCCTAAATGGCAATATTCCACACCTTCATTTGGCCTGCTTTCCCAAAAAAAAAGGGTATAATAAACATCATTGGAACAGCCCACAGAATTGTAGGTACACTTGTTCTCCATCCCACATGTATTCTTTTTCGTTCTCCTCTCATACCCGCTTTACCACAGTTTTAAAGCCATGGATACTGCTCAGCTCCAGAGCCTTAAATCATACAAAACTGCCAGAAATATGAAGCATTTTCTTATTTATTTATTGATTTTTTTTTTTTTTGCACTAGAATATCCTCAGGTACCAGTCCAGGCCTCACATAGTTACTCTCTTAAATGGATATATTTACGGGAAAAATGCAGTAAATTGAGGAAGAGTATGGCTACCTCCTTACCTACAGCCTATCCTGGCACTAAACGGGGGTACATCAGAGAAGTCATGCTCATCAAAATGTTTGTAGTTACATACACCGATAACGTATCTAAATAAAACCCATTGCTCCTGCTATGACTGAACTGTCTTGGTATCTGCCTTCTACATTGCCCTCATTTATGCCTGAAAATTCCCAACACAAGCATCCCTGCAAAAACTGTACTGTTAAGCCCCCCAAAAACTACAGATGACACCCTTAACCATCTGTGCCAACTGCCAGTGCTTAGTGGATTCATGGCTTCCCTGACAGCAACCCTGATGTATCTGACGCTCCGCTTTCTTGATTTATTTTGTCTTGTTCAGCATTATATTCTGCTATGGCAAAATGTTTTAGTCGGGCATGAAAATCCTTAGCTAATCATCTGGGAGCAATGTATGTTTTCTTAAATATGGTGCACCTGCACAAGGTTTCTTTATAGGGAAAGTTATTTCTTACAACTACTGGACCCCCCCCCCCCTGTTTAGGATTAATAGAAACCTTCGGGCATCACCACTCACCCATCAATTATCAATTACCCTACCTGGCAAAATTACAATGATCAGACTGACAGAAAGAATGTGAACCCTTCCCCATAATGGTTGTCCCACACCATGCACATGTGGTGAAGGACTGGTATTCACAGTAACCTATAGCCCGTGAAACAGTCTCTTGCACAACTTCCTCTATTCTGTGGAGAAACATTACAGCAGACACCCAAACCTGACATACTGCCTAAGAATTCCATATACTTCTTATTTAATTATTATCCGTGAATGTCACGTTCATCTTCTCTATATGTTATCTGGCAGCATGGTAGCCCTGTTTTCCCTCTCCTAATGATAGCCGGAAACCAGCCAAGTACCTGAAATGCAGGAACCAGGCTCCAATTTTATTTTTTCAAGCAGAAAACTGGCTCATTATTATCTGATGACTCCTTTGAAAGAAAATGCCATATTCAGAAAGGAGACTAGCAGTGTTCTCTGATATATGTAGTGACCACATCTCAAAATGTGAAACACCTTCAAAAAGGCTAACATGAGAAAAAGTTCATGGCAACAACAGCTATTCTTACTCTTTTTTTATTATTTATTTATTTGTTTATATACGATAGCTGAAAAATTTCCAGTCACTTTGATTTATCGTTAGTTCTACTGACTGTAACTTAATAATATGTAGGGAACCACTTGACACAAAAATTTAAAGAAAAAAGGTACATTATCTTGATAAGCCAACCCCATCCCCATGTGGAAAGCCACTCTGTCAGCCACAGCCTCAAACCGTGCCACACAGTCCTACTACTATCATCTCTCTTTCATCCCTTCTCTTTCATCATTAATTTTTTCCTTTAATGCCCTGAACCTACCCAGAGACTGTAGCCATTGCCTTATCAGCCCTCCCAACCTACTATGCCCTTCCTGCGGGAACCAAAAGGCAAAAAAAAAAAAAAAAAGAAAAAAAAAAAAGATTGGCCCCTCTAAAAGGAGTGAAGAGAGGAAAATACTAAGCTAATTGCCCTGAAGGACCATTTGACTATGAGCTGAAATGCTCACCATTATACCAAGCTCTATGCAAAAATAAAATATACATGGATACTACCCACCTCCAGCATGCACCTTACCATTATCCCAGGCCTACGTGTCCTCCAATTAAGTTAGGTCATCTAGAATGTAAGCTTGCATAGCAAGTTCATGCCAAAAATGTGATTCCTACACCAGTTACACTTGACTAAAACCCTTTAAGCCCCTCCCTACCCTTACCTCATTTCCTCCCAATTATCCCTCATTCCCATTTAACCTCCTCCAGCCTCAATTCCTGATACTATATTAATCTAACCGCACTTGAAGATGTCCCTGGACAAATCGGTCTATTACCAAACCTCATTTAGTACACTTCGCATTCCTATATAATCTACATAAGTTTTCTGATGATTCTCTAGTACTTTTTGATAACCACAAATATTCCCAGGGGTAGTTGTCACTAAATGCCCTATATACCTGAATATGATATACTCCTAGATATCTGTAAGAGACACTGTACAAGTTCAGATATATTAGTCTTTCATAATAACTGAAATTTTCACAACCGTGGATGCCCTTGGCATATTTCCACTGTACTCTTTTTAATGTACTCATGCTTGTATTCTTATAGTAACATCTCAATTATATATTTGTAAAATATGCACTTAAATAATGGTTATGTCTTGAAAGTTAATACAGAATCAAAAAAATTGATTGAACTTTTAGCCAGTTATAAATTTAAAAGGGGTCTGCCTGCCACTTTATGTAAGTGAGTATTTTGCAAACATCCTGAGGATGCTAGAAATTTGGTAGGGAGATTGTAAAGCAGTGAAACTGTGTTGAAATCCGAGCATTCTAGACTATAGAGAATATGTCATATTCTGCTAGCAAATAGAAAGTAGCAACAGCAGATATCTAGGAAATAGGGTGACATAGCTGGACTTTATGCAAGAGACAGAAGGGAAAGCCCCAATGAAAAGTGTACTAGAGGACTATACCGACTTACTACTTAGTGTGAAAATACAGTAACACAGGCACAGAACCCAGGTTATATGACAAAAAATGTATTACACATATGCAAGGAGCAGGGAAATAGAAAGATAGAGAACCGGTGCCAGTGTTGTATAAAACTGAGGACTGAAATCAGCTGAAGCCAGGCAGCTCAGATTAAGTGGCTATTCCTGGGGGTGGGGTGCCCAGAGCAACAGCTCTGGGTGAAGTACTATAGGGTAAAAAGAAACCCAGAGGAAGAGCCTAGAAGGAACCCATGCATCTTTCCTGCCCAAGTAAATCAGGGAGAAAGTGATTTGCTGAGAAGCTCAGTAGGACTTGTGAAGAGAGACTACATCCCTGCTGCATGAGACTATTCTTAAAGGTACTTTAAATTGTGTTGATACTCTGTGTTATTATTTGGGAAGAACCTGCCAGCTTTTCCATTTTTTTTTTTGTTTGCTTTTCTGAAATAAAACTATTTTTCTTTTATAGACTAGTGCTTTCTATATCACCCTTACAGTAAACTTTCTTTTCTGATATCAATTAAATTATAATGTCATCCATTTCAACCATGCTCATAGTTTGTGTACAGATCAACAGATTCCTCAAAAAAGATCAGCTTTGCCCCTTATGAGGGATTTTACCTCTGTTGCAATACTGCCTTTCTGCTCTCACTCAGGGTTAAACCAACTAGTCCATTCTTGAAATTTGTAAAATGAGATCTGCCACTTTAAGGTTGAAGCTCTAAATGAGAACATCGTCACGTTGCCCCTGCAAATGACAATTTTCTACGTATTACCCATACAAGTGCTTTCACTCTAGGCTCATTAATTTAGAACATTCTGAATCTAAATCAGTACCCTTCTCTTAGCTCATCCCTCATTGACTAAATAAAATTCAAATCCCTCCTTTCGTATACGTTAGATCCAAACAGTCATATGTCTTTTAGCTGCTAGCTAACAGTCACAAGACCATCTCATGTATTGTCCCATCTATTTAGAACAGTGTCCATTACCATGTCCATAGCTTTTCTAACCTTTTGCCATTTCAGAAACGGAGTCTGATGAAGTCACTATGTACCCCCTAAACCATACTTTGTGTCACCTGTGTTTATCTGCATTTATCAGTGTTGACCATCATTCTCATGAGCCCTAAAGCTTTATGTGGCATACCTAACATTACGTTCTATATTACAGACTGATACACTTTTATAGCCTGCTCTTTTTTCATTCAGTCTTGCATCTCTCATTACTCCCTCTGTCTGCTCTCAGTAGTGTTGATCTGTTAAAACAGCAGCCTTCAATGACATGGTGTAGAGGTAGCAGCTGATTATAGGAATTATGATTCAGACAAATGTGAAGTAAGTTTAGTCCCTAATGCCACAGTCATGATCTACATTGTTTTTCAAGGTGCCTTGTAGTCTAGTTTCAACACACCAATCAAAAAACACACAGTCAGTGACTGTGAACTAGTTATTCCCATATCCATGAAACTACAAGACAGTCTTTGGTGTGACATCACCCATAGGACTTGATTAGGGGATATCCCTATATTCCTTAGCTTCTTCCCTGATTGATGACATGCATGGCTGCTGTTAGGACTAAAATGGCTTCCGATGAGTGTGCATACCTTCACATGTGCATAAGTGAAAGTTCTTATGAATGAACTGGTAGCACCACACACACACACACACACACACACACACACACACACACACACACCTCCAACATGCTATTTATTATTTTATTGATTTATTTTACATTTGTTGATTGGGTTTGTCCGACTGACCTACATAGCCCTTTTTCAGAAGAGGCCCGAGGAGAAAGGCTCCAGCAGAAATTAGATATTAGTCATTTTAACAATTATGGAGATACATTCATCAGAAGAAAACATATGCTTATAGTACATATTAAAATACAGAAATTAAATAATATTTTCATGTAGACAATTAATGAAATGCATTAAACTGGCTTGACTTGTACAACTACTTAACATATTCATAACCAACTATAGCACACAAACTCATTCATCATCCAGAATAATGCTCTGTACTAAAAACGTATTACTGCCCTACTATCCAGCAAGGGACTTCCACTCTATTAACAAGTTCTTATTACTTACTAATAAGTCAAATAGTTTCAGAGACTCACTCTACTCCCATTACATTGCTAAACTCTGGAATAGTATCCCTACACAAATAAAACTGTCCAACAAACAATAGTTTTAGACCACTGCTTAAACAACATCTTAACCAGTCATGGTCCTACACATGCTCATCACAAGGTTACGAGTTTTTGCTCATCATACAATACTCTCCAAATACTCTCCTTAAACGGAATACTATCAACCTGTCACTGAAATGACAATACAATTTTTATACATTATTGCTGCCTGTATAACAAGAGGTTCTCCTGTTCAATTCTCGGCTGGAGTACCTTCTGTGTGGAGTCTGCATGTCCTCCCCATGGTCGAGTGGCATTCGAAAGACATGTGTGAATGGGCATGCCTTCGTTGAAGGTTGGGCATCGGGCTGGCAACTCGGCACCATAAAAAATCTACTGCCAATCATTAGCGGACCGGAGTTCCGCTGTGGTGACCCCTAACTGGGAAAAGCCGAAAAAACAAACAACAACATTCATCAAAAGAAAGACATTTTCTGGTATGTATTATATACAGTTTAAATTATAACCAGTGAAACTGGAATATTTTACAAGGTGTGTTTAGACAGAGATGCAGCAGTTAGAAGTGATATAAATAAAGTTAGAGTAGAGAAGGGAGAGAGAGCAAATGGAAAGAAAGGACACTACGGAGGGTTTATGGAGGGCAAGTACATTGACAGATCCATTTACTTTGCAGGTCCATTTACTATTCATTTATCTCACCATTAATCTCCAGAATTGCAGCAGGTTGGGCCACATTTCTCCACCTTGCCTGAGGATGTTTGAACTCTCAGTAGATCCTGACTCTTATCCTCTCTCATTGGCTTCTCCCATTCTTGGATCATCTCTATACCTCTGAGACTGCTCTGGGATTATTGCTCTTATACATGCTTAGCTTGCCTTACAGAAAAGTTAAGAAAGACAGAGAATGTTGCAGTATCAAAACTGAGATATAATCTGATACAGGGGTGTAGCCAATTCCATTTTGTACTCACAAACTTTTATTTCTGCCCCATACCCAGCTGACATTTAAAAAATGAGACATCTTTCAAAATGTACAAATTGTTTTCAGCAGTTCTTTCTAAAACTATTACAGATATTGTTTTTGGGTTAACAATTTTCCCTACAAGCAAGTTATGTACCCGAAGCATTGCTGTAGATAGTTCTAGACATGATATAGTCAGTAAAAGCTACAATGTATTGAGTGATGCAAAGAAAAAAAATGTAGTCTGCAGAGTTCAAAAAGTATGCCTGACTACACCCTTGACCTGATAGCCTACATTTTGTGTACTGTTGGATACATATACACTTGTACAAAAACAGTTAAAAGAAGTTATTAAATTGTTCACTGGTGATGAGCTATTTATACACATGAACAAAAACAGTTATAAGAAACTACTAACTGTTCACCAGTGATGAACTATTAAAAACATGCAGTGAAATATGAAATAAAATTACTTTTGATAAAGATTTTGAAAAGTCAGAAAAGTTCCTAAATGCAAAAGTGTCTGAATGCTTGTAGGTCAGATTTTAAATACTTCTAAAGTAGAACTAGTGTCTTCCCTTATCATTACAAACTTGACCCTTGACTCCCGAAAACTGCAGAGTAATCAGAGCTTCATAAATTCAGGACTACATGTGTGGCAAATTTCTGCTGTCTAACTTGTCAGCATCTGGGAAATGAAAGCAAGTGCCAAACATGAAAAGACCCACAGCACATTGTAGACTCTGTTCGCCTTTCTTAAATGACAAACACTTAACAGGCCTCATATATTTTCATGTTTGTCATTCGGTGGCATATTGATACATTGTACAGTTCTCTTTAAGATATATGTGACAAGTTAAGACTTTAAAAGCTAATTACTTCAGAAGTACAACTTACTTAGCCATTATTTTCACAAAGTGTATAAACTTGTGAACTTTTCTCTTGGCTGATTAGGTATTAGTGTGAGATTACTTAAACAGTAGTACATAATAACAGGTTTTCATTAGAACTACAAACTGCTGAACTGTGTCCTACAAGAAGCCAGCTATGAAAAATACGTAAAAGCGTGGGTGTCTAAAACATCTCTTTGAAATATGAGATTTATTCTTCATAAACTGACTCCAAATTAAAGCTCGGCATTACTGTACATGTCTGAGAACACCTTTAGTGTCTATACTCACCAGACAGGAATGCTTATCACACTTCAGGCAATTACCACACTGTATAATCCTCACAAAATAAAACAACAGTAATAACTAATAATACCTAGTAGCAATTTGAAAGTTCTGGTTTGTCATTTATCATCTTTATGTATATATCAAAAGCAGTCAACGCCCTTTGGCAATCTTTCAATGCCTAATACTGATGTTCCCAACCATAAATCATTTGAAAGTGCTTGTAACAAGTAGCGTCGTAAATAAAGTAGTTTAACTCCAATAAGGGGGCGTACCTATTAGACATCATAACATTTTGCTGAATAGCTTAGGGCTTTCATGGTTTGTATGATTCTTTCTAAAGTGCACTTAGTTAATAGTTAAACAACCACAGAGTGTTGAGACTGCAGAGTCCCACGCACAGAAGACAATAGACATGGTTAATATGTGTGTCATCTGTGGGCTAGAGAGACAATAAAGGCCTTTATTCTTTTTCCACATAGGGCAGAATAAGCAGTAATTTGATTTATGGAAAGCAGGCATCAACAATTTAGCAAATGAGGGGATTTGTACTTACTAGTTAATTTTCAGTGTAGCTTTTTTGTAAAACGCTGAAGGCACTGGGCTTTGCCTGCAAACGTAGTAGTGCATTCATGTAGGTCAAGGTATGCAACTTAACAACCTGCTGAACTAGAAGTCTAAAACATTCTGATTCCATTTCATGTCTACCTAATGGTATATCATAATAGTAGATGACTGAAAATGTCCTTTTATCTAATCACAGGACACAGGCTATTCAGTCTGAAAAGAAATAGGATGAATCTTGAGTTAATGAAGTTAGCATTGACTGCTTTTCTTTAAAGTGATGGGAGAGATGATATAGTAATACACTGACAGAAGCAATGATAAACAGTGAAGTGGTTACACAGTATTTATTGTCAGAATAGCCAATGAACAATATTGCATAAATAGTCCTAAAATGGTTTCCTAGGACTTAAGAAATTATATTTTATGTATTTATTTATTATTGACATTTGATTATCGGGAAAGTCTGATTGAGTAAAAGCCCATTTTCAGTGGCGGCCTGAGGAGAAAAGCTAATTATTACAAAACATTTTAAGAACAATAATTTTACAGTATTCAAAAATAAACCCAAAACATGTGTAGTTTAAATAATTGTAACAAATTAGACATAATATAAAAAACACTGGTTAAGAATCGATGCAAGTTATTTGAAAATCATTTAATATTTAGAGAAATTTTAGACAGTTTACAGAGAAATTAAAAGTAAGTTGGCTTAATGCAAACAGGAATTGCAATATGAAGTAAGAGAAAAACAGGTGTATGTTATATTTAGAGAGAAAGTCAGGGAAGAGAATTTGAAAGAAGTAAGGAAATAAGTAAAGAAGGGAGAATAAGGAGGTATAAGGAATGAAGAGGTACTATGGGCAGCCACGGTGGTGCAGCGGTTAGCGTTGCTGCCTCACAGCAAGAGGTTCTCCAGTTCGAGCCTTGGCTGGGGTGCCTTCTGTGTGGAGTCTGCATGTCCTTCCTATGGTTGCATGGGTTTTCTCCGGGTGCTTCGGTTTCCTCCCAAAGACATGCTGTAGGTGGATTAGACACTCTACATTGGCCCTAGGTGTGAGTGTGTGTTCCTTCTGTGGAAGGTTGGGCGCTGGGCTGGCAACTCGACACCATAAAACTCCACTGCCAATCTTGAGCAGACAGGTGATCCGCTGTGGTGACCCCTAACTGGGAAAAGCTGAAAGAAGAAGGAATGAAGAGGTACTAGTTCCTATTTAGGGATAAAGTTTATCCTAGTTTTGAGCAAGAACAGAGACAGATTTTAGCTATGGAGTCTTTCAGAGTGCTTTTGAAAGATGGGAGGGAGGTTATTGACCTGATGGATACAGGTAAGGAGTTCCAGGCCTTAGCAACCTTGTACAAGTACAGACAATGCCCAGCAGATTTGATAAGTTTATAGACAGACAGGAGTTTTTGGTCACTGGATCATGATGACCAACTGGAAACATAATTGTGGAGAATGTTTTTTAGTACTGGACAGGCAGATGGATGCTGGATAATTTTATAGGTGGTAAGAAGCTGGTTATATGTTATTTGTTGAGGCAGTTCTAACCAATTTAGTCTTTTCAGTGCTATACAGTGGTGGGTTATAGCATTGTCGCCTCACAGTAAGACGTTGTCCTGTTCGATTCTCAGCTAGAGTGTCTTCTGTGTGGAGACATGCGTGAATGGGCGTACCTACGTTGAAGGTTGTGCATCAGAGCTGGCAACTCGGTACATAAAAATCTACTGCCAATCATTAGCGGACCAGAGTTCCGCTGTGGCGACCCCTAACCGGGAAAAGCCAAAAGACACAACAACAGTGGTGGGTTGTAAAAGGGGTATTCGCTGCAAATTACCAACTTTGTTATAGTATTGTTCAAGTTTTGTTTTTTGTGTGTATATACATGCTAAGGAATAAAACTGCCCTTCAGTTTAGCATCACTTGCCAACAAGATGATAAAGTTACTTGCTTTCTACAGATTTCACTAAACCCTTTGCTCTGCTTTAAAAAAAAATCTGTTTTGATGAAAAGTCACTACTGATTGTTACTAAAGAGTTGGACAACTCAAATCCCATTACAGAACAGGGAATAAGCTTAATTAAATAGGAAGAAAATGAATCATTCCTTTCATAAGAAAATTATTTTTTGCACAAGAAAAATATGTATTTCAGCTTCTAAGATCTACAATTAGAAAATTTAAAAATAATATATATATTTTATTTTATTTTCCATTTGTTTACTGGGTTAGTCCATCTAAACACAAGGTGATGGTTTTCAGTGGAGGCCCAGGGAGAAAAGCTCCAGATACATAGTAAAAAAATTATTAAAAAAAATAATAAAAATAATAAAAAAATTATATAAACATAGCTATTTTGTACTAAGAGCATAAAAAATATAAAAAGAGTACAATCTGAGTTTTACAAATGTTGCAGCATACAGTGATTAGAATATTGAGAAACAAGTTAAACAAGATATTGTACAACAAATATACAGTTGCTTGAACATAAATTCAAAAAGAAGTTTCTGCAGACAAACACAGTCATAAACTAGAAATCATATCTATAAAGGTGGCCTAAACATCTGGTTCACAGTACTATGCACTAAGTGAAACTACACAGTACACCTGTGATCTAGGGATGTTGAAAGTCAGGAACAGGTGAAATTATTCTGGTTCTCTACAGGAACATATCCAAGTTTTGAATAGGAGATCTTTTAGTAGGGATTTGAAAGTATGTTTACTATTTAGACATCTAATGTCAGGGGGTAGAGAGTTCCAGGCCTTAGCAACTGCACAGGAATAAAGAGATTGGCCTGAGCTATGTATGCAATTGGCAACAGTCAGTAGGGCGGTATTGGAAGATCTTAGTTGATGTACATTATTATGGAAGGTGAGCAGACCAGAGAGGGCAGGTATTTTATTTGGTTGGTATAGCAGTTGATGGGTCAGGAGAAGTTGATTGTATTTTAGCAGGTTAGGGAGTTCTAACCATCCTAGTTGTCTTAGGGAGAGGCAACGGTGAGAACAAAACTTAGCATTGGTTGCAAATTTACAGATTTACTATGCAACTAGAGAAAGAACAAGTAACAATATAATGTCTGAAAATTAACCATAATAGATCTTACCTTTCCAAGCCATCTTGCTTATAAGTGATCAGTAAGTATGTACATACGTATAAACATACTTAAATTGCTGCATATTCTCAGTAAACGATCAAACACATCATCAAGCAATGAAATCACAGGCAAAATCCCAACAACTTTACAAATAATCAAAATGCATAAAATATACTCACAATGAAATGCAGTGTGGAATCCCCCTGCACTCCATATTATGATCAACTTTCTGCTACTTATATATGCCAACTATGGGGTCAAACAATAAAGGGAAAAGGGAGAACTCCCTAAATTTCACTGTTAGGCAATCACAAACTAACTGTACGTTTGACAATTGGTGAATAAGTTAAAAAATAATCATCAATAGCAATAAAAATTAGGAAAATTGCTTATTTCTTATTGAAAGTTAGCTTAATTTCTCAGCAAATGACTCATTCCAAACTAAGGTATTTTGTTTACTAAACAATGTGGTGTTACATATCAATTAGTCTGAAATTTGTATACAGCTTTATTGAAATCTAATGGAGAAGTCAAACACAGAGTATTGAGCAAACTAGGAAAACAATCGAATAAGGGATTCTTTGTCTTTGAGCATTACATAGAA
>NC_056731.1:699477056-699512056 GCF_019279795.1 Protopterus annectens
CCCTGTAGCCATTGGAGACTGTCTGCTGTTAAGGGACCCCTAACTGCAGCAAGTTATCTTATTTTGATATTTTCTTATATATTTATCAAGCCAGCAAAAGCTTCTACAACAATCTTGTGTACTTAATAAACTAGGTGGGTAATAATAACTCATCGGACGAGAATCCTGAGGATCTGGCACCACTCTTCTTCTTAAAAATTCAAATAAATTTCTGGTTATAGTAACAGTGTTTTGTCAAGTAGCAGGCTTCATAATTTCAATAAATGTTTTATCACTGATATAATTCCCTTGACTTAGTTAAATCCTTCTAGTGGACATTCTCTTCACTAAAAGACACATTTTATGCGGCTTTAGGTATAGGCACCTGCATGCTAGTTTTTGCAGGGAGTCCCCATAATCATGTTTGATTGTCTGGGGATCCTCCAAAAGCTGCTACTGGGTGGGGTAAATGAAGAGAATAACAAAACTCACTCATTCTCCAATTATGTGGTTTATCTGAAACAGGGTTGTGATATGACCCTGTTAGGATAAAGCCGATAATCAGTGAATAAACATGAGCAAGGTAGGTGATAGACACTGGCATCCCAGAGTGACCAATCTCAGCACTTACCTTGGATTTTAAGAATGCTCCTAATCTTCAGGGATGGTTTTCTCTTTCAGGGAGTTTTATAAATACTGGCAGGACTACAGGCAGCTCTCAAATTCTTTTCTCCATAATTCTTGGCAAAGCCAAAAATAATGGCAGAATAAACACTCAAAAAAGGAAACACATTTTAAATATTACTTTAATTCACATAAACAGTTAAAAGAATAACATAGTTTGCTTCAATATGCATGTATTTGGAGAACTATAAGCATGAAATTGTAATGTCTAGCATTATTGACTGTAATCCTGAATGACTTACTAGCAAATCAAACGTTTTACAAGGTAAAGGGCAAAAATACAAGGCAAAATCAAAGGCATTCTATGAAATCAAAAGCAATGATTATATAACATGTCATACAAACTTATAAAATCTACATGTGGCAACTATTCTCTGTGTGTGCTATTACAATACTGTTTGGTGTTATGCAGCTGTAATGATGTATGTGATGAAAGGCATGAATTCGGTCTATAACAATGTACAAAATGGTGGGTAATGTACATCTCAGCTATGTGCAAACAGGTTTATAATAAAACACAATCAGAGGTGCACATACAAAATGGTAAATACAGTATATGATATGCAATAAACATAATCAACATGTATGAGACAGGGCACATGACATTTTTGCTCAAGATACATCGCAGTACAGCACATTGGATATAGTCCATAAGGTTTATTTATACTTTGTATAACAAAAAATACAAACTTGTGATATTAGCAAGTGTACTCTCATGATCATGCAACATTCAATGTCTTAATACCCCTGTATTGATGGATATGAATAGAAGGCTCATCATACAGCTGAATATCTTACTCCAGTACATTACATGGCATATAGTACCCACTTTATCAGAAAAGACACGGTGATTACTTGGCCATTTCTTGCTATGTCATCCATGATTATGCATACAAAACACAAATGAGTACAGCCTGTACACACACACACACACACACACACACACACACACACACACACACATATATATATATATATATATATATATATATATATATATATACATATATATAGATAGATATATGTATATATATTATATATCAATATATCAAGACAGAAATGTCATGACACTCTGGCATACAACACTTTCATGTTCTCCATTCCAAAAGACTTACTACAGTGTAAGTTCACAGTGCCACTAAAAGAATACCCTTAGGAACATGACCCTAGTGTAACCCATTAGACATATAGGCCTTTCACCAATATAATTCACAGACTCTTAAACAAACTTCTTACTTCTATGGACCACTATTTGTCACTCAGTGAGTACCAGATTTGTCTTGAAGTGTCAATATGCCATCTACTTTTCCATTACAATGCATTTTTACATACAAGTAATGTGTCATGGTGACATCCCATGGGAAAAAGTACATTTATTCTAAATGTGTTGTAAGAGGAACATGCAGTGGTACACTTAAAAGGTATATGCAGATTAGATGTGCAATGCAACATGGTTAATGGGGGGCATCACAACATCATATAACTGGAATAGAATAGAATAGCTTAGAGCAACTGGACAATCACAAGCACAGTGACAGCATGTTATACACAGAATTTTTGTGTGTGACACAGACATATTATTGTCCCTCAACAACTGTATCACTATCGCCACCTACATTTGTATTATGCTTATATATGTCCCTGCACAATTAAAACAATGCAATGATGAGGGTGATTATACCTTGTAATAGTTCAGACAGAAAAATATGAGTTCTTGTGGCACAACAAGGATAACAAAAGGTATGCAATTTTGTATTAACCAATTGCCATCATAAGGCAGTTAAACAGCCTTGTAAGACATGTAGAGTTCAAGTACTTGCCAGTAAACATCTGTCTACAGCAATAAGACAATTGTGACAGTAGACAACCATTCAATAATAGAATGGGTAGGATATGCATAAGATAGCAGGCAGTGAAAAAACACTAACAATACAAGCAACTTATATGAAAGGCATTCCAGTTAAAAAGCAATATGACAGTTAAACACATATGTCTGTCCTTTAGTTTGTGTCAATAAAAACTGCATAAACTCCAGTTATCAAAAACATCCTATTTATATCTCCAATGACAACATTGAACATACATTTATATTGTTATTCAAAATAAATCAATGACTATTACACTTACCTTGTTGATGCATTATGGTTAGTCTGGTCTAAAGAATGCACATTTATTCCTGAAGTTTTAACTATGTTAAGAGTCTTTCTGGGGAAATAAGTATTGACAGTGATAATGTATATCTCTGTCACTCCACTGCTCCTCAAGCCTGTACATACACTCTATGCACAATAAACAACTTTGTGCATGGTCTTCATCACCTACAGACAAGAACACAGGGTGTATTACTGCAACAACAGGATTGTGTCAGGTCAGTATATAATCACTGACATGTGCAACAAAATAGTGAAAAAATAGTAAGTATTACATGTCAGCTATCTTTCACATGAAATACAATATCTCAGTTTGTGTATTCGGTCATGTACACAAACTGGAGGAACCTTGATTCAAACCTACAATTCTCATCTGTGTTTGCACTACAAAACTGAATCCTACCTGCCTAGCTAATCCATCTTGAAGGTGACTGCATGGATTCATGGAAGTGAAAAACTCAACTATATGAATATGCAAGGAAGAATTAAACACAATAATATGTGAAGTTATGTTCCTAAATTAAATGATAAATAAAAGTACAAGTGCTGCCATGTGTTGTGGATTTGAACAAGAAAAGTATACAACTGTGAGTGTATGTCACTACATTGCTCTCAGCAATAACAAACAAGTACAACACTTCAGAGTTCCAACTATCATAGTTCACAATAAAGCATGTGACTGCATTTGAAACACATACAGCAACTACACAGCAAAGGAACTGCGATGCATTAGTGGTATTTAATACATAATAAACAAGTAATTTATGTAAGAGGGCAGTCAAGGTAAAAAAAAACGAATGGATTATTACATAATATTGTGTAATTCAAAATGTATAGGTAACATACACTATGTATTACTCAGCATTTACACATACAGCCTTTTTGACAGAAGTATAATGTTTGTGGAAACTTTGCACATAACAGCGATATCTGTAGTTATCCATGGCCTAAGTGCTACAGGCATCAGTTCACCACAGAAATGCTAGATGTGTAAAAAATCTGTACTGCATAAATCAACAACCAGTTATAGATCTCCCATATCTGTTAAGAAAAATGGAACTGGCAAAATAACATACAAAATAGTCTACACTGAGATTCTAACCCATATACATTTATGAAACATTCATATTGGCCTATTGATTAATCATTTGAGCTGATGTGCATCACACTTCCTTTAAAGTTGTAAAACTTTATTGAATAATGACTGAATATGCTGTAAAATAATTCTATTTACTAATGTTACTATGTTACTGTTTCTGTATTGTCATATATTACCGTGGAGCTTTTCTCCCTGGGTCTCCACTGAAAGTGGGCCTCTGACCCAGTCGGACATACCCAGTTAACAAATGTAATAAATACATAAATATGCATTTATCTACTTTATAACATTATCATGTGCCAAGCCAGCAAACTGAGTTTAACTGCCATAGCTTGCAAAAATAAACATCAGAAGGTACTTCTGAAAATTAAAAATGGCATCAGTGCACAACTGTGTGAATCAATAAATACCACACATCTCCACATAGAGTGATAAACCTACAGCCATAGGACAGAATAAGGATTACAGATTCACAATTCTCATTGTTGCATTTTGTGTTACAATCTCCAACATGTTTCAGAAATGCTGACATGCATTGGTCTTACATTCATGAAAATGATTAGAGCAAACCTGAATATTGCAATAATGTCACATTTTCTATAATTTAGAGATTATTAATTTATGTATTATTCAGCATTCACACATACAGAAGTATACTGTGTGATGCTTCTATTCGCTTTGTGGATAATGGAAAAATGCATAGTCAACCGAGGCCTAAGCGCTATAGGTGTTAATGAACCACATCCATGCTAGAGTGCTATAGGGGTCAATGAACCACATACCTGCTAGATGTGTAAAAAGTTGTACTGTATAAGTAGCCAAACTACAAGCCTTCCATATGTGATGCGCAATATTATCTAAATGTTTTTAATTCCAAAAATAGGCTACAATGGGATTTGAACTCATACATAGGAGATCAGCAGTCACTTTGCCATATTGCTTAAGCATTTGAACTAAATGATATAACAATTCATTACTGATTATAAAAGCAGAATTTATGGAATATCAGTAGCAGGTGTATATATATATATATATATATATATATATATATATATATATATATATATATATATATATACAAAGACTGTACGAATGTGTGTTTATAAGCAAACATCCTTTAGAATATGTACACTGACCTAGAATAGTTGTGGATAACAACAGAATGTGTTGATACTCGTATAGTAACTTTAATGAGTGGAACTTAATTTCCTTTATGTGCATTGCAATTATCACTACATATACTCACAGAATACACTTCAAACAGTCTCGTAAACAGATATGCCTACCATGCTTAGGTGTTAAGGTATGAATTATGCAACTTAATGTAGGCTTCTGCTGGATAGCATTAGACATCTGCTACCCTCGGGCAAATATCCCCTGCATCCTCATAATGTAGGCCATGATAGCTTTGGTGGACCTGCACACCAGTTTGGTAGATCCCACTACATCTGAAGTGTTCCCTCTCATTAAATTTTTGCATACCAATCATCGAGAAATTCCTGGTTGGGGGGGTGCTCGCATTCTCTGCTCATGTGCAGCATAAACCGTGAGCATTTGGGTGCTCTCCTCCTCAGTCCAATTCAGTGCCCAGACACACTGAAACCTCCTTTTGGTCAACATTCAAAATATTTCCATTGACACTGGTACAAAAAACCTTGAAAAATGTTAACTGAGGTACCACTCAGTTCACAGGTAGTAGTGCTATGAACAGTAAATGTATCAATATCACATTTTAAAGTCAGTGCATAAAGGATGGTAGGAGACTACTGGAGTGCATAGACACATTACAGATATTTGGATTTAGTGATACCTATTTAGCCATTGCTCTGAACACCATACAGTTATGCTGAGCCATTGGTTAAGACATTGAATTTTGAGAAATTACGTGGACGTTCACAAATGGGATTCCAAAACATAGAATGTTAATGAACCTCATTAATTATGTATTGTGAAAATGCTACTTAAAAAACATGTGCAGATAGCTAAACTCACTTTAAGCTATAGCTGATTTACAGCTGGCTTTAAAGCTAAGCTGTTATCTGCTGGCTAGGTTGAGGGGGAATAGGTTGCTGTTATCACATATGTATGTTCTCACTAACCTGTATAAGTGGAGAAAACCCAGCAAACAAAGGATAAAAGTCCACCTTGGTTCAGACAAATCACAAACGTAAGCAGCAAAAAACCAGCAAGGACAAAGAGCTAAAACCATAAGTTTCATTATAGAGCATACAAGATAAGCTCTTTCGGACAATTCCTTCAGAACAAAGAACAAAGCGTGTTTAACTGATTTAAGTAACACTTGACCAATCACAGACTCAAAACTGCACCACACCTCTTTCCTCTTTTTCAGATCTCTTGCTTATAGCAAGTTTACCATTTCAGTACCTGAGCTTGCGTTCTCTCAGAATGGGTTTTAGGGGAAGATATCCATTCGACCCTGGGGGTTTATCAGCTTGTAAATCTGCTACTCAATGGGCTTCTGCCATTTCTGTTCGATTGCGTATATCACCCCCTCTTTTATTTGATTCACATAACTGTAGTACCATGAAAGTAAAGTTATGTTCAGGTTTATTTAACTTGTGCTGATATAAAGCACTCGTATTTTTATTAAGTTTAATGTCACTTAAGTGCTGCAGTATGCGATCTTTTAATCTTCTGTTCATTTTGCCCACATAAAACTAAGTACAGGATCCACATTTGGCAAGATATATCACATTGCAAGAGCAACACTCAGCATAGAGTTTAGGTTGGTATCTTACCCCTGTAATCAGGTGTATGAAAGTGTTGTTTTTAGATACTTCTTTACAAGCCTTGCATCTGCTGGAACAATAAGTCCCAACCCTTTCACTTGTAGGCAACTTTGCATTGAAGCTGGTAGTTGTTTTATATAAAAGTTTCTTAAGATTTTTGTTTCTTTTATACAAAAACTTAGGAAAGCTGCCCACTAACAACCTAAGTTCATCATTGTTGCCTAAAATCTTCCAGTTATTTCTCACAATATTGCAGATGCCTTTTATATCACTGCTGTATTTCATTGGCACTCTGCATTCAACCCCTTGTTTTCATTGCTCACTTTTTCCAGTGACTTGCCTTTATTACTAAACCATGCTTTGCCTTGTGTTCTCCTCTTCTTTTTGACATCGCATACAATGTCACTTACTGTTTACTGTCACCACATTGTTTAAATTTGTCAGATAATTCTAGCTCACTGTGAAGTTGTGAATCATCAGTGATTAGTCTGGATGTTCTCAGTGCTTGTCCTTTTACTATATTATAGAACGTATGTTGCGGATGCACGCTGTCGTAACTAAGCAATGTATTCTCCCAACATGTTTTCCTGTATAATATGGTCCCCATTTCACCGTTCTTATCTAAAAATACCTGAACATCCAGAAATACAATCTTTTTATCTGAGTAATTCAGGGTATAGTGTAGAAAACTGGTGGTGCTTTCCAAATATGAGACAAACTGACTAAGTTCCATTACATCACCTTTCCAAAGAAAAAAGACATCATCCACAAACCTACAGTAGAAGATGATCTTGTCTCTCCATAAATCCTTGATAGTAAAAATATGTTCTTCTTTCCAAATCCCAAGTACTATGCTTGCATAAGAATTGGTGCAGGGTGTTCCCATGGAAACAACCCACCGCTACCAGTAAATCTTCTCTCGAAACATAAAGATGTTATTTGTCAGTGTCCTAATAAAACAACACAGACACCCAAAGACATTTGATGACCTTTATTGTAATGAAAATGAATAACAAACATCAAACTTTATTGAGCCACACAAATTCAACATTGCAACAAATAGGATAGTAAACATGAGGGCAGCACACCCATTCACACTTGGATAAGCAGCATCCCCCACTTGCTCACTTATCATAATAATCATTAAGGCAGCATCCCCGCTCACCTTAATATCATCAATTCCATAATTCCATTCCAAATCATCCACCATCAAATTACCACCTCAATTCCAAATATCCTACTTAGGGGAAAAAAAGAGGGTCAAGCCTGACCCTGTTCTCCGCCCACCAGCCCAAAGGGCTGTTCCCCGTCAGACCATACCACTTTTCAGTAGATCCTCCACCTTCAAGCCCAAGTTAAGATTAAATAAATCAAGCCCAAATTTATTGAAATGAACTATATTTGACATATACCATACATGCTGCCTGCTTTCAAACTCCGCATGCTGTATCTTATGCACCCCAATGTCCTTCAAACCTTTCGCCAACGTAAAATTAACATACCTCCGAGCTTTCTCTACTGCCTTAAAATTCCTTGCCTCTCTCCACACCAACTGGGGAATAATCTCAGACCATATCAAAACCAAAGACAGTTGCATCCTCCTCAATGCTAACATATCCTCACAAATGTGATATACCAACTGCCTTTTTGGAATCTTACCTAAATCATTCCCTCCTAAATGAATCAACAAAACCTGCGGCAACACCCATTGACTCTGTAACCCATTAAATACCTGCAATATCCTGCTCCATATCAACCCTCTAACACCATGCCAGATGACCTTCCATCTAAAATGGCTCAGCCCCAAATTCATTCCGTTGCATCTAATTGCTGCACACCTAGCTGCCAAAAAGATAAAAGAATGACCCAAGATGATGATCCTTCTGCTACCTAAAATAAAAAATAAATTGTAAACAAAGCCTGCTACAAAGCTACTTAATATAAGACAAAAAGGCATTGGAAGCAGGCTTTGTTAAAAATAAATTGTAAACAAAGCTTGCTACAAAGCTACTTAATATAAGACAAAAAGGCATTGGAAGCCCACCTTCCCACCCTCTTGATGATTTCTATAGAACTTCCTTTCTTCACTAAGTCTGATGCCCAACCCATCCTAAAAGAATGAGAAGAAAATTTATCCCCTTCTAAACCAACACTACAAAGAGCCCTTCTCATAATCAAATTCAATTGCTCACCCATCAAGCCTTTACCACCTACTGAAGTAAAAACCAAGCCTTGCACTCTATCCCTCTGAATCACCCACACTCTCTTTCCCCACACCACAGGACATCTCCAGCTTACCTCAGTTGCTTCCAATACCATCAGGGCCTCACATCCCTCCTGATCTGTCTTTGAAGACTACAGCCAAATGTGAACCACCCTACGCAACATCAACACATCCTCCCATAGTAACAAACCCAATAACTCAGACACTCTAAATGCCCCACAATACATCCACACGCAAACCATGCTCCACACTACATACTCCTCCAAGGATCCACACACCTTACCTAAACCCTGTATCAACCGGCTTAAAATCTCCTTCATTACCCACTATCTCCTATCTATGACCCCACCTTCAACTCTGTCCCAACCCTCTAACACTTGACTCACCACCCAAGACCTAGTCCAATCCTGCAATCCAGCCAAATGAGTGAAAGCAGCAATAGCTGCCAACACCACCCTCACTGTCCTAACTGCCCTTCCCTGTTCCCTCAACATGGCCAAGTAACGCAACAACAAAACCTCTGACCACTCACACTCCTCATGCGGTAACTGCCTCAAGAACTGGTCAAAATGAAATAAAGCCCTACTGTAAGCTCTTCTCGTAGACACCGCCTATGACTGCTGCACCAACCTGCCAATTACTATGGACCAATCTGCAAATATCCTCCGGAATGTCTGCCGGATTCAATGCCGCTGTTGGGGCTACCTGCCAAAACCTGTAAAACTGAAAACGAGACAAGCTACCAGCTATCTCATTTTTAACCCCAGGCACATGCAATGCTGTGAAGGAAAAGTTAATCATTAAACTTTGCAATACCAGTTTCCTGAGAACAAGTAACAAACAGGGAGATTTAGCTGTCTTAACCTGCAACACTCTCACCACCTCAGTATTACCCAGATAAAAAAACACCCTCCTACCTTTTAAACAATCCTGCCAAACCACCAAAGCCGCCCAGATTGGCATCAACTCCAAAAAGGCAACATGCCGTTCCCACTCTTCTGACCAATGCTCCGGCCAAGGGGCCGAAAACCATTGGCCTGCAAAGTAAGCTGCCATGCCCAGACCCCCAGCTGCATCAATAAACACCTGTAGCTCCCATTGCTCTACCCAGTCTGACTACCAAGAGGAAATCACATTAAACTGTTCCAAAAATTTCATACACAACTCTAGATCCTATTGCACTAGCTTAGTGACCCGCACCCTGTGGTGCTTACTCCTCCATCCTTTCAAAAGGAATGCTATAGACCAGCAAAATGTGCACCCCGGATGCACAGTCCTACAAGCAAAATTCATCAAACCCAACAATTCCATAACCTCTCGCACCCGGACCTTGGACATGGACTTCACCCAACAGATTTTCTCCTGCAGCCGAACCAACTTATCATGCGGTAAACAAAACAAACCTGGTCCTGCATCTACTGCCAAGCCCAAAAAATCCAACACCTTTGCAGGACCCTCTAACTTATGCTTAGCCAAAGGAACTTCAAGGGACTCACACATCCACACAAACTCACGCAGAGCTGCATGCGCCTTATCTCGACCATCACCCACCAACAAAAAATCATCTAAATAGTGAACTGCTTGCTGATCCTCCACCCTCTGCTGCCAAATCCAATGGTGTACTGAGCTAAACTTTTCAAAAGTGGAACACACCACTGCACATCCCAAAGGCATGACCATGTCAAAATAAAATTTATCCCCAACCACCATGCCCAACAAAGACCAATTCTCCTCCCGCACTGGCAACAAATGAAAAGCCAACTCAGTATCTACTTTAACTAACCAGGGATCCTCAAAACTCCTGATAATTCGAACCGCATCATCCAAAGATGAATATGTGACCGTAACCTCTGCACTGGGTATGAAGTCATTCACAGACTTACTCCCAAGGTATGACAAATGATGAATTAAACAAAATTCATCTTGCTTTTTCTTAGGAACCAAACCTAACGGTGACACTTTAAAGCTAGAAAACAGAGGGCAACTAAATGGACCTAACAATCTCCCTGCCTGACACTCCTTGTCAATCAACTCCTGCAAAATCCCCTCCCTCTTACAGACTTCAATTTTTTACTTACCTTACCGTCTCCCACCAACGTGGACTTAATTGAAAAAACACTTAAAAACCCTCAATTAATTACCCTGTCACACTCGGCAATGGGTAATGGACCAGGAACGACTCCAAAATCTGGACCTTAATAGGGGAATGAGTCCCCTGGTCACCTCCTAACCCCATGAAAGGACCCCCCCCCTTAGCCCCCGAAAATTAGCCTGGCCTCGTCCACCTAGCAATGCAAGGCAAGAACTAACCAAACCTCTAGGACATGCAGAATAAGACGTCTGCCCACCAATAGGGCTCCCTCCCCCCACATTCTGTAACAGAATGACCTCCCATACAGTACAGCAAATATGGGAAAATTTACAACCTACCCAAGAACACTTCCCTGCATTAAATGCCCAACATATCCCAGAACCTCCCTCAGATGGTTGAGCCAATCTACTACTCTATACACCAGTGTCTATCATGGTAGAAAGCCAAATGTCCGGGTGTCTAACCTCCTATGGCATGGATTTATCCACCGCCTTCCACTTACGAAACTTCTGATCATACCAAAACCATGTATAGCCTGGCTGCAACCTCTGTGCTTCCCTGACAGTCAAAAAATAGGCCAAAAGTGGAAGAGCCAGCGAAATATCCCTCTCCAACCAAGCCACCATATAGTATATAAAACCAAGGACCCAATTATCCCATGACCTAGGTCAAAACCTACCTACCCTTTTGTGACCTATGACTGCCAATGCTGCAAAAAGGTCCTTCCCATTAGTCGACTCTGCCTCTGTCAACCGTTGAAACCCATCAGCATCAAGCAATTTGAAAATATCAATGAAGTCCCCTTTCCAAATCTTCTCCTTCACCACCAACGATATGTGGGGGGGTCAATACAATGGGTGCCCCTTCCTGACATAAAGCCTGTGTCACCAACCAATCCCCCGGCCGTGACCCAAAGTCAGACCTCACAACATCTAAGTCAGACCCCAAATCTGGAGCAAGCAATGATAATGTGTTATCAAAAAAACCCTCACAATCAACCAATGCCTCTAAACCCCTACTAATTACTCTCCACCACAAACTCGCATCACAAACAACAAGCAATGCTGGCTTTGTAATCTGCATCAGGAAGAACCACCTGTAACTATGGCATGCAACCAATATAAAGGAGTGGAGACAACATCAACAAACAACGCCCGACTATAATCCATGCTTATAAATCACTTTACACAAATTCCTACTTTCAAACAGCAAAATCAGCTCAAAAGTTTTCTGTAGAGTATTTGGTGTACTGAAAAACCATTTCAGATACCTGAAAGTGAGGAAAGGAATTTCTAACTCAGTTTACCTGAACAGCATGCTCCCTACCCTCGGACCGCCGAACTCTGCATATTAAGCACCAACGCCTTTTTTTTTTTGGAGTTGCAAAGCATCCGTTTACATGATGGGTGCGAACCACAGCCACGCATGCGCACCCTCCCTCATGGCTGACCTAATGGCTCCTGACTGACACCATGAGAACTACCAGGGAAAGAAAACTATGAAAGAAAAGAAAAACAAAAAGATCCTGTGACCCGCTCCACAGTAATGCTGCCGCAAGAACCGCTCCACATTAATGCTGCCGCAAGAAGTACTCAACAAGAACATTACTCCATCTCTTTTCCTCTTTTTTTTTTTTTTTATCATGCATGGCCAAATGCGCATGTGTGAGGAACCATTAATATTCCCCAGAAAAGGCCACAAAGCACCACTACCCCCAGGGATGCCCGAAGACAACATAGCAAATAACTACAACCTCCAACGCCACCAAAACAAAAGAAGCACTAGCAAACAGTTTAAACCAACTCTTAGAGGGGTGATGCCATCGATCTGTGTTGCTAACTCCTCTACCCCAAGAAATGATAACAATGCTAGCGTTATGACCGCCAGCAGCCGACGGAATGACAAACCCATATCCCACAACCAGAAAACAAGTAGAAGGCAACTGAAGGCACACCAATACACCCAAACACAGCCCATCAACACGCGATCTGCTAAACAATGTTCCAGCAGCTCTCTACCTTGCTATTGCCAGACATAATTTAGATTCTGACATGTTTCATTGACATGGTTTGGTGTCACAATCCCTATTGTTTTTGACAGAAGCACTACACTGCTAGTTAATTTATTCCTGTCTCCTCTGTGTTATCATTAGAGAACACCAACAAACAACACGCCACATCTTATCCCTTGAGCTACTGGGTTGCCCACCCCTCCCAGAAGGCAGATTAAAAACTATATATATATATATATATATATATATATATATATATATATATATATATATATATATTGCATCAGGGCATAAAAAACAAACAAGGCCTACCTCATACCATTTTCCCCTACAAAACCCCTAAGACCCACCTCTACACCTTACCTCACTTCCTCCCTCAGCTCCCAACTTAATTAACTCTTTCCTACCCACTCCCTACCTACACAACCTAACTTACCTATCTCCCTACCTCCAGCCCCGCCCCACACTCTATTCATACCAAGGTCATCCTGTGACAAATTCGTTTGTTCCAAACTTCACTTTCCAGAACCCACTGTAGGTTATGGATATTGTGTTTGCTCAAGAAATGTTTAACTGCTTGTATACCATGTGCATTAGGAATAACGGTAAACAAGTTGTTGACGCCAAGGGTTACAAATAAAAAACTAGCTGTAGCCCTGTTTGCATCCATAGACTCAAATAGCACATTAAAAAATTGAGGTGCACCTTTAAGCACAATTCTCTTTGCTCTTTCCCTGAATGTTTTTGTACATGGTGTAACAGGATGGTAATCCAGTTCAATAGCCTCTGAGTCAACACCAGCCATGTTAACTTCCTCAACTGAAAACAAAACAGCCACAGCAATAAATATCCACAGCAGCCAAAGAAGAAGTAAAGGTTCACAATGGTAAAGCAAAATGCAGAAAATGAAGGAAAAAAACACTGGAGCCACCACAACCAGCTATATAATCTATTTATTAAAATACAGATAAGTGCTTTCGAGCATTTACTCTTCATCAAATCTAAAAACACATTGAATACAATCGTATTTAAAGATACAAACAACCAATTAAAAATCAGTAGCAGAACCTACATCCCTTTAATAGGGGTTTTAAAGGCATACAGCCATTTAAACCAGGTTTATGATTAGCTTGCAGATCAGCTATCCATTTTAACTCTGCCAATTAAGTACTATGTGTACTATCATCCCCCTGTTATGCTTTCATGTTGAGTATGCAGTACCATAAACTGAAACCAATTCCCTGTATTTATTTCAGTGTGTTGATACAATGCATTATTCTTCAAACCTAACCTAACATCACTCATATGTTGCAGTATGCTTTGTTTTAACATTCTGTTAGTTTTTCCAATGTAGAACGCTTGGCATAATATACACTTAGCTAAATAAATCATATTTCTAGTTCTACAGTCTGCGTGTAACCTGGGCGTATATTTCCTACCTGATACTGGATATATACAAACATTAATATCACTAATATAATGACATCCCTTGCATTTCTTACATTGTAAAGTCCCTACTTTGGTGCTAGTTGCATTACTCTTAATGGTGTGGATGATTTTACATAGAATATGTTTGAGGTTCATACTATTAGTATAAGCAAATCTAGGGTAGGAACCTACCACTACTTTCAGTTTATCATCAGTGTGCAGAATTTTCTAATTCTTTTTTTTATTACTTGACAAATTATGTCAATATCACTATTATAATGTAAAACCATCCTTAAATGTGGATTATTGTTCAAATTCAGTTTATTAGCATTTGCCACTTTATTATAATTGATTTCAAGCCAGGGTTTCCCTCTGTTCCTCCTCCATCCTTTATCTGTTGACTTGTTTATCTTCTTTTCTGGGTACACATGACTAACAAACATATGTTGCATCTCATTAAAGTTATTTCATAGTTATTAGTGTATTATTCTATTTGTGCTCCAGCAGCAAAATTACACAGTGAACTTGGAAACACACCTGATGTGTATGCACAGTGTAAGTGTTGAAGCCTGTTATCTTAACAACAAAGTACACATACAACAGTCCCAGCAGCATGTGATTTTTTTTTAAATTTTAATTGTATAGGTCCATCAAAATCAACACGCCAGCAACACATGCCACATATGTTTTGTGTGCCTCTGCCTCTTGTGGGGTATAGACACATGTTGGTGTTCTTGTGCCATTTTACCTTACAGATACATTATTGCAAAACACGTGCATTGAGTTGCACATACATACAGACCAGGTAGAGTTATCCATCTTGTTGATGTAATGTAGCATGTTTTAGCCCATATGTGATCTAGGATATTCATGTGCTTTGTTTTATTCACAGATGCATTGGAAAATGTGCACCATTTGCCATGTAAGTGTCTCAATACCTGTTAGTGTGAGCTATATTCTCTTTCTGCCTCCAGTCCTGACTGTGGAACCTAACCAAACATTAATGTTTGTGCACCTTATTATATAACAGGATCTAGACTGCAACAGCTGATACACTCACCAAACAGAGAGGAGATACCTGGTAAAGCCTTTTGTTTCCTACATTTCATTATTAATAATAACATCTCTGTCCTGTATAACTACTGTGTTCCTGGTCACCTGTTTAGAACACCTACAATCTGCACATTAGCCTTGTTCATCTGGTATATGTCTATTTTATCTCCTGTGTATTATAACTCTGTTGGAATACTATACAATGCAATGCCTGGTATGTGCTTAATGATGATGATTTTATATCTATCTTTTTGCATGACAGTTGCATTTCAGCCCTCACCTCATACAGTGGAGTCACAAGAGGACATGTCAAGTAGGTTGTAGTATGTGCATTACCCATATCTGTCATATTTATTTGATATGTAAAATACATGTCATCTGTGTGCTCTATAACGTCCCTGAACCACCCAGAGCCACAATGTCTTTGCAAGTCCGTATCATTATTAACATTGTAGTCATTTAGTCATCTCATACTTCATTACTATGCTGCATCACTTGATTTCTGTGAAGGTATGTGACATGTAACATATGTGTCTTATTATACAGCATCCAGACCTGCCTCCTCCAGTAGCCCTTCAGCTGATATTGAGGTAGAATTTCATGTGCCTGACTATAATATCTTGGCCGGTGGCACAGCATCCATTGAATTGGTGTTATTGTCCACCATGGACGGAGACAGCTATGTAGATCATGTTGTAGTCTCAGATAAGGAGGATACTGTGGCTGGACATTCTGATGATGTGGGGACATCAGATTACAGGCATGATGATTACAGTGACCCACTGTCCTATGTAGAGTCTGTTAATGATGGTGACTCTTCCTCATAATGGACCAATACTGCCCATCTGTCTACATGTGACTGTGTGACTGATGAGAATGGACACATGTCAGAGGGTGTTTGCCTGCTATTACAAACAAATGGACATTAACAATAACATAATGGATTTGACCTGTGTACACATACCCATGAAAAACCAGCTGAGTGTGTTACACAAAGGTCACGAGCACAGACATGGAGCGGTCATGGCAGCACTGGCTGCACAGATTGACATGGTGTTGTATGTTCCATGCTCTGTTGAAAGCCTTGTTACAGTGATGCTACAGCAGTGCCATGGTATGAACTTTGTGTTACATGCCCTAACTGTACTAAGCAGGTTACCTCTACTGAGGAGAGGCAGATCCCCTCTCATTAAACCCACACATGGCTACTGGACATGATTATCTGTGCTGCAATGTGCAGTACATCTGCTGTAGGTCACTAAATTGTGAGCCTAGCAGTCAGATCCAGACTGCCACATTGCAGGCATGCTCCTACACACATGGTGTTCCAACATACTAGTGTCACTATATCCTGATCCCCCGTGGAACACCATGTGCCAAATGTTTCAGGATGTGGCAGGGGCAATTAGGATCTTTGTGTGAGCTATCAGCATGGGCACCCTAGACTGTGTTAGAGTAACACTGACCTTTGATCCAGTGTGTCTCATTTTGTGTCATTCTTATCCTGTGGCAATGATGATCACTGTGCTGACCACTGTCTAATTAATCTGTAGGGAGTTGTTCAAATGTCTGATGCTAAAGGGTTTTTCTCATAATTTATGTGACCTAGGTAGCTAGCTTCAATTTGTGATATTTATTACTTCTTTTCCATCGGTATATGTTAGTGCAGATACTGATGACAGTAATGCTATACATGACTTCATGCTTCCATGTTTGCATCACTTGTAAGTGGACATATAGCAGATATTACCATGGTTAACAGAATGTCATCTTTGTCATCCATTATTGATTGCTGAATTACACATTTTCTTATTGACTGCCTTTCCTGCATGCACAATTATGCCTCTGTATGCATACCTGTGCCACTTATGGAATTTTAATACAGTAATGCACATGCCTCACCCTCGGCACTCACTACATTTCTGTGTTACATATGATATTTTAATATGGTACTGCATGTGCCTCACCCTTAGCACTCACTGAATTCCTGTGTTACTTATGGCATTTTAATATGGTTCTGCAAATGCCTCACCCTAAACACACTGCATTTCTGTGGACATTTTCATTTTCAGTCATCATGCTCACATATACTTGTCATGTGTGCCTGCCCATATCTGACTGATTCTGTGCGCGCGCACACACACACACACACACACACACACACACACACACACACACACACACACACACACACACACACATAAGCTGCCACAGAGTAAATCATAAAACGAGCTTCAAAATACCTTAAAAACATACTTTAATCACAAAAATAAAAAAGAAAAGGTTAAGTGCTTTCTGGAGACATCTTCACCCTTCATCAGATCAATTTAAAAAATCAAAGCATCAACAATTAATAATAAGTAAAAGATAATCAGATCATTACAATTGTCACACACCCTCAGTAGGTTGAACTATCTCATTCATAAATGTAGGACAAGTCACCAAAAATGGCCAATCAAATTTTCAATATGTCCCAAAATCAATTTGTGGCAATTAAATTATAGATCATATTAATCTGACTTATTAAATTTAAAATATTAACTCAACCACATGACAAATACTGAAATATTATAAAATAAAAATAATGCATGAATAAATACACAGATATTTCTTATTTCAATCTCTGCCTACTCAAGGCGGGCCTGATAGGTAAGCAGGTATTCAGTCCAGGAGGTGTATCTGCACGAAGGTCACCTATCCTCTGTGTTCCCACAAACACATTTTCCAATGTAATATCTCAACCTCTGTGACTTTCTAAGCTAACCTGCAAAACTTGCAAAAGAAACATGCTTTGAGATCCTCTCCTTAAATAACCTGTTGGTTTTCCCTACATAAAAGCTTTGGCAAGATTGTCAACAAGCAATATATATAATATTGCGAGTTTTACAATCAGCGTAGGATTCTGACTTATATTCCTTGCAGGTCAATGAGTGTATAAAGCTCTATGTTCTCCGAATAGATTTACAAACAGTACAATTTCCCTAGATGCCAAATCTTGTTGATTTACACATAGTCTGTTGATGTGATCCTTTACATAATAACCATTTCAAATTTCTGTTGTTCCTAAAAGAAAATGCGGGTTTCTCACCCACAATATTACATATATCAGTGTCACACAGAAGAATATTCCACTTGTGTTTTATAATGTCACAGATGTATCAAATATCATTAAAATATGTGAGAGTCATCATGGTGAAATTGTCATAATGTATATTGTCAAATGATGAAAGTCCATTATGACTTTTCGCAGGGAGTAGTACGGTTTGCCCCTAGTGTCTCTGTTTGTTCACCTCCGTCAATTGTATTTGAAAAGCTATGTGTTTATAACCTCTTTGTATAAATTGTAAGTCAAAAACCGCTACCCAAATGTGAAAACTCCTGCATAAAAGTACGAAAACAATAATACATAAAACCAGGAGTACAAGGCGACAGAACAGTATCCTCATAGACTGATCTCCATACTGAACCAAAATGCTCAGCAAGCAGTATACACTTCACCAGGCTGAGCCAAAGCACAGAATAGGCAGTTTTCACTTCACCGATTAGCAAATACAGTTTCATATAAATAGGCACAAGGCAATCCTCATACGATGCAAAAAATGTAGGTTTATTCGACAGATGAATAAAATGGCAAGCGCTTTCACCCGACTGGGCTTCTTCAAGCCAATATAAAACAACACTTTTAAAACAAGCTATTTATGCTATGAAAAGTTGACATCATTTCCTGTTCCCAGTCAAATAGTCAAAAAAAAAAATTAAAGAGCAAGTAGTTCTTGTTCATTGCATACTCATTGTTAAACATCATGAACTTTATAAAACTAATCCATTTTCTCTAAAAATATATATATTTAAAAACATAACTAAACTAAAAAGGCATAACAATACTATTAAAATACATAGATAATGCAAACCTACCATAAACAGAATGAATAACATATTATATATTAAGACTGAATCCTAATTCGCCTGCCTTTTAACATTGGTCTAACAGGTACTCTATCGTTCAAGCCTGGCTCCTTATCTGCCCTTAACCTAACAATTCATTTAGCCTCACACTGTTCAGTAAAGTTAATCACATTACCCCTTCTTATTGAGGGTGAATTCACTTGTATAACAAGAAACTTAAAGACATGCTGTTCAGATGTCTCTATAACATGCTTAGCAAGGGCATTCTTATCAGATTTAATACGAATATTGTATACATGCTCTCTAACCCTGTCTCGAAGCCTTCTATCTGTCTTGCCCACATAAAAAGCTGGGCAAGTCGTACAGCGAGCTAAATAAACTATATACTCCATGTTACAATTGGCTTCAGCATGGAAATGCTAGCATTGTTGGCTCACAGGATGTACAAAAATGGCAATGCTATCTATAAAACTACAACAGTTACATTTCCTACAAGGTCTAGTAGTAGATTTAAACCTGTCTATATCATGATTATGCCCATTGGGGTAACATAAAATCCTATGCAGATTCATACGATTCTTGTAAACAAACCTGGGCATATCACCCACAATGTCACGAATCACTGGATCAACAGTGAGAATGCCCCAATGCTTAAAGTAGATGTTTCTAATCTCATTTACATCCTGTGTGTAATAAATGGAGACCCTAGTACTGTCCTTAAATTTCATTGTCCTTTCAGCTACACTATCGCTGTGTGTAGTCATAACATCCCTACTCATAAAATATGGTGCTGCCCGATCACTCCTCAGTGCATCTACTCCACTGAAGCCCTCTTTAATCTCTTCTATACTATAGGCCATATCAAGCAATTGGTCATGGAGATTAGTCAACTCATTTTGAAAACCAAGTTCAGTAGGATTAAGGCAGGAAACCTGCATCGCCTGTCCTTTCACTATATTCCTAAATACAAAGTTAGGGTGCATACTACCTCGGTGTAACAACGAATTTCTATAGCATGACTTACGATAAACCCCCGTGTTCAGTAATCCACAGGGGAGTCTCTCAATAAGTACATCCAGGAATGAAATTGATACCAGTGAAGCACTCATGGTAAATTTAAGGTATGGTATCAAAGAGTTAACCTGTCCTAAAAAAACATCCAAATTCTGTTTATTTGCCGTCCACACCATAAAGAGGTCATCTACAAACCGTGCATAAAACCTAACGTATTTCTTAAAACTCTCCATTTTAAATAGACTACACCTTAATTTCTTCCAAAACTTGTAGTTGCATGGTGCAAGACGTTTTTAAATTCAAGCATAATTTCAATGTTTTGTAAGTATTTTTTGCACTAGTTCTTAAGTAATGTTCACACTGTTTTTAAGAACCAGGTAATTTTTATATACTCTCTTACGATTTTGTAGTTATGTTTTAATTTAGTTTATGTTTATTTAGTTTAGGAAGTTAGAATCAAGTCCATTTTTGCTTATAATGTTATTTTCTGTCTGGCTAATTGTGGACACTAGTATATTTTAGCATTCATTTTTTTTTTTTTTTTCATTTTAATTTTTTTGTTTGTTTGTTTCTTGTCGCTTGATTTATGCAGATTTTTTTCTTTGAGTCCCTGTTCTGCATGTGTACTGCAGGAAGTTGCTTTTTTTATTTATACTTTGAAATAAGCAGGAAATGTGTGCCCTGACTTACATTACCTTTTGTTTTGTTTTATTTTATCTGACTAAGTATAGATTTAGGCATCTAGAAGATTATTATTTTTTTGAGTAGGTATTTTGACTGTATATGCGTCTGTTTTTTATGCGCAGCACATGAAATGTTTGGAAGTAACTTTGTTTTACAATTAATTTCATTTCCTACTATAGTCTTCATGATACAGTTGCAAATCATTTTTTAAATTAAGATTATAGTTTGTTGTTTAACTTTTGTAGTTTCATTGTTTACTTTTCTCTATAACCACACCCACAAGATGATAGTAGTTAAGTTTTGTTAGAAAGGGGAAGAGGTACTTCTCTTTTTGCTTAAATTTAGTTAAAACGCTATATAAATAAGGATAACCTCACAGAAAATTGTGAAATACAGCCTAATATGTGTTATTTGACCTTATGTAAATCCATTGTTATTTATTTCTATTATGTATTAACTGTTCTTTTTTATTCTCTTATACAACTATGGAAAACGAAATAAAAAGCAAATTAAAAAAAAAAAAAAGATGATAGTAGACATTATGCAATGATTAAATGCATCTGCAGATGTGCAGGAACTATTTCTGATCTTCATGGAATGGTCATTCCTGGATCTTATCTACTACATGCCAAAGTCATCAAAAAGTAATGCTAGTTCCTCCACTTGCTCCATTCATTATAAGCTCAGCTTATCTCACAGTCATGGAGTTTTACAAAGTATTTGGAAGAAAGCTATAAATTTCTTAATTCCTTCTGATCCTGATAGTGTCTTCTTCTTAACTTCTGACCAAGATCTCTGTCTATGTCTTTTTGAGCTCTATTGGAAATCCAACCTTTCCTACACTCAGAACTACACCTTCAGCTATGAACTTGTCATTAGTTGCCAGCATGATTTAAAACCTTGTCATAAGGCCATCACTGCAATATGGTCACTGATTAAGAACATCAGCTAAACTAGAGACAATGGGTTCAATTCCCCAATGAATGAGCAACGAGTAACATGACAAAGTAAACATGTTATTCCGTGCCTTAATAAAAAGTTAAGGCTCCATCAGGTGGTGCTAATGAGGACTGGTGGAGTCCCACACCTGATTCAAAAAGTAGAGTCAGGTTCACCTCAACAAAATAATTTGATGTACCTCATCATTGCAGAATGCAGAGTCAGTGGTGAAGCCCACTGAAATGACTGGGTTTTTAAATAGAAGATCTATCTGTACGTAGAACTAAGTACTGCAAGCAGTGTCAGCTGGATTGCCTTCTGTTGGCGTGCTTCTGAGATCACATGCAGTGCAGTTGTGTCTTGCACTAGAAATCCCCAGAATTCCTCTGTGGACATCTCATTTTACTGCTTTTTTATCATAAATTGAAATTCAGGGGGTGGGGGGTAGTGGCGCCGAGCCATGTCCCTCTTCTTGGATATGGCAAGAGCAGGCTGCATTTGCTGATTCACAGCTAATTCTACAGCTAGAGCTGTTGCACTGAAAGGCTTCATGACCATGCTGCTTCACCTGTAAGTTGGACCTGGTATGACAGGCCTGTAATATCTGGTTCAAAATATAAATGGTGCTGCTTTGGCTAATAAATTTGACTGGTTTCAGCAGCCTTACATAGGCTTTGGACAACTTCAGCTTTATGCTCAGTCTAGGTAGGATAGCATATTATCATTATCATTTCTTTGACTGGGTAGAGCAGCACTCCTATTTATTACATGAAAGTGGAAGAATCTCCCTGCCTTTGATGATGTGATCTCAGGGGTGGGTTAGATTTTACAATTCAGTATAGTGAGGGAGGGATGGGGTGGGTTATTCACTCTCATTATGCCACTGTTATGAAATCAGGCCAAGGTCTCTGCACAAGATCCATAGTCATATATCTGACTAAAAAATCATATACACACATTCCTTGGATTTATTATTATTATTATTATTATTATATGCATCTCACTTTTGATCCATGTTATCTACTTTCAAAGCTGCCTTAATGTCTGCATGTTCAAATGTAATGCCAAGATCCCTCCAGTTCTCTCTCTCTGTCTATTTCAATCCATATTTTTCCACCTTGTCTGTAATGCTCATTTGAGTAAATCTTAGGTAGGGGTGTGGGTTTAGAGCCCTACTATTTCATCATTTGCTATTTTCCCAGTGAACTACTTGACAAGTTTCTTTGCATAGTAATTTTAAATAATGAATCTTAAAAGTTGTGTACAGAGGCAGGGAGACTAAATGTGCAAAAATGGTGACCTATAAACTATACCTGAGATAGTTGCACTTTGGAATATTCTTTTTACAGTTATGTATGGTGATCCTGGAGTGTATGATTATATAATTATGGAGTACAGGTGGGCTTTCTCCTTGTAAAAAATAACTTTAAGGCAGAAAAGTGATTTTTGGCATTCACTGCTGTCATTTATTCTCACTCTTTCTTTTTGTAATTCTAGGACTTAGAATTATGGGTATTAGAGTTATAATAGCCATTCTGTTTGAAATTTAACTCTCAGATCTCCAAATCCCTAACACAGACATACAGCTAACTAAATTTGTTAATGACAGCAAACTTTTTATTGTCTTTTGTTTAGCACCTGATGTAGTTTGACAAATGCAAGGTCTTAATCATATAAATCAAAAGTGTATTAGAAACTGGATTATCTTAAATGCAAAGAAGTGTAGCACTTTTACCTTTGGTAAGCAAATATTTGCATGAATTTATTGTATCAACAACATTCAACTACATGCTGATAAAGTTGTCAGAGATATGAGCATCTTCATAGACAACTCCATAGCCATTAAACATCACATAGTAGCATTATTCAGGAAATTTTTCTATCTAAACAATGAAAACCCTTAAATGTTGAGGATTATCAGAACATCTTTCTCCATAATAGTAGCTGTTTTATCTATTTTGCCTTTGGTATTTAAAAGAATATATCACTATAATATTTAATATCTTATTCAAAAAATTCATATAACAGTGCAGACAACTTCATTGGACTGGTTTCCTACCTCAAAGATAAAGGAGCAGTTGCATCTTGAATTTTTAATGTCATTTTTAAGCCTCAGCATATACAAAGAAAGAAAGAAACAATCATTTTATAAAAATCACAAAGTATTTTAGGTCTGAAATCCCACCATCATTTTATATTTATGTTTTTTCTTAATTCTACAGTGAACTGAATACAGCATATTTCTTTCTGCTGACTGTTTTGTAAAAGTTGTACTCTGTCAATTTATAAAGACCATTCTGGTTTGAATTCTGCTGTAACTTCAATTGAAAAAAAATCTCTCTGCTTCAAGATATTCTTTTAAAAATTTTAGGACAAAACCCATTTAGTATCACATTTTTATTTTGTTTTTCACAGCCTAATAACTCTTATAAAAAATATACAGCAGAATCAAAAATAGGTGCACAAGCATGTAGTCTATGTTTATGTTCTTATAAAATATAAAATTACTATTTTTTTCCAAAATTATTTGTAGTTCTCTTTTCATAAGCATACAGACATGATATGACAGATGAATTATATGCAGTTTTGTGAAATGACTGGCAGACCCAGAGCACCAAAATGGCTGCATAAGATAACTGCTGGTACTTCCAGGTAAAGGACTATTATTCTGTAGCCATGCAAAGTACTACACTAAATTTCTCAGAATAAAGTAGATATGTTTATATTATACTTATCCATAAAATATATGTTCAAATTCCTCATTTCTGCAGTGGTCTTTATGCTTTTTGGGTTGTTTCTCACCTGGGAAACAACAACCAGCTAGCTACAAAAAGCTCTGCCACCCATGCTGATTAGCTAATCTTCAGGAGGGAAATCAAGGGTCAGAGTGGAACTTTCTTCAGGACCTTCTTGCCTATACAATGAAATGAGAGCTTATCAATCTTGAAATAATCTACCAATACAGACAGTAAAATATTTAAAGTAGAAACAAATACAATTTTGTTTTATAACCCAACTAACTATATAGAAGAGTATGGGGTGGAAGGTTGGTACACCTACTGCAGAAATGAAGAATTCAAACATCTACTGTTATGGGTAAGTGCAATTTACAGAATGGTACTGTGTTCATCATTCCCACTACAGCAGTAGCCCTTAGGCTATATGGGTTGAATACCAAAGCCTATCCATCCTGAGTGAATATGTAACCAGAAACGCCCAAGGATTGGTCCTATTAAAGGCTGGCCTGGAACTGGAAAAGGACTCTTAATCTGTAATACTTTGTAAAAGTATTTACATATGATCATGTAGATTTCTCTAGAATGCTTCTAGAGTCCACCCCTTTAGAGAATCCCATAGAAGAAGACAAGGCTATAGTAGAATGTGCCTTGATATTGCCTGAAATGAACTTGCCATGGTGAGAATAAGAATAAATGAATAAATAAATAAATAAATAAATAAATAAATAAATAAATAAAGCAATAGCTGAGGAAAACCACCTGGAAATTGTCTGTTTAGACATGGAGTGCCCCTATTTTATCCTTGATAAATAAAAATACCAGATCAGCTTTTCTAAAGGGATTAGTTCTGTCAAGATAGTACTGAGTTCTTGACAAGAAAATCATGCACGCAGGACAACGTGCACGGCCCCAACCAGCCAGTAAATTCAAAGAAAGTGAGCCAGCACGTAAAGTTCGCTCTTCCAAAAAACAGGTTTATTATATAAAAATATTACATATAATGGCAAATTACCATTATACAAGCAAACCGGTTTCGGCTATCATATAGCCTTTATCAATGCTACATGTTGGAATCAAGTAAAAAAACCCACCACCACATGAGTACCAAATTTATAGTACTCATTTAAAGGGGCATGTACCATAAATAAAGGACACATAACATTTAGGAACAACAAAGAGTTCATGAAATAAGCCTATTCTAAAGTGTTTAATCCAGGTCTGAATAAACCACCCAATTTGATGATCCTCATATTTTCCATCTGATTAAGTTTTTGATGCCATCCAGCTTTAAAACCCCTATGTAGAGTTATCCTATCTATAATGACAAACTTAAAAGCTGCAGATGGATGCTCCATGGTATGTTTGAAGAGGGCATTGGCAACACGTTTATTTTTAATTGCACTTAAATGTTCCCCTATTCTAAATTTCACTGGTCTGGACGTCTGTCCAACATAAAATGCAGAGCAGGCAGGTTGCCAAATAGACAACCCAATCCGTGCTGCAATTAGCAAAAACCCTTATTTCAAAAATTTTGGAGGTATTTTTGCTAGAAAATTCTCTAGTTTTATTCAAATGTTGGCAGGCCATGCAATGGCCACAAGGATAGCAGCCCTTTAATATTTCCCCAGATAAAGTTCTTTGTTGTGAAAGACTTGGAATATATCTTTTGTAGTGTGTAAAATATGAATTCATATTTCTTCCCCGCCGGTAAGAAAATTGACATTGATCAGGCAACACACTACTTAAAACATCTTGTGACAAAAGAATTCCCCAATGCTGGTTAATAAGGTCTCTAAAATGATTAGTATTACTACCATAAGTTGTTACTAGCCGTAAGGGTTGCTTGATGTTCTGCCTCCTAGATTCCTTATCCTCTGATTTATAACACAACAACTCCTGACGTGTTAATCTATTGGTTTGTCCTACAACATTAGATAGAAGTTGAGAATTGTAGCCCCGTTGTGAAAATCTGTGAGATAAATCCAGACTAGAATCAAAATAGTCCTGATCAGATGAACAGATACGTCTAATTCTCATAAATTGAGATTTTGGAATATTGCGGATGATGTGGCGTGGATGGGAACTATTGGCATGTAATATAGTATTGTATTTCGGGAATTTTCTATAAACAGTGGTAGACAAAGTGTTGTCTACAAGTCTAGACACCTTAACATCCAGGAATACAATATTGGAATGTTCGATGTTAACAGTAAACCGAATGCCAAAAGTATTGTTATTCAGGTAATCCACAAACTGGCTTAAACCTTCCTTATTCCCACGCCACACCATCCAGCAATCATCTAGATATCTGCGCCAGATGTCCAAATGTTGTAAAAATACATTATGGTGAACATCATATATATACTTGGCCTCATAATACCCCATGAACAAATCTGCATAGATAGGTGCAAAAGAAGCACCCATCGCAGTTCCCTTAATTTGCCAATAGGCCTTTCCTTGATAATAAAAAATATTCTCCGCAACACCAATTCAGTTAGTTTAATCAGGAAATTGTTAAAGCCCATGGAGTAAAGGTTGGATTTATATAACCAATAAGAAACCGCCAAAATTCCCTGATCATGTGGAATGCTTGTATAAAGTGAAGCCACATCAAGTGTACAAAGCAGCCAATGAGATTCCAATTGAGAGTCATTGATAATATTAAGAAATTCGGTAGTGTCTTTAATGCGGGACCTAATAAATACCAGCAGCGGCTTCAGATAGAATGTGAGAAATGCTGACAATGGTTCCGTTAAGGAACCCCTACCTGAAACGATAGGTCTACCCGGAGGATGTAATGAATCTTTATGTATTTTGGGTAGCATATATAGGTATTGAGGAATAGGCTCCTCTACTTTAAGTTGTGTACCTACCTGCTGTGTAATAATACCCTCTTGAACCGACATTTGCAAAAATGCATTAATTTCAACTGTAATGCAGCAAATGGGGGAAATTTAATGAATCTGAAAATTGAGATAGAAGAGGAAACAGTGGAAGAGGTTAGCAGCTGCAAGTAACTGGGAGAGGTGGCTGAGGTGAAATGAAGTCTGAATGAGGAGGTCAAAGCTAGAATCAGAGGGACTGTAACCATCTGGCACAGAATATCTCAGGTAGTGAATGACAAAAAAATGCCAAAGAAACTGAATAGTAAGGTGAACAAAACAGTGGTGCAACCAGTACTACAGCATGATACAGAATCCTGGACAATGAAGGCAGAGCAGTTGGGGAAACAAGAGGTGATGGAGATGAAGTGCCTAAGAAGGGTGGTGGGATACATACTGTGGGACAGACCAAGAAATGAGGAAATAAGAACAGAAGCCAAAGTAGATCCAATTGCAGAAAAGGTCAAAGAGAACACATTACGATGGTCCAGGTACATTTGCAGGAAAGTAGAAGACAATCTGGTGAAGAAGATTTGGGACAGACAGGAGGAAAGCAAGAGAAAACAAGGTTGTCCTGCAAAGAGGTGGATGTATTGCATGAGAGAAGATCTGCAAAAGTCAAGCATGAGTGCCGAAGAAGGGAGGGAAGTGGCACTGAATAGGGTGAGACAGCAATAACTGACACAACACCTCGTCCCAATGTAGAAAATGGGGAAGGGGGTTGATGATGATCCAAAGTATGCAAAATTTGTTCTCCCTGTTTTTTTTTTTGTAGTTCTGGGTAGAAAACTGGGAGACCGATGGCATAATTCAAAGCAAAGTCTGAAACAAGTTTAGGCATGAATGAGTGGGTCATTAAATATTCCCTATCCATGTGGAAAATCAAGTAGTGTTCACCCAACATGACAGCTTGCAACAGAACTACTCTTCTTCCAGATGTCAAAGTAATGAGGAATACAGTTTCTAAGTCAAGAACCGTAAATCAACTTCATGAGCAGGTTCAAAAGGAGATATAGTCATTTTCTACAGCACATAGTTGAGATTCCAAGGAGGAGGAACCTGATTACAAGGAGATTTCAGATGTAAAATTCCTTTCAGAAACTATTTGACAACAAACAGACAAGAAAGAAGATGGTATACGGTCAGACATGCTGAAATTGCTGCAAGAAGAACCTTTATAGAGAAATATGTGAGGCCAGAGGAAAATGGCTCACAAACATATGAGCATCAGTTATACCAAATCCCTGACAGGCCTTTCATTATTGGCTAGGTGCTAACTAGAAAATCACTTCCACTTAGAAATATAAGGAATTTATTGAGGTGGGCTTTCGTGGATCTATTATTACCTGCTGCAAGTCCTTAAAATACTAGCCTAAAAGGTAATACAATTTAATTATTAGTCAAACATGATTGATAGAGGGGTGTATCAAACTCCCCAGTCCTGTGTAAGAAGAACCAGTCTGTCAGGAAGATTATGGTCACTGCCCTTGGCCAATTCCATTAGAAGGGAGAGCCCATGTTGCCTGAGCCAAAAGAGGATCACCACTATTATTTTTAGAGTTTCCTTTTGAATCTTGAGAATTAGCTGGAAATCAGTAGAATGGGTGGAAATACATAAAGGATAATTCCCTTCCAAGAGAGCAAAAAATGCATCTATTTTCTGGCTTGTTTGCAAGGAGCTTTGGCAAAAACTTGTCTAGTTGTCTGTTTTGAAGGAGACAAAAAGATCTGTTTGAGGTGTTTCCCATAACTTGGCCAATTCCTGGAAGACCCCCCTCACTAAATTTCCCTGTGTGAGAGTCTACTTCCACAATTTTGCTCTGATGAAGTATAAGATGCTTGCTGAATTAAAGAATGCTGCAGAGCTAGCACTCAAGCTATTATTGCCAGCCTGAATAGAGTGTATTACCTTATAACCTCCCTTCTTGTTTACATGTCACATGACAGCGGTATTGTCAGTAATCACTTGGAGAGGTCCTGGGGACCAATGGTGATGGAGAGACTCCAGTGTATGGATTGCAACCAATTTCTCTTTTAAGTTGATGTGGTCTGTCATATTCAATAGGTCTTCCACTTTTACACCTATGAAAATTGTTCCCCGAGCAAAATATGACATGTATATGGTGATAGATTTGACTGAGGTCTAAGAATATAAGGGTAGACCTGGATTCAGTTGAATTTGTTATGCCCACCAAAGCACTGCCCTTTTTATAAAGCCCCAAACTGGAATTTGACACTCCAGAGAATGCAAATTCTGGTCCATGTATTTTTAGAAACCACTACATGTTTCTCATTTATAACCTGTCAAGAGCTATCATGAGAATCATAGAAGCCATGGACCCTGGGATACTCAGAAGTCCTGCTGCAGAAGTCTAAAACTCATCAGAGAAGTTCAGAAAAAAATCCAGATAAAGATCTATCTTGTCTTGTGTTAAAAGGCATGTGAATAGAAGAGTCAATAAGGCATTGCAGAAACACAATGCTGTGAGATAGAGTCAAGGAGGATTTTGCAATATTTATTTGGAACCCAGATTGGTCAAAAGAGATTTAACCTATGTCAATGCCTCCTGTCATCTGAGTAAAGACTCTGCAAAGATAAGGAAGTAATTTAAATAAGGAAATATGTGAATGTCATTCAGTTTTCAGTAAGCTATGACTGTGACTAGACATTTTGTGAATACTTTTGTAGGTTAGTAGTTAATGTGGAGTACTGATAATGTTAGAGACATAGACCCATAGAAATTTCCTGAAGCCTATGGCTATGGGAATATGGTAGTAAGCATCTTTTAGGTCTAGAGTTACCAGGGAACTTTTGAGGAATGAGATGTAACAGGCTCAGTAAGGTCAAAATTATGAATGTTAGAACGTTCATGTGGATATTTAGAAAGGAAAGATATAGTAGTGATCTCCAACAAGCATCTTTTTTTGGTACCAGAGACATTCTAAAATAGAAGCATTTGCCCCTTTGACATAATGACACTGGCTCTATGACTCCCTGGGTGTGTACAGAACAATCTGAGGTAAGAAATCTGGTTTGAAGGAAGAAAAAATATTTCCCTAAAAGGGGGGATTTGTATCCAGTTTTATCTGTAACCCTCCTGCCATTGAGGGTCCAGTTGTGAGGATAGATTAGTAGAGATACTGGCTACAGGTGAGGGAAGAGAGTAAGAAATGCTGGCATATTAATTCTGCAACATTGATCCATCCCTTTTTCAGAAATGACCCCTGTTTTTGTTTTGTTTTGTTTTTGTTACTCACCAGCTATTTCTTTTTTGCATTTTGTTTGATAGAAAAAGTTTGGTTTTGTTTAATTGTTTTTTTTTTTTTTTTTTTTGTGTGTGTGTGTGTGTGTGTGTGTGTGTGTGTGTGTGTGTGTGTGTGTGTGTGAGAGTGTGTGTGTGTGTAAGAAGGAGGCCAATAAGATTTGTATTGATGTACTTGAAATATTTTAGAAGCTCCTCGACTTAATTTCCTCTTTCATCATTTTATTCAAGAACCTGGATAGCAGAAGACTCAAGCAATGCCCCCTTATCTATAGCTGAATCCATGATTTCAGACTTTACTGCATCAGCAAACTTTTGCATACAAAACCAGGCATATCTTCTTAGCACTCTAACAGTAGCAATGGCCCTAGACACAGTATCTGCACAGTCATCCATCCTCTTCAAAGTGTATTTATATACCTGAGAAAGGATAGAAACAGTTTGGTATGGAAAGCATCTTTCCTTTGTAGGAAGAGTTTAAGCCAATTGCCTCAGACAGTCCATAAGATACAGCATACACTTCCACATATACACCTGGTAATTCAAAATCTTGAAAGCTAAAGTGGAAGAAGAAAACTTCCCCTTACCTATGCAGTCCAACATTTTACTCTCATTATCATCAGGTGAAGGGCTGAAAAGGAGCACCATTCTATTGCTAGTATAAAACACAATAGAAATGGCAGCTTGGTCTGACTAAATGTGAGAGAAATTAAATTAATTATTTTGGAAAACCTTATACAGCTTATCCCCTTTTTTAGGGCCTGACAATTGGTAACAGCTTTAGTACAGGCAGCATTCAAATCATCCCCCAGGGCTGATGGTATAGGAGGAGTTGGAGAGGAATGAGGAAGAATCATTTGCAGCATATCATAATATCTAATAATTTCAGGGGGGATATCTATTTGTTCCCATAAAAATACATAATTCATCCTAGCAATGGTCTGATTAAAAGAACATTCCTCCACGGGACGATAAGAGAGAAAGTTTTCCTCACAATCCAAGAGTTAGGTTTGGTAATCTGCAAAATAATTTATTTATTTATTTATTGATTTATTGACATTTATTGATTGGGAAAGTCCAACTGAGCTAGACCCCCCCCCCTTTTCACTGGAGTTCCGGAAGAAAAGCTCCCCAGAGGTACACAAAAACAGTTACAAAAAGAAAATTAATGAGAACAATACAGAAAGTATTGAGTGTAGTACTCAAGTTGGTTACACAAATGTATAAACAAAAACAAATGCACACATGAATAAAGAGCTGTCACTGGAAGCAGACAAGAAGCCTTATCTCTCTCTCTCAAAATCAGAATCATCCAACCCTGTTTCCTCAAGAATAATTTAACATGGAATGCCCATCTGTAAAGGGTTCCTAAACTCATTACATCTAAGTGACACCTCCAGGTGCATCTGCAGTTAACTCCTACTAAAGACTCTAGGCATCAAATATTGCTTGTTCATATTTGCATCAATAATTCCAAAATCATGCTATGTGCAAAGTTTTAAAATATGTCATCTTAAACCTTACACAATGGCAAACTGAGCTGAATTAATATTTGACCTCTTTCTAGTGCAGGTAAATAGATATAAAATGTTGTTTTTATGATATTAATTTATATAGATATCATTTTCACCACATTTTTCTAAATAGCTCAACAGCCAACTAAGACAGAACTCCTTAGCCTTATATGAAAACTCCCAGCTAGATAAATAAAATGTTTCTGATAATATTGTGCAACTTGAGTGGTTGCTGAAATATTGTAAGTTGTTTACAAAATATTACAAATGTAAGTGTTGCTGTGTTTACTGTGACTTAAAAAATCCTGTCTATAACCTAGAGCCTAAATAATACTACCACTATAAAAAGAGTTTGTGCTGAAGAGTTTGTGATTTTTACTTATTTCATAATCCCTTTGGTTCTGAAGATATAAACATTTGTTTGAAATGTAAGGACATAATTTGATTCTGTCAAAAGGCTTAGCAAACTTCCTGAGCTCCATTGGTGTGAATGAGTTAACAAGATAAACTGTCCATAATAAATATTTAGCTAAGCTAAGAAACACATCTTTTTTTTAATAACATTGACTTCATCAGACCAATGTTTAACTTTTTTCTTTTTCTTAAAAGGAGTTCCAGAAAAAGACCTACTCAAGCATCTGCATGGTCTAATGGTCTGTTGCCTCAGTTAGTCTGAAAATAATCTGCTGGAGTGTCCCACAGATGCTGGAAAGATGATCCCACTTTGCCCATATTAAACAGTGGAGCAGAAAAGAGGACATGTCTAGCCCCCATTTTATGCTAGCCAAAATGACTACAACAAAGAAAGCCAGAGAGGTAAGTGAGTGGTCTGAGGACCAACTGAGGGCCACTTCAGGTTTGCCCATTGTCAGCTGAGGGATAGACTGAGTCCACTACAATGGCTAAGACTCCTTGGTAAGTGATTTTTCTTTTTCTTTCTAGGGCACAGTCAAAGAAGAGCCAGCTGTACTAGAGTGAGAATCTATGCTGTAACTGGGGAAGAAGCACCAAAAGCAGTAAGCATTTTTAGAGCGAGTCGGTTGGCAGGTAAGTTATCACTGAGTGTTCACAAGCAGCACATTTACACTCACAACATATATCCCACACCCTTAGGCTATAAAAAATAAAAGTAGAACAGAAATTCCATTCCTTGTCAGTACTGTTCAAACACTTGCACACACACTCTGACAAAATGAAAATGGCAGGTAAATTTTTATGAAGTGAGCATAAGCATTACACTGACAGACAATTTCCTGATGATTTTCCATAAACCTTTTTGGTCAAACAAAATTCAGAACTTACATAATCAGTGCATAGATTTTCACAAGAATAGCCCAAAATGAAAGAATAAACTCTAAACCAAAATAGTGGCCACTGACAAGAAACATCTACTATCTGTGAAAAAGTATATGGTTTATTAAAGGGAAAATACCTCTTCTTCTCAAAAAAACACTGCTATTTTTCATAAAAGGACAATCATTTCTGAGTGGAAGGGCAAATGGAGATTTATTTGTCAGAAATAAAGCTTATAGTCAAATGCTGATGCTGTGAACCACGAGAAATGCTTCTTCTCGAGATGACAAGAAAAGTACTGAATAAAGAAAGCATCACTCTGATTGATGAGTTCCCTCCTGGGACTAGCCAATCAGCAGTCATGGTGAAGGAGTGGTGGAGAACCAGAGTCTTTTGAAGACAGCCAGCTGTTGTTTCTTAGGTGATAAACAACACATATTGCCAAAGGGCTACTGCAGCAGTGAGAATGATGAACATTACATTGTGGCCGTCTGCTACAAAATGCACTTAGAATGTGGTTGTAGTTGTAAGGACATGCACAGACACACACACACACACACACACACACACACACACACACACACACACACACACACACACACACAATTGTATAGGTTCATAGGTTCATAGGTAGGTACTAGGCTATTGGCCCTAGGGCCTATACAAGCCTAGCCAAAAAGGTACCGTGGCTTTCACCACCCAAGAAAATTATTTTCCTGTGCCCCTGTCAAGCAGAACCACAGACCTTCTGTGCTAGCCTGTACTAAAGAGAAGTAGATACCAAACAGGAGAGGACCCAGGACTGAACACTGTGGTACTCCACTTGTCACTGGTCTGAAGTCTGATTTGGAGTCTGCTACTTTCACAGTGTGGGTTCTGTCAGTAAGCCAGTTGGCAACCCATCTTGTGACATAGGGATTTATACCTAGTTTAGTGAGTTTATCTATAACTCCAGAGTGGAGGATCATGTTGAATGCCTTGGCGAGATCTAGATAGGCTGTGTGAACCACCTTACCCTCATCTATGGTTTTGGTGACTGCTTCAAAGAAGTCTATCAGGTTTAGGAGACATGATCTGCCTTTTACCAACTCAAACTGTGTGGGGTCCAGAGTTTGGAGATCTCCAATGTCTTTATCAGTTCCATGATGACACGTTCCATGGCCTTGTGAACCAAGCTCATCAGGCTAATGGGGCGGCAGTTCCCGGGGTCTGTTGTGGTCCCCCCTTTATGGAGTGGGATAACCGTCGCAGGGCACCATTCAATGGGCACAAAGCCTGAGGTGAGGGTATGATTGAA
>NC_056731.1:699517056-699542056 GCF_019279795.1 Protopterus annectens
TGCGCGTGTGTGCACATGCGGGTGTGTGTCTGTGTGTGTGTGTGTGTGTGTGTGTGTGTGTGCGCGTGTGCGTGTGTGTGTGTGTGCGCGTGTGTGTGCATGCGTGTGTGTGCACGTGCGTGTGTGTGTGTCTGTGTCTGTGTGTGTGTGAATGTGCATGTGTGTGCGTGTGTGCATGTGTGTGTGTGTGTGTGTGTGTGTGTGTGTGTGTGTGTGTGTGTGCGCGTGTGTGTGCCCATGCACGCATGTGTGTGTGTGTGTGTGTGTGTGTGTGTGTGTGTGTGTGTGCGTGTGTGTGCACACATCCTTGCACTGTGTATAGTGTGCTGTACAAAGGATCATTATATTTGACCACATTTTACAAAAATATATGTTCAGTTTTTGAGTGGCATACAGGATCATATACTACACCACTGTGTAGTATGCACAGGGGTAGTTCAGATGCTGGGGAGAGGTGCAGCTGGGTAGAGCACCTTAGTTGGAAACAAATCACTTAGTAAAGAAATACAGCTTCTTAGTTATGTATATTATAATTACTAAGCTACTTTTCCCAGTTCTGTTTTACTCCATAGCCATGCCTAGAAGTGACTCCTTGCACTCTTCATCAGAGAGAGAAATCTATTGCTGAGTAAGTTACCATAGCTGGGAGCTTAGCAACAGCACTTTGTGGAGAGTGGACATTTATGGTTGTGGTAGCATATTTGCTTGCAGTACAGAGAACTCTGTTATTTGTAGTTTTTTTTTCTACAATACAATGGAATTATTATTTTTACTTATAAGTATAGCTGTGATAGCAGGATTAACTGCACCATAGGAAATTACATCATCTGTAGGATTTTTCCCATCTTGCAATTTATTTATTTATTTTAAAAATGCAGTGGTCAAATTCTAAAGCACATGTTAAGTAACGGACCATTAGAGGTAAATCTCTTTGCCATACACAATGCCAAATAATATAATCTGTGAAGCAAAAAGCAAATTGTTTTTGCAACTTATTTTGTTGGTAAGGATGGCCCCTTGAAAATTTTTCTCACTTCTGAAAATCCTTGTTATGACATCACAATAGACTGAACCCACAGTGCCTCACTACCAAAATGAATGTATAAACCCTGTTGTTTGTCCATGTTAAATGCAACAGAAGTAGATTATTTCTTCCAGAAAGGCAAGTTCTCACCTACTTTTTGCAGATGGACCATCTCACATTTAAAACTAACACATGATGATGGTAACGATGATGATGATGATGAAGATAATGCACTAGTGAAACCACAATATATATAACTTCTAAAGAAGCAAGTTATCTCCATTAGCTATAATGTTTTGTATTTGTATATAAATATTTGCTCAGTATCTAGTGTGGCATAGTTGTGTGGGTATGGTTTCAGAAAACAAACTGAGTGAGTAGTTGACCTAAAAAGTTGAACATCCTATATTCTTTATTTTTTGCAAATTTATCATGTGGGTTACAACAGAAAAAGATAATTGTTTTAAAACCAAGATGTTTCCAACCATAACCAATATACTTTAAGATGGAAAGCACATGGGGCAGTATTAAGAGTCGGGACCTTATCAGGGAGGATGACAGCAAGTTTTCTTGTTGTGTAGCAGCAACTTTGCATCAGTAGCAAAACAGCAGGATAGTATGAGTATGTTAATAAAATCATACATTTCAACCTATGAGCATGAAAAGTCATAGCACAAGCTATTAAAAATCATATCAGAGGCTCAGTAAGAGGAAAACTTTCTTATCAGAACAGAAGGTTGTCAGATAGTACGTCAGATAGGTTTACTATCACATACTCGAATCTACTCTGTTTGAATGTTAAGATGTCCAAATCACTGAACACAAAAAATGTAGAAGGCAGCATTTTAGTTGTCGAAATTTTGAAAATGTCAACTTTACTGCAATGCTGCACTTCTTCTCAGCATCAACAAACACTTTTTGCAGGGGGGCTGCAACCCCCACCCCCCACTTATATATACAAACCCCGAAATCGCACTACAGTAGGGAAAGGGTACATTTGCCGATCCCTACTATAGTGCGATCTGTACCACAGTGTCAAACCTTACAACAGTGAATGCTCGCTATTGTCAGGTTTGACCTTGTGGCATTCATAATTTCAGTTCGGCCAAAGGCAATTTCGCACAAATTGTAAGCCCGTCAGATATAAATCGTCACAGGGAGTCTTTATATGGACATAGTTCAGTCATATAACAATGTTTGACTACTTAAGCAGGTCTAACATTTTGAGACAAAAGTAAATCTAAAATAAATAAAGTTAGCTATGAGAGTAATTATCATAGATCTGTGCCTAAATCAGAGTAGTTAAAAGGTATATTCAAAAGATATGACAAGCACAAGTTCAGATTTATTTCTCATAATGCAAAGTTATGAAGTTCAGTATGAGAACATCAAGAAGGTTCTTCTTGCTAAAGTGTCTGTTTTGAGATACAGTGCAAAATGACAGATGACATGGTGCTATTAATGATGTCTGCAATGCAGTGAATGGTGCAGTTTATTAGTCTAAGACAGTGGACATACATAATGGTGCTTGTCTGCATTGTCAAATTCAGGCACTTCCTTTATCAAGAAGCAATATTATTTTCTCATTGAGTGTTGAAAAGAGCAACTGCAACTATTTCATTCAGTTATGGATACCATGCCTCAAGATAAAAATCTGATGAGTGGTTTGAACTTTGGGGGTTGTGGTAATTAATAATTTGCATAAGAGGTATGAGGGTAGTTTGGCTTGTCTTACTTTATATAACATGAGAATCACTGCGTATTATTTGGGCTCAAGGAATACTGACTTTTTAGGTGGGAGGAGGCCAGTCTTAAGTGAAATTATGGAGCAGGCTGTTTGAGGTATGGCTGGGAAATAGAATGGGCTGGATTTAAGGTAGACACAATGAGAAGTTATTTTATGAAATGGCTGGAACTACCACATATCTGATAATTTCTCTAGGTTTTGGAAAACTGTGAATGAACTGAAATAATGATTTGACAGCTGGAAGAAGAGGAACCATTAATAAAAATATATAGAAACTCATGGGGTTATCTCTTGCATCAGAATGCTGAACAGATTGTTATTTTATCTTTTTTGCACTGACGTGGTTATATGTGTCAAATCGCTAACAGTTGCTGTTAATTACTTTTGCTTTACGTCCAGCCAGTGCTGCTTGCTCTTGATGATTTTTTCATTGGGCATGTCTATAGTTTTCTTTCTTAGGATGCATAGATTTTATTAGGGCAATAAATAATAAATGATAGAGTACCCTCGGGGGCGGGGGTCATCTTGGATCTTGTCTTTACTAATATGGGAGTATCTTACATCATCCCTTGTGTATCTTCGTCACTTATTAGGTGTGTCCAGAAAGCAGTCTCCCTTGCAATAGAATTGAAACCAGAGATCCCTTCGACACAAGGTACCTTTAGAAATTCCCTTTTGACAGATGACCTACTCCTAAGTGATGCATTGGCAAGCTTCAAATCCACAGCAAGCAAAGGGCAAATCCCGGTAACAAACCCACATGGTGGAACCATAATATCAACAAGCTTTACAATAAAAGAAAAATAATTTTGACAACAAGTAAGAAGAGTAATTCCCAAAATGTTATAGTCCTTGTCCATGAAATAAGCAAACAACTCAGGAGCTTAATAAAATAATTCAAAGCATGTCTGAGGCTAAAACAGTAACCCAAGCCAAAGACAATCACCAGGCCTTTTTCAGTTATATTCAAAATCTCAAAAGCACAACACAGCAATGCACTGAGCTGATTATAAATAATGTTACCTACAGTGTGACCAAAGATATAGTGAACCTACTGGATAAAAATGTAGCTCTAACTGTATCCCTCTCAATTCTCCATCTGTCTGTCCCTCAACATATACCTGGAACTGATTGGCCTCCAGCTATCACCCAAGAACTTCTCTCTGGCCTGCCCTCATGCACTACTCTATCCTGCTGACCTTTGATAGCTTCCTTACTCAATCCTGATATCTACATCCCTACTGACCTTTTCTGATTTTCTCCCTGTGCTTGTGCTCTACTTCTTCCAGCCTCTCCTGTGTCTTCTGAGACCAAACTTACCAGCAGCACTGCTGGTCTTTCTCAGGGATTTTTGAGGTCACTGCGAGTGTAGCCACACTCTATTCACCCTTGTTCCACTTGGGCTCACTTTGCTCCCCTATCGTACTCCCATTCCCACACATACCTACATCAATTACTTTTATCCTATCCACTCCCTCCCCTTCATGTCCATATTGACCACGCATACTCCACTTCCTGCCTGCTATCAATACCTCCCCTTCCTGTCCATTTCAACCACTCGTACTGCACGTCCTGCCTGCTATTCACCCAACCTTTATTCCATCACTATATACTATATCATCTCCTGCTCCCAAACCAGCTGATACACTCTCCTCTCTCCTTTACTGCCCACACAACTTAACATGCTATTCTTATACTTTACCTTACCAATTCTAACTCAGCTCTCTACTCTAACCTCCTGTCACACAAACCTATCCCAGCCTTTCATATACTCTCCTACCACATGTATCCCCAAACCTTCCCCTCCATCTCAGTCCATCTCAATCTCCCCATCTCTCTTCAACTTCAACTTTAGCTGCTTTCATAAACTTATTATACTTGAAAACTATCCTTTCTCCTATAAATCCAAACCAAGACTTCCTCTCCAGCTCTTCTTACTAACACATTGTACTTCAGTTCCTAGTAACATACTCCTCGCTGGCGACATCCACCCCAATCCTGGCCCCCCTCCCCTCCCCATAACCTTACACCCCTCATCCACTCCTCCACCCTCCCATCTTCCCACCTCTCACACCCTCCTCATCATCCCTCATACCACACCTCACAACACAAACACTTCCCTATTTATTCCCTAAATATACAAAGCCTCACTACCAAAATCACTGAGTTGCATTCTGGGATTGCCCAAACCACCCCTCACATCCTAGCCCTATCCGAAACTTGTCTAAAACCCCACTCAACAAACAAGGAAATACTCCCACCAGGCTATAATATCTACCACTTTGATAGAAATTCAAAAAAGGGCAGTGGTGTTGTCATCTTCCATTCTGACAGCCTTAAACTCTCCACTATCACCATCCCTATTCCGGACTTCTACACAGCTGAACTTATCATCCTAAACTGCTATCTAAACCCTCATAAGAAATTTGCCATTGTGTCTATATATACCTCCTCCTCAGGAAGCAATATTCCAGTCCTGGAAATTATCCTATCCTGGTTCGCACACAGTATACCTTATGAAACCCTCATCCTAGGTGATGTTAACATAGAATGGACCAAAATTTCTACTGACTCTCCACAGGTCAGTATCAGCCTTCAGGGATTCCACCAACTGATAACATCTCCCAAATGCCTGCACAATACCATTTCTTCCAACTCTACCATTGACTGGATTTTCACTAACTCTCTTAGCTTTTACCACAGTCCAGCTAGCTTACCAAACTCGTTGAGCAACCATCTTTCAACTTCCATCCTACAACACTCTACCCAAGTACCCAAACCACACTTTTACAGAGACTGTCATAAACTGTATGACTTTACCAGCCAATTCAATTCAGTTCTCTCTAGTATTGACTGGTCCATACTCAAACAGAATCCTTTCAATGATGCAGTGCTTAAATTTAATAAAATATTCTGAGATACCCTTAAATCCCTTGCCCCTACCAGGTAAATTCGAATAAAATCTAATTTTGCTCCCTGGCTTTCTAAGGAAACTTGATCTTTCATGCATAAATGTGATAGTACTTGGAAAGCCTGGACTAAGACCAAACAACCTCCCCTGTTCCAAAAGCACAAAGAACTTCGGAACCTTGTCAAAAAACTTGTCAGCAATGACAAAAAATCCTATTATAATTTCCCCAGATTAATACCAAAATAAATCCTCAGAAATTCTGGACTACTTTAAATAAAGTTCTCAATCCCATTGCCCTTCTAATCCCCTTTCCCAAACAAAACACCTCCAGAAACTGCTACCCTTATCAACAGACACTTCATTGACACTATCCAGTAACTTACACCCCCCAACTCCAACACAATCATCTCCTCTACCCCTCCCAACCCCTACAACAATAACCTTTTCTCCTTTCAACCAGTTCCAACTTCCTACATTAAATCACTCCTATTGAAGCTCAAACCTTGATCTCCCTCCTCAGACAATCTCCCACCCACTTTCCTGAAATTAGCTGCTGAATCCACAGCCTATCCTGTATCCCTATTAATAAATAGATCTATTCAGGAAGCAACAGTGCCAGGGATTTGGAAATCTTTCTTCACCATCCCCCTGCATAAAAGGGGGAACTCAACTGACCACTCAAACGTTCAACCAATTGCCATCCTCTCTCCTCTCTCCAAAATACTTCAAAAATGTATACACACAACTCCTAAATTATTTCCTTCAGCAGAACTTTCTCACACCTACTCAACATGGATTCTGCCCTAACCACAGCACTACTACACCCCTCCTGTCATTTACACATACAATAGCTTAGGCCTGTGATAAAGAAACACCTTATATCCTGTCTTTTCCTTGACCTCTCTAAAGCTTTTGACACTGTCTATCATCCCTTACTTCTAACTAAACTCACTAACCTCAGTCTATCTGCTTCCACTTTAGCCTTTTTCTTTAGCTACCTGTCTTATAGCCAACAATGTGATGGCTCTCCTCCTGCTCACCCTATCTCCCAGTGACTACAAGGGTACCCCAAGGTTCCATCTTGGGTCCCCTCCTGTTTAACATCTTTACTAATGAACTTCATACTTTCTGTAAACTATCTGCTCTAATTCAATACGCTGATGACGCTATTCTTATCTGCACTTCCAGCACTATCTCTGATCTTCACACTCTTACACAGGACAATTTTCTTTCTGTTGAAAAGTGTCTGTCTGATAATTTATTCATCCTGAACCCCCCAAAAAAACAAACTCCTGCTATTTCTCCATCATTCTCTCTCTCACCTTAAATCGACCTTTCTCATCACATCCTCCAATAACACCACCATACAACCCGACTGCCACACAAAGCCTCTAGGTGCCATCATTGATGATGAACTTAAATTTAACCTGCATATTCTTCAAAGTATAAAAAAACTCACCAAAGTTGGGTATGCTCTACTGAAACTGTAAATTCTTGACCTCTAATGCTAGACTCTCCCCATGCATAGGCTGTTCCTCTCCCCTCCCTTCTTTATGTCACCCCAATCCTAACTAACATTCAGTCCACTACCCTTGCTAAACTCCAACAAATTTACTACAAAATAGCAAGATTTGTCACAGACTCCCCTTATAACTCACACCATTGCCTCGTACTAAACTCTCTTCAATGGCTTGAACTTCCACAACAACTTCTTCCTCAATTTCAAATTACTCACTCCATACTATATAACCCATCCTCCTGCCTTGCTCTTTCCTCCTTAGTAGCTACCTATTCTCCCACTCGCACACTCCGCACCTCTAACCAGCAACTCCTAGATATCTACCAACTAAAGAAAACTATCAGTAAACTACTGTATAAATCCCCTGTATCCCAAGCTTGGAATAAGCTTCCATCATGCATACTCTCCATTACACACCCTATACACTTTAAGAAAGAACTCAGACTTCACTTACTTAGCACCAAAACTTGTACTTGTCATGAACCTACCTAACTCCACTACTATCCTTTATCCTAACCTTCTACAATTCATCCCTCATATTGCCTTAGCATCTTTTTCTACCTCCTGATATCCCTCTCACCCCATACTTGCATTCTTATCTCTCACACCTCACAAGTTGTACTGTCCTAAAATACTACTTCTTAATATTCACAGTACTCCACCACTTCAAAACTGGTATTGATACCATAACAAAAGGGGGGGATCATATTACTATTGTGTAAATATCTACAGATCTGATTTACTGTAGTCATTTTCCTATCTTATCACTGTGAATTTCTATGTAATTGCTTGGTAAACTGCATATTTTATGTATTACATAATGAATTTTTATGTATTGTAAACCAGACTTTATGTATAGTATGCTGTCTGTAGCCGGAGCTTTTCTCTTCGGGTCTCCACTGAAAACTGGTCTCTGGCCTAGCTGGACAAACCCGGTTAACAAATGTCAATAAATAAATAATGCATAAGACAAAGTCCTAAAAGTGCAATCAAAAGCTAAAAATACTACAGTGACAGGCCTTGACAATATCGCTGGATGCAGCTTAAATAGCATGAAGCATTATTTAGCACACCCCAAACAACACTGATGAATCTTAACCTCCCTACAACTTTTGTACCAAGTGACTGCAGAAAAGCTACAGTCATCCCTCTGCATAAGAGAGGACCTTCCACAGACACAGGCAGTTGAACACCCATAAGTCTAATCAGCCTCATATGCAAAGCCATGGAAAAACATATCAGGGAACTAATCAATCAGGACATAGGGAACCTCCAAACACTGGACCTGTCTCAGTTTAGATTTGTCTGGGACAGGTCATGCTTACGCAACCTGGTGGACTCTTTTGTAAAGGTCACCAATCATGAATGAAAACAAAATGGCACACACCACATACCTCAACCTGGCCAAAGCTTTTGACACACCTCACCACTTAGGCATAACAGAAAAGCTAAATAAATTGGGAATAAACTCCTATGTCACCTAGTGAATTACAACTAGATCACATATAGGATGCAGGAATTCAGAATAGGAGAAATTACCTCCACAAAGAAACCAGACACCAGGGTAGTCCCTTAGGGTTCTGTGCTAGAACCTCTCCTACTTTTCTTAAGTAAAAGTAAAGGCTCTGACTGACTAAGTTTGCAGATAAATGCTAGCTTGGAGCAGTCATTGAATCCCCAAAAGACTTAGCCATCTTGCAGGAAGGTCTGTCTCAAGCAAATGACTGTTGCCAAAATCATGGACTGAAGCCAAATGGGAAGTCATCTATCCTAGGGACCTACCACACTGATAACAATCCCTTAAGAGCTGAAACAGTTGTTTGGGATTTGGGAACTTATGTAGACAATGACCTAACTTTTGACCACCACGTGTCCATTGTCATACGAAAGTCCTTCTATATTGCACAGCTTATAAACAAAGGAATTGTGTATAGATCTAGGGATGACATTGTCCCCCTTTACATAAATCTCATTTGTCCAGTCATTGAATATAATGCCACCTTTGTCATGTATCTGTCCAGAAAATGGCAAAAAATGGAATGCTCATATAGATCCTTTACTAAATGGATACATAGCCTAAATGACATATCCTTAATGGATCAACTCAAAGCTATATCACTATACTCTGTATCCTACAGACCTCTAAGAGGTAACCTGTGTCTGTCTTGGAAGGCATCCTCCAACTCATTACTGATGGATTTACTGCATATCAGGAAGTCAGATGGCATCAGAAATACTTGGCCTTGGGATCTAAACTTCTTCTACAACATTGACAGAACTGTTTGGAGGGATGGATATATCCCTCACATGATACCACTTCTCTGGAGCAGACTTCCTGGCTACATAAAATAAAATCATCCCTGTCCATATTGAAATGCAACTTGAATTTATGAATTGGAAACAGAACATTTACCCCAAGACTGCCCCTGTACTGCTAATAGTCAGATGCAGCTTCAAAATGTTTTATCCCATGCACATGTGCCTTCAAATTATCTGTGTTGTGATCTCAGTTATTCTCATTAGGGGTGTTATATAATTATCGACCATGGGATGGATAAGGTCAATCTCTAACCATATGGGATAGGTTAATTTCGGCACAAAAATAGAAATTGGCTAAGCTTAAAATGATGCTATACGATTGTATGTTAAGACACCAGCATGGCAAATACAATATATAGTATCACCTTCAATGCCAAGCTTAATAGCAAAGTAGCCAGACACCAGCACGGCAAATACGATATTTAGTATCACATACAATGCCAAACTTAGTAGCAGTATAGCCAAATACCACCACGACAATACGATACCTTTAAAAAATTTATTTCACCATAAAAATTGAACAGAAGCTTCTTGTAAACGCTTTCAGGTTATAAACAACCCTTCATCAGACAAACAGTTATCCCTCAAAGCACCATTTAAATATCCAAAGTTGGCGCCAAAAATTCGTCTTAAAGAGATATTAACAGTAAAAATGTCAGTACTAAGAAAAGCTTACGTAAATCATCTCATGTTAAAAACATTATATATTCATAAGTATTAGAAATAATATATAAATAAATCAACTAATTACACGTTATAAATAAATCTAAGAGCTAATATAGATAGAGGCATTCATAAATAAATTCATGATGTAACAGAATATGCATTAGTTATTAAATTATGCCCGATTATATTATATATGTTTATATATTAAACACAGTCATTATTCATTATTAACATTTAATAAATACCTATATAAATATCAAAATCAAATATATTGTCTAAAATTATGAAATCAAAACTATATATATATATATATATATATATATATATATATATATATATATATATATATATAAACATATATATAGAAAATGTAAAAATCATATAACAGAAAATCAATAATTTCATATTATATTGTAAAATATATATATGTAGAGTATATATGCATAATATTAAATAAAAACATATTACTAAACATTAAAATACTATAAAAATGTATAAAAATATAATGTCATGGTTTATGTTTCAATGACCTATTGCTTAGGAATGGCTTTATTGTTGTCCTATCATTTAGACCTTTCCCTTTATCTGACTGCATACTAATAATCCACCTATTTTCTTCCTGTTCAGTATAGTTTTTAATATTACCTAATCTACTGCTCTTTAAAATGATCTCTATGACCATAAATTTAAACTTGAGATCCAACCCATTATTTAAAACATGCTCAGCTAATGCATTAGTGTCATCTTCACGGTTTATTGCATACATGTGTTCTCTTACCCTCTCTCGCAATGTTCTATTAGTTTTACCTATGCAGAAGCAATAATATTTCTGACAACTTGCTAAGTAGACTATGTCTCTAGTTCTACAATCAGCATAGTACTTAAAATAATATGTCCTCTTAGTGTCTGGATGAATAAATATTCCAGTTCCCATCATATATGAGCACTGATTGCATCCTCGACATGGAAACGTACCCTGTCTATTAGAGAGAACTTTAGTTTTATAGTTGTTCTTATTATCATAGCATAGTAGCCTTTTAAGCAATTTATTATTGCAATAGCTATAACTAGGTCTCAGCCCCACTAATTCTCTTATTTCATCATGAGCTGTCAATATAGCCTAATTTTTATCTATAATATCTTTTATATCATTATTATTATTAGAAAAGGGAATATTCAATCTGACCTTGTTGTATGGTTGATTATTGTTCCTCTTTCCATTAGTTTGTAGGACTATATTCTTCATATAGTATGGTCTCCCTTTCCCATTTCTATCTATAACCTGAGGATCTAAGAGAGCATCAGCTTCTTAATGAGAATATCCTCTCTCCATAAATTCATTCTTTAGTTTAACAATAGTTTGAGCACATATATTATCATCACTTGTTAAGTGTGATATTCTTCTTCCTTGATTTATTATGATATTCTGAAATATATGCCCTGGATGCATGCTGGTACGATGAAGTAAGCTATTCTTCCTACAGTTCTTCCTATATAGTGCTGTCATAAACCTTTCATTTTCTCTAGTAATTAGAACATCTAAAAATTCAATTTCCATCTTTGACCAATTACCTTCAAAGGCCAAAAAGCTAGTTGTATGATTGATACAATCAATGAATGTTTCTAAATCAGTATCATTTCCTTTCCAAAGAAGAAACACATCATCAACAAATCTTTTATAGTATATAATATTGTTAATGAATTCAGAATTATGAACATAATTTATCTCCAATTGAAGAATTTAGTATGGGAAACTAAGAGCATAATTAAAGATACTCATGAATTTTTAACTACTTTTAGTATAGAAGTAGGGAATGACATTGATGGACTGGATATATGGTTGGCAACCTTAGATGTTAAATCATTATTTATAAGTGATTCCGAACAATGAAGGACTTGAACTTTTAAGAACATTTTTATGCAATAGCCATGTTGATTCTAATATCATTATGAAATGTACGATGCTACTGGATTTGATTCTAGAAAACAATGTATTTATGTATAATGTTGATTATTATCTACAAAAACAAGGTGTTGCAATGGGCACACCTTGTGCCAACTCGTATGCCAACTTGGTTATGGCTCAATGGCAGAACACTAGCCAAGCCCAGCACTTAAAACTCTGCAAAAAACAGTGCAGTTTGTTACTCTCAAGAGACACTGCAACACTGGAGTAAGCTACTAGAAGTGAAAACTGAAAAAGCTACACTCAGACAAAAAATGCTAGGGGCTCCATTGCTGTTATAAGGCGACATATGCAACATGCTGAGGGTGGTGACAATACAAATGCTGCCGGACAACCCACAGTGAGGAGACAGAGAAGAGTGTACAGGCCCAGGGTCACCTACCAGGGGTTACATGAGCTGGAGATAGTGGAGTGCTATAGAGTGGACAGAGATCTCCTGCAGCAAATTGTTGAGCTGTGCAGGCCAGGCCTCACACACAGAACCAACAGAGGGGAACCCATCCCAGTGGAAACCAAGGTATGTGCTGGCCTAAGAAAACTAGCAACAGGTACCTTCCAGAGACCAACTGGTGATATGATGGGGATATCACAGGCATCAGCATCCAGGGTACTGCATCAGTCCCTGGATGCCATGTCAGCACATGTCGGTAATCATGTATATTTCCCCAATTCCAGTGAGGTATTGGCCAGCAATATGCGTCTCTTCCAGCAAATAGCAGAATACCCTGAGGTAGTGGGTGCAATAGACTGCACGCATATATGCATCAAAGCACCAGCCGGTGAGCGGGGTAGGGCCTACATTAACCGCAAGGGCTTCTCCTCCATCAACTGCCAGGTCATGTGTAATGTCCAGGGCATAATAATGGATGTGTGTGCTGGCTGCCCTGGAAGCTACCATATCTGGCATCTGACGCAGCTGTACCAGACATTTGCCAATGGGGACATCCCACATCATCACTTAGTGGGGGATGCTGGCTATGCACTGGAGCCGTGCCTGATGACACCCATCAGAAATGCACACACACCTGAACAGGAACGCCATAATGAGGCACATGCAGAAACACGAAATGTAATTGAGCGTGTGTTTGGGTTGCTCAAGTCATGGTTCCGGTGCCTGGACACATCTGGTGAAGCCTTGCAATACTCACCAACTACATGTACCCAAATTGTCATGGTATGTGCTATGCTAAATAATATGATTCTGCGAAAACAGCTGCAGTAGGACCAGCATAGACCTGGGCCAAACAGCGCCCCACCATTGCCAAGGCCATCACAGGCAGAGCGTGATTCGGAGGAGGAACAACCTGAGCCTGCCCCAGTAGGCAGAATGAGGCGTGCCCAGTATGCCTTGGCCTTGGCAAAGAGGCAACGCATAGCACATACACTGGCTCAGTAGGAACCCTGGAAATGATACCTCTCTCTGACTCCCACATATAGTGAAAGGGATGCCTAAGTTTACACAACCTACTTTCAAACATGTGCATGGAGTGTAGTCTGTGCATCCGACATAGGCAGCCCTGCAGCACCACCTGAGGCATGATTGCCATGTGTTAAGCAATGTAAGGTAATGCTAAACAGCATTTACCACCATGTAGTATATGCAAACTTGATGACCTTGAGTATCATCCTACCCTCACCAAACATGATGCCACAATATGAAGACAAGATGATCAATTACAACAATTGGCTTCAGTATTGGTGTCAGTGAAAGGGTATCCAATGCCTGTCAGCCTGGGATGACATGCTCGACAAGACATGATGCTTCACTAGGGATGGCTTTCACCTGTCACCTGTGGCCTTTTGGATATTGCCAAAGGCTCTTGTCACCCCCATAGTGCCTTTTTTAGGTAAGGCTCAAAAGACAAACCCACCTCCATAGGTATAACAAGGGCGAAGAAACTAGAAGTAATGCTACTCAATGCCAGAAGTCTAAACTGCAAGATGTACGCACTCCAAACTCTTCTCAGCATGGAGAATGTTGATATCTGTGCAGTAACAGAAACCTGGTTCAAGGCTCCCAAGAGCACCCTAGCACTAACAGGTTACACCTCATACCATACTTTACAGCCACATAACATGGAACAAACTACAAAAGGAGGGTGAGTATCAATATTTGTCAAAGATACCCACACCCCCAGGTTGGTGGCACAGCATGAAGCATCAGAGACTATCCATGTGCAACTAACAGTGGGTAAAACCACCTTCCAGTTCATAGCCTGCTACAGACCACCCTCCTAAACCCAGGAACCACACTTGGCTGACTGGAGAACACATGAAAATATGAAGGTCTCCCCAAACACTATTATATTGGGCGACTTCAACTACCCAAACATAGACAGGGAGGATTACCCTAGCTGCAGCACCCTAGCCCAAAGGTTCCTAGAAGTTATAAACTCAAATGCTATGTAACAACTTGCTACCACTCCCACAAGAGGGGAAAACATACTGGACCTGATCATCACCAACATGGGGACTCTATGCCCAAGACCAGAAGTGTATCCCTCACTGGTAAGATTAGACCATAGAGTAATCTCACTGGATATTCACATCCCGTCCCCAGCCCATGGCCAGAAAACCACAGTGAAACATTTTCACTAAAGCAAATGTCACACTCCTCAAAACCGAGGTGGAATCCTTCACAGACCCTGTGCCTCTGGAAAATACGGCCCAGACCTCAGAACCCTTTATAAACGCATTCTATGAACACCTTCAGGAATGCATGGATCATACAATCCCAAATAAAACCAAGATCCAATCCTTCAAAGGCAGGCATCCTGTCTGGTGGAACCCAGCCATAAAAAAACATACAATACAAGGAGGAAGCTACTATATGATAGAGCAAAATCCCAAAAAGGGAAGGCATCTCTGATCAGTATTATTGAAAAACTACGGCCACACATAAAATCGTCTAAGGCCATCTTTGAGATAAAAATTGTACAGGACACTAAGGATAATCACAAGGCTTTCTTTAGTTATGGTAGGAACCTGGGTGGGAATTCCCAGATATGCTCAGAATTAGTCCAAAATGACAAACAATACACCAAACCCACAGACATTGCCAACATCTGAGCTGACAGGTTCAGTGCAAACTCCCCCCCCCCAACAAAAGGGCAAATATCTATCCCAGCAGAGTGCTGGCCCCCTGACATCTCAGATGCTCAGGTAACAGCCAGCCTCTCCAAAGCAAAACACACAGCATCAATGAGAACAGACGGTGTCCTGGGCTGTGCCCAACATGAACCCCAAGAAGAATTGAACACAAACATAAAACCACTGTTCAATCTCAGCCTTACCACAGGATATGTACCCAAAGAGCATTGTACAACAACAGTGGTCCCTCTCCACAAAGGTGGTGCCTCAATCGATACTGCAAACTATTGCCCCAGAAGCCTGACTAGCTTGGTCTGCAAAGCTATGGAAAGGATCATCATGGATCTCAGAAATAAAGATATTGGGGACCTATAGACACTGGATACTACCCAGTTTGGCTTTGTTAAGGGCAGATCCTGCCTCTTAAACCTGGTTGAGTCATTTGAAACAGTCACCAAGGCCATTGACGAGGGGAAGGTGCTCCACACAGCCTACCTGGACCTCGCAAAAGCCTTCCATACAATACCCCACTTGGTCATTATAGATAAGCTCACCAGCTTCAATATAAACCCCTATGTCACTAGATGGGTTGCAAACTGGCTCAAGGACAAAACCCACATGGTCAGAAATGCTGGAGCCATGTCAGACCCCAGACCAGCTACAAGTGGCATCCCACATGGCTCAGTCCTGGGACCTCCCTTGTTTGGTATATATTTCTCGGAGGTACAGGCCAACACAGAAAGACTGTGGCTGAACAAGTTTGCAGATGACTGCAAACTGGGCACCATAATCGACCCTCCAGCTGACACAAGCATCCTACAAAAGGGCCTCATAGAAACAGACAACTGGTGCCAGAGCCATGTCCTCAAGCTAAACGCAAAAAAGTGTATAGTCATCCCCTTTGGCAAAAACTAAGTGCCCACAAATTACCACATAGGTGGTAACCCATTAAGTATGGAAGAAGTGATAAGGGACCTTGGGACCCAAGTTGATGGCAATCTTCTCATTTGACAACCACGTGGCCAAAGTGTTTAGAAAAACATTTCATATAGCCCACCTAATCATGAAGGTATTCACATCTAGATCAGGGGAGGTCATTGTACCTTTTTACTCATCCCTCATCAGGCCCATAATTGAGTACAATGCCCCTTGTGGGATGTACCTTATCAGACACCTGAAGCAGCTGGAAAGATCACAAAGGTACCTCACCAGGAGGATCAAAGGACTCAAACACATGCCATTTGCTGCCCAGTTAAAGAAACTGCAGCTCCACTCAGTGGCATACCGCCTGCCCAGAGGTGATCTGTGCCTGATGTATAAAGCCATGTCCAACCTGGAATCAATGGACATGCTGCACCTTGGAAAATCTGAATCCCATCAAGCTACGTGCTCAAGAGACCTGAACCTCAGGACTGAAATAAATAGGACATGCTGGAGTGACAGATTCATAACCCAGAGGCTCCCTCCACTCTTGATTAAACTCCCACTCCAGGTTAGCCAGAGTCCCTCATTGACTCTCTTCAAGAGGAATCTGGATGAGTGGATGGAGGATTGTAGGTTTACCCTGGGTATCACTTCTATGTCACTGTTAGACAGAGGCACAGTATACTAACCTTGAAAAATGTCATGGCAAACTCCACTTAAAATGTGTGTTGAAAGCCAGACACACTCTGGCTAGGATTATAAATGCCCTAGGGCAGATAGCCTAGTATGAACCTATAAAGAGAATCACACACACCAACTAGTACAACTGTGGTCAATGTGGAGTAATGTTTGGCAATGTCCACCCAAGTTGGTGAATACACAGCAATGTTGGACAAGCCTGGTTTAAGTAGGCCATAGCTGAACAAAATGCAACATGCTCATAGTTGCCCAACTGGCCCTTAACCAGTCTGGTCTGCTCAGTATGAACATTTAAAGCAGTGATGGGACTCAAACCCATGATACTATGCACCATAGTGAAAGTACTGAACCAGTACACCATGACAGTATTGCAGTGTTCAGCCAGTATGAAAGAATGTTGACAAGTCTTTGCAAACTATCCCATGGAAACCCTGCAGGCACAGCACAATCCCTGTTGAGTTATGACACAAAGGAATCTGGCAGTAAGAACACAACATGACTTCCAACACACACAGTATAAATGTCAATATTGGTCATGTTCACACACAGCCACAAATGTAGTGGACTTCAGATCACAACATATGGAAAGGTCACACTGGGCATGCTCACACACTTGGATAAATGAGACATATGTCAGGCAAGAAACCATGGAAAGCCTGAACTGGGCATGCTCACACACTTAGGCCATGTCTGAGTATAGCAGTCGGCCACACATATCTGGCAGTTGTATGTGTTAAGCCAGGAACCTCCCACGATCCAGAAATCTGCCCTGTGCACACAGTTAAATGACAACAGACACATATATTAATATACTGGAACCCTGTCATGATCAAACATGTTACACAGATACACAAGTTGTTCATAGAAACTGGGAAAGCTACGGCAATAAAGACCTGCAAACAGTATCAGCAACACATATTGTGCAACCGCAACATAAACATAGGTGCAGAAGTCAATACTAGGCTGTTTGCCCTAGGGAATTTATAAGCCTAGGCAGAGTGCATTTGGCATCCGCCTCCCCAGTAGAGTAGCCTACTGTGCCTCTGTAAAGTAGGTTAGAGAAGGCACCCTTTAAGGCTAGTTTGCTGTGCCTCTGTCAAGCAGGGACACAGTGGAGATCCTAGGGGTGAATTTGCAATCTCCCATCCATGCGGCTGGATTTTGCTGGAAGAAGGTTGGCGAGGGGCTATGTCTAACTTTAATTGGGATTCAATTCCAGAGTGAGGGGAGCCTCTGGGTAATTAATCTGTCCCTGCAGCATGTCCTATTTAGTTTTATGATGAGGTTTAAGTCCCTGGAGTGTGTAGCTCTAAGGGTCTTGGATGTTATGAGGTGGAGCATGTCCATTACTTCTGGGTTTGACATGGCTGTGTACGTCAGGCATAGATTACCTCTGAGTAGGCGTTAAGCAACTGAGTAGAACTGGAGATCCTTTAGTTGAGCTGCATAGGACATCTGTGTGTAGCCCATGATCCTCTTGGGGAGGTACTGTTGTGGACACTGTAGTTGCTGCAGGTGTTGGGTAAGGTACACCCCAAAAGGGCCATTGTAGTCAAACATGGACCTGATGAGTGACTAGTAGAGGGCCACAATGACCTCTCATGATCTACATTCAAACCCCCATGTGATAAGGAGGGCTATATAAAGGTCTCTGCAATGACTCTGTCAATGTGATTAGCAAAGGAGAGGTTACAATTTATGTTGGTCCCCAAATCTGTAAATACATCTTCTGTACTTAATGGATTACCACTTATGTGGTGATTTGTGTGCACCTTGTTTTCCCCAAAGGGGATGACTATGCATGTCTTAGCATTTAGCATGAGGCCATGGCTATGACAACAAGCATCCATCTCTGTGATACCCTTATGGAGGAAGCATGTGTCAGCTGCAGTGTTGCTTATTGCCCCTGGTTAGCAGTCATCTGTGAGGTTTGTTAGACATAATCCCCCCCATGTTAGTCTGAACCTCAGGGAAGTACATACCGAACAGGACAGGTCCCACAACTAAGCCCAGTGAGACACCAGTTGTAACTGGTCTGAAACTGGACATGGCACCTGCAATTCTGACCATGTGGGTTCCATCCCTGAGGCAGATAGCAACACATCTAGTGATATAGGGGTTGATATTTAAGCTGGTAAGCATATGTATGATGCCTGAGTGGGGTATTGTGTTGCAGGCTTCTGCAAGGTACAGGTAGACTGTGTGAACTACCTTGTCCTCATCCATGGCTTCAGTAACTGTTTCAAAGATATGAACTATGTGTAAGAGGCAAGATCTGCCCTTAACAAATCCGAATTGTGTATGATCCACTGTCTGGAGGCTCACAATGTTTTTTATTATGACTTCCATGATAATACGCTCCATAGCTTTTTCTACCACACTAGTCAGGCTTATGGGGTGATAGTTCCTGTGGTCCATTGTGGCACCACCTTTGTGGACTGGGAGCACTGTATCTGTATGCCATTCTCAGGGTACATATTCTGTAGTAAGGCTAAGTTGGAACAGTAACTTAATGTGAGAGTTCAGTTCTACTCAGAGCTCGTGTAGGACACAGCCTGGGACACCGTCCGGTCCCATACTTATGCTGTGTTATTTGCTGTGGAGAGGGCACCTTTCACCTGTGCATCTGTGATGTCAGGGAGGTTACATTCATTTGGGATGGGCATCTGTACCCTTGGGGGTAAGGGGGGGTTGTTTGTGCAGACTCTGTCTGTCAGGGTATAGGCTATGTCCGTAGGTTTGGCATATTTTGTGCTGTTATGAAACAATTCCGAGCATATCTGGGTTGTTTCCACACATATTCCTGACATAACTAAAGAAGGCCTTGTGATTATCTGTAGTGTCTGGTCAATTTCACTGTCAAAACATGCAAGTGATGATTATATGAGGGATTGAAGTGTCTTGCCAATACTGTTCAGAGATGTCCTCCCTCTGTGGGATATTGCTCTGTTATGTAGTAGCTTCCTCCTTCTGTTGTACTGCTTATATATGGCCGGGGTCAACCAGACAGGTCTCCTGTTTTGGAGGAGTCATGGTTTTATTTGGGATAGCATGATCAATGTATACCTGCAGGTGCTCATACAATGCGTTTGTAAAGGATTCTGCAGATTGGGCTGTATTATCCTCCAGCACGGGGCCTTTGAGGTATTCCACCCCAGTCTTCACAAGTGCAAAGTCTGCTTTTGAGAAATTCTTTACAGTGATTTCCTTAGCTGGGGGTGGGGATGGGATATGGATGTCTAGGGAAAATTGTTTATGGTCTGATCTTAACAATGAGGGTTCTACCTCTTGTGTGGAACATAGCGTCCCCATATTGGTGATGATCAGGTCCAATATGTATTCCCCCTTGTGGGTTTAGTGACTGGTTGTGCCATAGCACATGGATCCACAAATTGTAGTGGCTGTATGGTGATGTTTTTGAGGGCCTGAGTAGTATCCCCAGTCAATATTTGTGTACCTGAAGTCAACCACTATAATGGTGTGTGTGAAGACCTTCATATCCTATACTGTTCCCAGGAAAGCCGAGTGCGATTCCTGGGTATGGGGGAGTGGTCTGAACTACACACCAAACCAAAAGGCAGTTTTGCACAATGGTAGTTGTATATGTATGGCCTGTCTTGTTTAGTGCAGTGGTACCAACCCAGAGGTGTGTGTATCTGTGATGTATATGGATACACCCCCTACTTGTGTTGTGTGTTACAAGTCCTGTGGTCATGAAATATGGTATAGAACATAACCTGGCAGTGCCAGTGTGCATATGTGACCCTGAGCTAGGCGTCTGTTAATGCACAGATATTGTTATCCCCCATACTGAGGGATAGTAAAAGATGTACATTCCTCTTTGGAAAGACTAATGATGGCAGCACCCTATAAATACAGCAGGAGAAGGGAAATCATCCAGTAATGCGAATAGCGCGCTGTGCTAATGCGTCCCTCTCAAGTATCATAACATAGTTAGGTAGGGGTTTGAATCCTACAAATGACATGTGTGTGTTTGTCACACAGTTTGTCAATGTGTTGTGTGTTTTGCTTTTATTATTGTATGACATATTATTATAACAGTAATTTCAATGCACACATCAGGCATGTGTGTGCCACATACAGATATGTGCCTGTGACCTTTAATAGTTCCTATGTGTGAAGCCTGCCTCATATGATTACAGTTGTTACCTTTGTCAGCATGTGCCGCAGCTTACCAGACCTTAGGCCATACATGTATGTCGGTGACAATGCAGGCTACTGCAGTGATCTGTGTCCTAAGCCAACTATGTGACACACACCCATGAAAGCTTTGATAGATTAATGTGGGTGAGGGGTCATGTCTGGAGTGTATGTCAGACATGTTAAAACACAGCAAAGTCTGTGAGTGATGGACATCCAGTGTAGGTGTATGGCAACTGTTGCCGATATGCATACAGACACCGTCTTGCTTAGGTGATACACCGAGGGACTGCAGAATACCTTTGGAAATGTGAATATCACAGGATAGACAAGATAAAACTTGTCCACATGTACACACCATTACCCATTCTACATGATGGGTGCTACCACCTACATGGTACTGTTGGAATACTATGTTAACTACATGCCGATGACAATGCTACAGTTGCATTACAGCAATACAGCATGGCTTGGACAACAGGTATCTGTCTGTATGATACCTTTGTGGTGGTTAGGTGTGTCATGTGTAGAATGCATTGTAGGCCACTGTATGCATTTTCAGTCGTGGATGGACATATCCGTAGTGTGTTGACATGTACATGAGACTGCTATATGCCAAAGAGTATTGTTCCCAGAGATGTGTGGGGCTCAGTAAGAATGGCTACTGGTATAGTGTAGTACTGCAGTGATATCACTGACACCAGGTTCCTACATCTGCGTATCAGTTGAGGAGACACCATGTAATGACCACGGAATGTCAGGCTATGTAGGCTGTGTATAGTACCAGAATGCAGACCATTGACATATGGAAACCGTATCACCCACAGCATACTGTCAAATCATGTCATGTTCCATGCTAACCATGTTCACAAATGTACACCTGCAACTCTGTGCTGCAAACATCACACATGTACTGTCCACACCCCAACACATGCAGGCACAGGTACACACAACAGCCATGTGGCACATGTGCAGACAGTACACTTTGAGAATTAACACTGGTGCATACAAAACTACAATGACAATCATAGTTAATGCATCATGCATGCTCGAATATACCCACAATGATATCATTACACTGTACTGTTAACAACATGATATTATTACTACAGTGCTATGTAGTCACCCTGTGCATCAGCACCATGCTATCCTGTTCCTGCATCAATGTTACAGATGGCAGGAGGTGGCACAGTTTCATCATATGCACAGGGTGTGTACTTGGTTTGCCAGAGTCTGCCATTGACACATCCAATTGACATGTATGTGTGTGTGTGTTAGTGAGGGAAAACAGTACAACATGGGGCAATGTTGATGCGATGTGTGTGTGTATGCGTTAGCCCTAGGTGTTAGCATTATGTGTGTGTGTATGCTTGCACACAGTTCCACCACGTGGCTGCCATATACGGGTGTTTGTGGACAGCCACAGACTGTACCTGCCAGGTCATACAGATCACTGTCTCTGGCCACGGACACTGTACCTGTGCCTGGCAGGGGTGCTACGGACAGTATCAGGTACTAAGCCAGACTGGGTACTGTCATCAGAAGCAGTGGATTGTTGACTGGACACATGTCCCTGCTGGGACTGTCCAGAGCCACGTGCACGTGGTCTTCTAGGACGGTGTAATGACAGCACAGACCCAGCATTGCTGGGGCTGGTACTGGCACTATGGGAGCGGCTGCAGGTTTGTTGTCATTCGTAACGACTGCCAGCTGATGATGTTGCTAGCATATGTCCATGTCGATTCCTCAACCGTCCTGCACTGTCCTGGCTCCTGGACATGTAGTTGTGGAAGAGATCTAATGTGTCCCCCCAATGTCTATCAATGACCTCGCTGATATTAGGGATGGCAGCTGCAACATCACGCATGGTGTCATTCATAGTGGTGCAATGTGCTCTAAGCTCCCTCAGATCTTGTCTGCTTTACCGATCCATACCTGCTTGTGCCTGCATTACAGCCCGGAACATAGCTGAGGTTGAAAGACCTCTGTGGGCACGTCTGACAGGGACAGTACGACCACGGATACTCCCACGAGAACCCCTGGACATCTGCCTGTGTGGTACCATGTCAGGAATCTGGCCATGGCTGCTGTAAGGGGATGCATGTGCCAATGATACCACACTACCCTGGTCAATGCCCACTGTATGCTGTCCCTCAGCTAAGGACATTGGTGACAATGGATGTATCGGCAGGATGACTGTGCGCATTGATGGGGTTGACTGCTGTGTAGTGTCGATTGGCTGACCAACGACAGACCCTGTCACACCTCCCTGTGCCATTACACATGTATCATCATTATCACTATCCCCAGCAGTGGCTTCAGGTTCCCTGCTGCACTCCACCAGAGCAACATCAGAACCTGTGAGAGGAAGATAGGAAACACAGTTTACAAATGTGTACACGATGTTAGCACACATGCACACATGCACACATGCACACATGCACACATGCACACAGGTGCACATGCACACATTCACACATGCACACATGCGCACATGCACACATGCACACAGGCGCACATGCACACAGGCACACATGCACACATGCGCACATACACACATGCACACAGGCACACAGGCACACAGGCACACTCCTCAGTACAGCAGATACAAACACAGACACACCTGCAATCCAACACATACACAATATTGTTTGAGGGTGGGTGACAGTATCACAAGGAAAAACATCACTGCACACGTGTCAGCATGCAGATTATGTGTTGTACAGGAACATGCAGTGCAAGTGTAGACAGCCCTTGTTAATAACAGTATACGTGTACTTGATGGTTGTGTGTAGTTGTTCAGTGATTGTCTCCACCCTGGGACACAATGTGTACAAGAACATAACAATGTTGTGCAAGTGTTACAAGCTGTGGGTGCATATATTTGCACACACACACACACAACCCATGACGGTGCTATGCAATAACTGCTATGTGTACTTTTGTGGTCAGTGGAACTGGATGTGGTGTAGTAACGTGAGCCATGATCAACATGCTTCTTGTGGTCAGTCAACAATAATAATGTGTGCCAGACAGGCAGCTAGCATGCTGTACCTGAAGTGCAGTAACATGACTACATCCACAATTACACAGCCACTTGACTTGTTATATGGGTGTGTAAGGTGGCCAATAGTGAGCATTGCCTAACATGAATGTATTATTTGTTCAAGACTGTTGCACAAAGACATGGTAGGCCTCTACCCCTCAGGTATATTATGTGTGCTGCATAGAGGATAAGTGGGATACTGAAGGGTGGCCATACAGCAGGTGTCATAATTGGACATGTGTAGCACGCTAAGGTGTAGTGTCTATGCCAAACAAGTGTGTGTTGTGTATATGTGTATCAGGTATGCCTATACAATGTCCAGTACTGTGTTGCCACACATGTGTGTCATGCTCTGTGTATTGCATGTGAGTGAGGCAGCTACTGAGAATAATGGGATATGCACAGTCTCACAGCAAACATGCACAGCATGCATTATGCATAGGTGTTACATGTGCACACACTACACCTCCATATGACATGCACATGTCATTAGCAATAGTATTGTTATTACACACTCACCAGCATGGATTGGCTGCCTTGCTGTCACTCCAGAGGGACCTGCAAAAATATGACAGTGATTGACAGTGGCCACAACTGTGCCATTGATACTGTGAGTACGATAAAGTACAGTAGTACAACAGGTGGCTTTCACAGGTGTACAGATTATGCTCAGAATATCAATCTTGCAGAAGAATAGGCAGGTTAACAGCTACACACACAGTACATATCTCACACACGCATAAACTACCAGTACAGAGAACAGTCAACTACAGATATGGCATGTTACCTGCACACTCCATTTCAACATGCTGGGTGGCTCCGGCCTCCATGATGACACATGTTTGTGGATGTTGTTGTTGGCCTGGAGCCACAACACTTAGGAGGTGCTCCTCCACACTGGTGAGGGGGGGTGGATAGGTACCCCACC
>NC_056731.1:699547056-699607056 GCF_019279795.1 Protopterus annectens
GATGAGCAGACTACAGGCCTTGTCATACAGAGTGACTAAGGCACTTTTAAGCAGTTGTAAACGGGTTTGCATGAGTTTACACGATGCTTAGCTATGCTTATCTATGCTTAGCTAAGCGCACACAAGCGCACACCCACTGACTATTGCTTAAACGTGCTTACTCCCGCTAACACCCACGCTATTTTCTTTTAAAGAAAAGAAAATGGGGAAATGGGAAAGTGGTGAAAAAGGGGGCACAAAGAGGGTAGGTCAGTAGGAAAACAAGCTCGGGATGTGCAGGAAGGATGTAGGGAAGGCCCATAGCTGCCCAATTCTTTACCAGCAACAGCTGTGCATATGTTAGAAATTTAGAGTGACATTTGACACCTTCCACCCCTGAGAGAGGGGTGAGGACAACAAAATATGTTGTACAGCCAATTGTAATTTTCAGTTTACATGTCCAGCAGACATGTATGTGAAATGGGCAGCTATGTATGGGGTGTAATTTTTTTGTGTGAACAGAGTGCCCTTTTTTTATTTTTTTTTCAGGTGAGAGTGGAATGTGAGGTACAGGAAGTAGGTATATTTGGGGAGGTAGGTTGGGGAGGTTAACAGACAAGACAAACAAGATGCATACAGGGGCAAAGTATGACACATGTGGGGGGTAAACACAATTGACAGGGACGGATGTTTGGATATCGCAAGCCCATGAGCCCACAGATGGCAACAGTGGAACTGAGATCCCCACCCATGGGCAGTTGCCACTGTGCCTTCACAGCCCAGGCCGCGGCTGTGCTGGGGACTGGATAGGACAGGCAGGCACACCCGTGAGTTGCGCCACTCTCGCCTCAAGCTGGCATAGGGGATCAGTCACAGAACGCCTAATCTCACTACGCACCACAGACCGGACCCTATGGAGGGTGAGTGGAGGGTCTCCTCCGGCCACGCTTGCAGAGGGGGGATGAGCCCCATCCCCTGCAGTGCTTCCACCTGAAGGTGGCACAGGGCCACCGGAGGAGGAGGTCCCGGCCTGGGCACTAGTGCCAGGTGCACTCGCCAGCTGAGGTGGGAGAGGTGGGTCCGCTGGAACCCGCCTTCCCTGTTGTCCTATGTTTAGCAGTATTTTATGGTATTTTGGGTTAGTAACAAACAACACCATTCAAAATTAGTTGTAACAGCATGCATCAGTATTCCCATTAACCAAACACTCATGAATTCCAAACATTGAGCAGCAAGCATAACACATGCATATTTAGAAGAACAGTGGACATTCCAACAGCATGCAGGGTTGATTGGTGGCAACAGGCCAGCAGATTTGGATATGTGAACAGGGCACATGCATCAATGTACATGCAGATATGTATAAACCAACAGGACAAATGTCCATGGGAATTAATTGTGAATACACATACCCAGTTTGGTGTGGAATGGCATAATTTGTGAAAATAGGGTAGGGTGGAGAAATATTATATTAACAACTTAAACTACCTATACATATACTGTACATTCCTAGTAGATGCAGATATATATCCCCTACATGTATTAGTACAGTTTCCTGTATGTAACCTTAGGAATGTTGATGATGGGGATGTTACTGCTACATTAATATACATTCCATTTTTATTCATATATGTTCATATCTGGCTGTGTTCAGGTAAAGCATCCTGCTACATTTGATTTATATGGGTCTAGACAACTGTGGATGTTCAGCATTTCATACAACCATACTATCTCCATAATGCAAGGGTACAGCAACATATCCAAATTGTGGGACGGACACAGTCCAGGTTCTGTACTTTATTAAAGAAATTTCACTCTTTGGTTGTGGCTGTCTCATTCATTTCATTATGTAGTGAATGCAGTATACCTTTATTCCAGACTTATTACAGCTTTCTTGGTAGTTTCAAACTCTCTTTCTCACACTCACTCACTTATTTTATATTTACATTTCTGGATAGTACTTAATTCTAGGCTTTATTAACATTTATTACTGGGTTACAACAATCCTTTCCAGTTAACTCACATATTTCATATGGCAGAATTTACAAGGATATATTCGACAGTTGTCTATCCTTTGTTGATTGATTACAACACTCATTTTCAGGCTGAAGCAGTTATCTGATATTACAATACAGGTGGAAACTCTATTTGAGACTTGTTTAATCTTTATTACTGGATTGCAATACTCTTTTCCAGGCTGCATCACTTATCTAATCTTACAATACTAGCAGAATCTTTCTTCTAGGCTTATTTCACCTTTGTTACTGGGTTACAACACTGACCTCTTTTACAAGCTTTCCCACTTATATTCTATAACAATACCAGCAGAATAATTACTAACCTGCCTGGTGGCGCAACCTCGCCAGCCTATCAGCATAGGCTTGCCGATTCGTAGAATGAACACCTGCAGCTGTAATATAAATGAAGGAATATTGTAACATACCTATCCATACTATAGGCAAGGATAGCATTTCTTACATACTTAATTATATGGATACTTACTCTGTAGTGGGGCATTGGGCATTTGGCAGACCTCCTGGATCCATCAGTTCAGTTGGTCCTCCTTTCATCGCTTTAGGTCCGCATGGTGGTGACGGACCTGTTCACCAGTCCTCGGAATGCCTGTGGCACTGGTGAGATCATGTGCCAACCGGTTCCACGCCTCTGCCTTATACGCTCCCCATTGAACCTGGCCCTGCATTAGTTGCGCTTCATGATCATGGACTAGGAGCCAAACCATATATTTTGACTCCTCAACACCCCACCTTTGTGCTCTAAAGTGATTTCCCTCTCCTGCACCTGCCATCCTGACTGCAAATGGGTACCACAATCAGTTATGGTGTGTATTCCCGTCTATGGGGCTTATATATGCCGGTTTTCCCGCACTTATCTGCGATTGGCCATTTTGGATATTTCTCTGCTTACAGCAAACCTGCTTTGTCATGGTTATATTTTCATTCATTCCTATATGTATGGTAATACTGTATTTCTCAGTACAACTGTCATGGCTTAGTGGTTCAGTACTTTTGACTATGGTGCACAGTATCCCGGGTTCAGTCCTTGCCATTGCTTTTTTATTTTACTACTGTCTAGACAGGCTAGTAGGTGTGTCTGTGTAAAGGTGACTTTGCTACAGCTTGCCCAATGTTGCCCAACGATAAGCTGGTTGGCGCGCTGCGCAGCTCCGCGCAAACGGCTTACACTGGGTAATGCATTATTTAGCCATAAGCACTCATATTAAGCTTGTTAAAGTGCCGCTCAGCTACGGGCACTCATATTAAGCTTGTTAAAGCACTGCTCAACTACGGGCACTCATATTAAGCTTGTTAAAGCGCCGCTCAGCTATGGGCACTCATATTACACTTGTTAAAGCACTGCTCAGCTACGGGCACTCATATTAAGCTTGTTAAAGTGCTGCTAAGCTAGGGGCAATTATGATTCATTTTATATATCCATCATATAGGTTTTGTTCAAAAATACATGGGCCATTTCATTACATTTTACTTAAATTAAAGTTGTATATATCGGGGAATTGTTTCATACTTATTTAAAGAAAAATGGAGGGGGATGTTGGGCTCAAACCATGACTACCTATTCTTTGGGCTATGTCTCTACTGCTACGCTATTGCTACTTTGCTTAATTTGCATATGTAGATCTTATATGCTTTTCAATGTCATATCTGCTAACTGTGGTTGAGCGAAGGGCATACCCACACAACGAGCCCAAATGCAGGCAAACATTTTGGAAATTATAAAAAAAAAGGAAACTGCTATTTTTACATTTTACATATTTTCAGTAGGGTTTATTTAGTCTGTGGGGATGTGTGGTGTTGTGTTCCTTGACATTTCAGCGGACTCGCTCGTGGGTGTTTACTTTCAGGACTCTGACTCTTCTGGGGGCGTGTCCCTTTGCTGTACTCGGCAATTGGACACGCCCCCTACTTTTTTACACGGACCGTGTTAGACTTGGGTATGATTCAGCATGCCCTCATGAATATGCATGGCATGCTGACGTGATACCGTTCAACTGCAGCCTCTGAGTAAGACATATTAAGTCTTACACGGAGGTTTCATGAATCCAGCCTGTAGTCTACTTAGCAAGTTGTCAGAAATGTTATTGCTTCTACATAGGTAAAACTAATAGAACATTGCGAGAGAGGGTAAGACAACTCATTTATGCAATAAACCGTGAAGATGACACTAATGCACTAGCTGAGCATGTTTTAAATAATGGGTTGGATCACAAGTTTAAATTTATGGTCATAGAGATCATTTTAAAGAGCAGTAAATTAGGTAATATTAAAAACTATACTGAACAGGAAAAAAATAGGTGGATTATTTGTATGCAGTCAGATAAAGGGACAGATCTAAATGGTAGGACAACAATAAAGCCATTCCTAAGCAATAGGTCATTGAAACATAAACCATGACATTATATTTTTATACATTTTTATAGTTTTTTAATGTTTAGCAATATGTTTTTATTTAATATTATGCATATATACTCTACATATATATTTTTTACAATATAATATGAAATTATTGATTTTCTGTTATACGATTTTTACATTTTCTATATATATGTTTATACATATATATATATATATATATATATATATATATATATATATATATATAGTTTGGATTTCTTAATTTTAGACAATATATTGATTTTGATATTTATATAGGTATTTATTAAATGTTAATAATGAATAATGACTGTGTTTAATATATACACATATATAATATAATCGGGCATAATTTAATAACTAATGCATATTCTGTTATATCATGAATTTATTTATGAATGCCTCTATCTATATTAGTTTTTAGATTTATTTATAATGTGTAGTTGATTTATTTATATATTATTTCTAATAGTTATGAATATATAATGTTTTTAACATGAGATGTTTTACGTAAGCTTTTCTTAGTACTGACATTTTTACTGTTAATATCTCTTTAAGACGGATTTTTGGCGCCAACTTTGGATATTTAAATGTTGGTACTTAGAGGGATAACTGTTTGTCTGATGAAGGGTTGTTTATAACCTGAAAGTTCTTACAAGAAGCTTCTGTTCAATTTTTATGGTGAAATAAAGTTTTTAAAGGTATCGTATTGTCGTGGTGGTATTTGGCTATACTGCTACTAAGTCTGGCGTTGTATGTGATACTAAATATCGTATTTGTCGTGCTGGTGTCTGGCTACTTTGCTATTAAGCTTGGCATTGAAGGTGATACTATATATCATATTTGCCGTGCTGGTGTCTTAACATACAATCTTATAGCATCATATTTGCTGTGGTGGTGTCTGGAAGTTTTGTTACGGGACTATTTTGTTATTTTTGCCAGACGCCTTCAGTCTGCTGCTGCTTCTCTGCTCATTTAAGCTTAAAATGACCCACAAGGGCAGCTAGCTTAGTTTTAACTTATGAACCTATGAACCTATGGGTGTTACGCACTGGAAGCCCCAATTAACCTACACTGTATGCAATATCCCCATTAGCTTACATGGAGTGGGGAGTGCTAGAATCCCATATTTTAGTATCAGACATGGGAAACCAGCTTAGTATAGCATGCTACTCCATGCCCAGCCTGTTTTGGAATATGGTCCATTATCCTCAGGATTCCATTTGGAATAACATTATAGAGATTCTTTGCAATTCTGCAATGCTGTGCCTAAAGAAACTTCCATGTCTGACCCCCTGTACAACATCATACCTAGAACAGAGTACTCCTTACCATTACCTAATGCTAGACAAACACCTCAAGTGTGTTGTATATCAAATAAATCAGGAGCAGATAATGGGATTCACCAGCATATTATGTTAATGTACATCTTTATATTTCCTTGGTACAATTTGACAACTGTTGAGTTTGTGGTGAAACTGTGAAGATGACCTGAAGTCAGCCATCTTCATGTCTATATGAGAACTGTTACTGCAGGTATGTACTCTGCTGATGTATGTGGAGTTTGCAATTCCCAAAGCTAGCAAATACCACAATGACACCTGTATGTTGGCAAAGCGATGCAATTGGGATAAGTAAAATCTCTGCTGGCATATATCTGTAAAGTCTAAATTACAGGAAGGGCATGCTGCAGTCCTATGCTAACGACAGTTCAGACTTATTTTTTTTTAGCACTACACTACTGTCCATGTGTACAGTTGTTTGCTGGCACCTCCCACCCACAATATTTCTCTGCCAGAGGCCACACCTACCTGTATGTTTGACCTGGCTATGCAGGGATTAGGGGTTTTTTTCTTGTCTATTGTCTGCAGTTCCAATTGCATCATACAGGTGGGCCACTCACTATACCACTACACATTTCTTAATGTTTTTATGCTGGTGTCCAGCACCATTTCAAAACAGATTGTGGCATAAGAAGCCTCATTCCTGTTTTAGAAAAGGGCATTGCACGTCATGAGTCCTCATTGGCCTACTTGGATTGAGGGCTCCCAAAGCACATGTTATGGATTAATCTATAGTATAAATAAAGGGGTGGCGTGCTATCCTAAGCATACATTCTTTAGGAGTCTAGCCCTTTGAATAAGGAGTAAAATATTTTCATAGCCACACAAATTTGTAATGTATACCATGTATATATATAAATATCTATATATATCTATATATATATATCTATATATATATATATATATATATATATATATATATATATATATATATATATATCAAGTCAAGGTTTCATTGCAATTTATATTTTAAATAATATGTATAAGGCATTAAGTAAATAAACAACAGCATTCAGACTTTTTAATGCACGTCAGTTAAGTTTTTGAAAAGTACCTCACTTTTCCAGATTCATCCAAACATGTCAGTTTGTTCACATTTGGTAAAAGACACACACACACACACACACACACACACACACACTGATCTTTTTATCTATATGCATACAATATATATATATATATATATATATATATATATATATATATATGTATATTATATATATATATATATATATATATATATATATATATATATATATATATATATATATATATATATATATATATATATATATATATATATATATATATATATATATAGTTCTAGATATAGCTATATATGATCTTTATTATATATTAATTTATTTAACTGTTATATATATATATATATATATATATATATATATATATATATATATCTATAGACACACACATATATATATATATATATATATATATATATATATATATATATATATATATATATATATATATATATATATATATATATATATATATATATAGGTTTACTATGGTTTGTGCGAACAACAGTCTGTCAGCAGCACTGCTGCTGAAAATTAGAATGTCGTGCACAAAACTCAAATGCATGGGATAGTCAAACACACTTATGCAAATGCAGTAGTGCATTCGCATAAGTGTATTCGACTATCTACATGGAGATCGCAGTACAGTGGGGATTGGAAATCCATCCATATCTCCACTGCAGTGCATTCTCAGAGTTAGAATACATTAGTAGTGGGGAGGGTTGGGTTGCAGGGGGGCCTGCCCCCCTGCAAAAACGTGATATGTCTATAGGAGTCTGATTTACATCAGCTCCTATATGGCTATCAAGTGATGGTTTCGGTAACAATGTTGACTCAAATGTGTCGATCATTTGGGTCGACATTGTGGCTGGTCGGAATGTTTGTGTTCGGTTTTACTTTTCTTTGTTTCAAATGGCAAATATATAACTATTCAATTAACAGTATATATATATCATAGGTTCATAGGTTCATACTAGGCTATCTGCCCTAGGGAATTTATAAGCCTAGCCAGAGTGTGTTTGGCTTTCGCCACCCATTTTAAATTTATTTTGCTATGCCCTTTTTCAAGGTTAGTATACTGTGCCTCTGTCTAACAGTGACACAGAAGTGATATGCGGGGTAAACCTACGATCTCCCATCCACTCATCAAGATTCCTCTTGAAGAGAGTCAATGAGGGACTCTGCCTAACCTGGACTGGGATTTTATTCCAGAGTGAAGGGAGCCTCTTGGTTATGAATCTGTCCCTCTAGCATGTCCTATTTATTTCTGTGCTGAGGTTCAAGTCTCTCAAGCGCTTGGCTCGATGGGATTTGGATTTTCTGAGGTGCAGCATGTCCATTAATTCCGGGTTGGACATGGCTTTATACGTCAGGCACAGATCGCCTCTGAGCAGGCGGTATGCCACTGAGTAGAGCTGGAGTTTCTTTAACCGGGCAGCATATGGCATCTGTTTGAGCCCTTTGATCCTCTTGGTAAGGTACTTTTGGGGTCTTTCCAGTTGCTGCAGGTATCTGGTAAGGTACATCCCAAAAGGGGCATTGTACTCAATTATGGGCCTGATGAGGATGAGTAAAGAGGTACGATGACCTCCCCTGATCTAGATGTGAATCCCTTCATGATTAGTAGGGCTATATAAAATGTTTTTCTGACCACTTTGGCCATGTGGTTGTCAAATGAGAGATTGCTATCAACTTGGGTCCCCAGGTCCCTAATTACTTCTTCTGTACTTAATGGATTACCAACTATGTGGTAATTTGTGGGCACTTTGTTTTTGCCAAAGGGGATGACTATACACTTTTTGACGTTTAGCTTGAGGCCATGGCTCTGGCACCAGCTGTCTGTTTCTATGAGGCCCTTTTGGAGGATGCTTGTGTTGGCTGGAGTGTCAGTTATGGTGCCCAGTTTGCAGTCATCTGCAAACTTGGTCAGCCACAGTCCTTCCATGTTGGCCTGTACCTCCGAGAAATATATACCGAACAAGAGAGGTCCCAGGACTGAGCCTTGTGGGACACCACTTGTAACTGGTTTGGAGTCTGACATGGCTCCAGCAATTCTAACCATGTGGGTTCTGTCCTTGAGCCAGTTTGCAACCCATCTAGTGACATAGGGGTTTATATTTAAGCTGGTGAGCTTATCTATAATGCCTGAGTGGGGTATTGTATCGAAGGCTTTTGCGAGGTCCAGGTATGCTGTGTGGACCACCTTCCCCTCGTCAATGGCCTTGGTGACTGTTTCAAAGAAATCAACCAGGTTTAAGAGGCAGGATCTGCCCTTAACAAAGCCAAACTGGGTAGGATCCAGTGTCTGTAGGTCCCCAATATCTTTATTTATGAGGTCCATGATGAACCTTTCCATAGCTTTGCAGACCAAGCTAGTCAGGCTTATGGGGCGATAGTTTCCAGGATCCGTTGAGCACCACCTTTGTGGAGAGGGACCACTGTTGCTGTACCCCACTCTTTGGGTACACATGCTGTAGTAAGGCTGAGATTGAACAGTAGTTTTATGTTTGGGTTTAGCTCTTCTTGGAGTTCATGTAGGACACAGCCTGGGACACCGTCTGGTCCCATTGATGCTGTGTTTTTTGCTTTGGAGAGGGCAGCTCTTACCTGAGCATCTGAGATGTCAGGAGGACAGCACTCTGCTGGGATAGATATTTGCCTTTTGGTGGGGAGGGGGTGGAGAAGTTTGCGGTGAACCTGTCAGCTAGGATGTTGGCAATGTCTGTGGGTTCGGTGTATTTTTTGTCATTTTGGACTAATTCTGAGCATATCTGGGAATTCCCACCCAGGTTCCTACCATAACTAAAGAAGCCTTGTGATTATCCTTAGTGTCCTGTGCAATTTTTCTCTCGAAGCTGACCTTAGACAATTTTATGAGCGCCCGTAGTTTTTTGCTAATACTGATCAGAGATGCCTTCCCTTTTTGAGATTTTGCTCTATCATGTAGTAGCTTCCTCCTTCTATTGTATAGTTTGTTTATGTCTGGGGTCCACCAGACAGGACGTCTGCTTTTGGAGGATTGGGACTTGGTTTTATTTGGGATTGCATGATCCATGCATTCCTGAAGGTGTTCATAGAATGCTTTTATAAAGGATTCTGCGGTCTGGGCCGTATTTTCCACAGGCCCGGGGGCTTTGTAGGATTCCACCTAGGTTTTGAGGAGTGTGAAATTTGCATTAGAGAAGTTTTTCACTCTGGTTTTCAGGGCAGGGGGTGGAGTTGGGATGTGAATATCCAGTGAGATTAGTTTATGGTCTGATCTTACCAATGAGGGATACACTTCTGGTCTGGAGCATAGAGTCCCCATGTTGGTGATGATCAGGTCCAGTATGTTTTCCCCTCTTGTGGGAGTGGTAACAAGTTGTTCCATAGCATTTGAGTTTATAAATTCTAGGAACCTTTGGGCTAGGGTGTTGGAGCTAGAGTAATGCTCCCAGTCTATGTTTGGGTAGTTGAAGTTGCCCAATATAATGGTGTTTGGAGATACCTTCATATTTTCCAGTGTTCTCAGGAAGGCCAAGTGGGGTTCCTGGGTTTGGGAGGGTGGTCTGTAGCAGGCTATAAACTGGAAGGCAGTTTTACCCACTGTTAGTTGCACATGGATAGTCTCTGATGCTGTGCCACCAACCTGGAGGTGTGGGTATCTTTGAAGAATATTGATACTACCCCTCCTTTTGTGGTTCGGTACAAGTTTTGGGGCTGAAAAACATGGTATGAGGTATAACCTGGTAGTGCTGGAGTACTTTCGGGAGCCTTGAACCAGGTTTCTGTCACTGCACAGATATCGATGCTCTCCATGCTAAGGAGAGCCTCGAGTGTGTGCATCTTGAGGTTTAGACTTCTGGCGTTGAGCAGCCTTACTCTTAGTTTCTTATCCCTTGTGATACCTATGGAGGTGGGTTTGTCTTTTGAGCCTTGCCTAAAAAAGGCACTATGGAGGTAGCAAGAGCCGTTGCCAATATCCGAAAGCCCAGGGGTGACAGGTGCAAGCCGTCCCTAGGAAAGCATCGTGGCTTGTCAAGCATGTCATCCCAGGCTGACAGGCATTGGATCCCCTTTGAATGACACCAATACTTAAGCCAATTGTTGAAATTGATCATCTTGTCTTCATATTGTGGCATCATTCTTGGTGAGGGTAAGATGCTACTCAAGGTCAAGGTCATACCGGCCTGGGCTACATGCTCAGAGAGCTCCTCTATGTCTCTTTTCATGTAGTCCAGGGAGGTACGTCTCAGGTCATTCACACCAGCATGGACAATGACTGAGTCATATTTGTACTTGCCTTGGTGTGACCTGAGTGCTTGTGTTATGTGGCGGATCCTAGGGCCTGACAGGCAGCTCACCGTGACCTTCTCCTTGTTCAGCCTGGTGAGCGGGACGTCAGTATGCCTGACGATAGAGTCACCTATTACAAGTGTATCATGTGTGTTGTTTAGCCTTAAGGGCTGTGACTGTTCGGCACACTGGCTTTGTGAGCTATGTGTTGCATGTGTTTTGTTTTGGGGTAGCGGTTGCTTGGGTGTCTGCTTTGGAGGTCTCTGCTGCTTAGGCAGATTTTTATTTAGAGCCTCCAAGTATGTTTTTGTGTGTTTATGTGTTTGGTTTGCTGTCGTGGTAGGTCTATGTGAGACTGGAATTGTAGTGAGTGTGGTTTCCTTCTCCACTATATATATATATATATATATATATATATATATATATATATATACACATTTTATTGAATTGATATATAATTATATAGATCATAAATATCTACATCTATAACTGTATACACACACTCACACACACACACACACACACACACACACACACACACACACACAGAAACATACACACACACACACACACACACACACACACACACACACACACACACACACACACATATATATATATATATATATATATATATATATATATATTGATATGCGTATAGATAGATAAATATTACTGTTGTCAATGTTATTTATATATATATATATATATATATATATATATATATTTACTTTTATATATATATATATATATATATGTATATTTATATATATATATATATATATATATATATATATATATATATATATATATATATATATAAATATATATATATAAATATATATATATATATATATATATATATATATCGATATTCGTTCAAATATCAAACTGGATATGGCTGAGACTATATGACTGACATTCCATAATGTGTAAAAGTAAAAAAAAACTTGTGTTTTGCAGTGAAGCATACCCCACTGCACCCCCCCTACCCCTCCATGCACATTATATATAACAGCTCAGTGATTCCACTACAGTGAGGAAAGGGTAAATTCCCTGATCCTAACTGTATCACTGTATCTCCATCGACATAGAAAACATCTTAACAGAAAGAAAGGCATATGGCCTCAACCATATGCATTTAAACTTTTCGAAAAATTATATATATATATATATATATATATATATATATATATATATATATATATAAATATATATATATATGTGTGTGTGTGCAAATCATTATATCTGTATACAGCTACAGATATAGATATAGTTATAGATAGATGGGTAGATAGACATATAGGTATATACATACGTGCATGTGTACAATTATACTGCATTAAGGCTCTGAGCTGTAATACCTGTGGTACAGATTTAGATTTGCACAGTCCTAATTTGCCTACTGTCTGACCTTGAGCAAGTCACTTAACCACACTTATCATAGGTTCATAGGTTCATAGGTTCATAGGTTGGTACTAGGCTATCAGCCCTAGGGCCTATACAAGCCTAGCCATAACAATTCCCTGGCTATTTCTTCCCACATTATTTACTTTCCTGGACCCCTGTCTAGCAGGGCAACTGATGTGATCCCTGGGGTGAATTTCCTTTCTCCCATCCAATCGCCAAGGTTCCTCTTGAAGAGGTCCAAAGAGGCACTCTGCTTAACATGTATGGGCAATCTATTCCAGAGTCTGGGGAGTCTCTGGGTCAGGAACCTATCCCTCCAGCATGTTTTGTTTATTGTGATGACAAGGTTTAGATCCCTGGAGCGTGTAGCTCTGAGGGATTGGGATTTCTTTAAGTGTAGCATGTCCAACAGCTCTAGGTTTGACATGGCTTTGTATGTAAAGCAGAGATCGCCTCTGAGTAGACGATATGTGACAGAGTATAGCTGGAGTTTTTTAAGGCGGTCAGCATAGGGCATCTGCTTTAGGCCTGTGATTCTTTTAGTGAGGTATTTCTGAGGCCTTTCCAGTTGTTGCAGATGTCTTGAGAGGTACATACCAAATGGGGCATTGTATTCTATAATGGTTCTAATGAGGGATGAGTACAGTGGGACAATGACCTCCTTTTTCTGGATGAAAAGCCCTTCGTGATGAGGTGTGCCACATAGAAGGATTTTCTGACTGTTGTGGCGATGTGGTTATCGAAGGTGAGACCACTGTCCACCTGTGTCCCTAAGTCTCTTATCACACTTTCTGTGTTTAGTGTACTGCCACCTATATGGTAATTCATGGATACATGTTTTTTCCCAAAGGGATAACAATACATTTCTTGGCATTGAGCTTGAGCCCATGGCTCTGGCACCAAGCATCTGTTTCTGTAAGGCCCTTTTGTAGAGTATCCACATCATTTGGGGATTCAATAATGGCTCCCAGTTTGCAGTCATCTGCAATCTTTGTTAGCCAGAGTCCCTTAGTGTTGACCTGTACTTCAGAGAAGTAGATGTCAAACAAGAGCGGCCCCAGGACTGAACCCTGAGGTACTCCACTTGTCACTTGTCTGGAGCTGGATTTGGAGTCGGCTACTTTTACAGTGTGGGTTCTATCAGTAAGCCATTTAGCAACCCATTGGGTGACATAGGGATTAATGCCCAATTTAGTAAGTTTATCTATGATTCCAGAGTGGGGGATGGTGTCAAAGGCCTTGGAAAGGTCTAGATAGGCTGTGTGGACCACCTTACCCTTGTCCATGGCTCTGGAGACTGATTCAAAGAAGTCAATCAGGTTCAGGAGACAAGATCGGCCCTTCACAAACCCAAACTGGGTTGGGTCCAGTGTTTGAAGGTTGCCAATGTCTTTGTTTATAAGTTCCATGATAATACGCTCCATGGCCTTGCAGATAAGGCTTGTCAGACTGATGGGACGGTAGTTTCCGGGATCCAAGGTGGATCCCCCCTTGTGGATTGGGATAATAGTAGCTCTGCGCCACTCAGTGGGCACAAAACCTGAGGTGAGGCTATGATTAAACATGACACTTAGGTGAGGTGCCAGTTCATATTGTAGTTCATGTAGTACACAGCCCGGGATGTCATCTGGTCCCATGGATGCTGTATTCTTGGCTTTAGAGAGTGCATTTTTATTCAGAGATAACCCTGAAAAAGGGACTGCTTGCCCAGTGGGCTTACTGTGGTGACAAATATGTATTAGTATTATTATTATTATTATTACTATTATTAATATATTCCTCTTTTAGTATATCCATAGCATTCAAAAAGCATTTATGTTTTATGTAGCACAGCCAGTCACAGTACTCCATAAAAAGCAAGTTGCATGAACAAATGAGGAATCCTGGATCCCTGCTCCCAATTTTGAAAGTGAACTAGGATTCTTACACTGCAAGACTTTGAAATTTTACATTGTCATTGTACATCACTGTAAACCTTCAGAGTATCAGCTTAACTCATTAACACTTATGGGCCTTTGCAGCCATGCCATCATTTGTACTGCAGACAATGCAGGGATACGAATGGAGAGATGAAAAGTCAGCAAGTAAAGGAGAGTAGTAGTGCTGAAATTCAATTCATCCTCAGGTCTTGGCAAGTACCTTTACAAGGTGGACCCTGTTTTCACAAAATCTCACCAAGGTGACACTGATATATAGACTGTATTTATATAGCATATATCATGGACAGAAGTAAGTCAACAACTAAAAAAGATATCTGGGTGCATTCAAACCAGGAATAAAAAGTGCCCAATACTGGTAGCACACTGGAGTCAAGACTGGAAAAGATGACAGTGTAGAATCCTCAAAATACGGAAACATTCCTACAATGGGGCCAAGCCAGGCCCAGGGCGAGGAGCCCCACCCCCCCTGTTGTAGAAGAAATTAGCAGTCCACAAAAATCACAAAAACTGATTGGCCAAAGAAGAGCCATAAAGACAATAAAGTGGACTATTGAGGATAAGAAATAAATTATGTATTGTTACTATTATGTAAAAAGCCCAGAATTTCCAAACACAAGATATACAAAACGATTAAGAGAGAAATTAGAGGAAAGAAAAATACATCCACAGGAAAAACTGTCAGAAGTGTCAAATAAAAATGTGTGTTCATTAATAAATAGATTTTTGAAAGACAGTATATAGATCAAGAAACTTTGATCTGTTTGGAAAAAGAAGCATCTGAGGAAGTGTGAAAATATAAACAACAAAACATAGTGATATTTGAAAAATATAAAAAAGAAATATGGACATGGGAAAGAAAGAGATTTGACATGGTGCAATATTTATGTGAAGGAGAAAGGCAAGTTAACTAATATAGAGAAGGCAGTCTCAAAGATATTCAAAGAGAAATACAGGCAAAGGCATCCAGATATGGAAGAATTTCACAATAAAAAAATTAATATCAGAAAGATGTAATGTGGAAAAGAAGATTAGTAAAGCAGAAGTTAAAGAAATAGAAGCTGAAGTTATGGAGTGCATACAAAGTGAAGGATTTTATGTAGAAGGTCTAACACAGACTACATCACAGCATAATAGAGTGAATCCTCAGAATAAGGAAAAGCAAGAAGATCAGGAGACATGTGAAGAAGAAATATGGACATGGGAAAGGAAAAGAGATTTAATATGTTGTAATATTTATGCAAAGGATAAAGCAAAACTAACTAATACAAAAAGAGCAGCACCAAAGATATTTGAGGTATAATATAGGCAAAGGAATCCGGATATGAAAAATTTTACAATACAAAAATTAAGACTAAGAGGAAAAGTAGAAAAAGTGATTAGTAATGGAGAAGTAAAAGAAATAGAAATTGACGTTATGGAGCAGCTGCAAAGAGAAGGATTCAGTGTAGAAAATCGAGTACAGAAAGCACTACAACAGGATAGAGCAATGGATATCCAAATTAAGGGAAAACCAGTGGAACATGACGCAATTGGTCAGGTGCCATATCAAGATATTTTGGAGCCTTCCATAGGAAATCGGTATAAACATTCACTTGAAGCTAGACAACAAGGAAAGGAACAGGAAACTGTGGAAGCTCTGATGCAGTCAATTTTGAGGTGTGATAGGCCAGTGAGTTCTCATATAACAGAGCAACAGATGACACAGGATGGCATTGAAGAGAATGTACCACAGGAAGATGCTATAGAATTTATAGAATGCCTGCAGGAAATGGAAAACAAGGGATGTGTCCTCATTTTAGAAGAAAATGAGCTAAGAGAAGAGTTGATTGATTTAATGGACATGGACAGATATATTAAGATCAATGAGAGAAATAGACTGCAGAAGGTCAATAAATCCCAAAAAGTAAGAAGTCTCATAAAACGAATGCAATAATTAAGACTGTCCATAGAGATCCATGTGATATAACAGAAGTAAATAGGATATGTTACTGTGCAGCTAAATTAATAACTGATAAAGTTCTACCACGAGATCACAGGGTAGTAAGGGAAAGAAAGGGGAGAAATTGAATACCATCATGGAAGTATTGAATAGAGAAAACTATAAAGCAATTAAGACAAGAAGTGTCACTGTTAGAAGCTTATAGAAGAGGGAATAGATCAACAAAAATACTAAAAAAGATAGATGTGATTAAAGCGATGCACAGTATTAGAACAGACCAGGATCTATCATGCACTATCGCAAATAAACTAAAAATGTCAGCAGAGACAGAAAGACTTAGAAGATACACAGATAAATATAAGGGAAAATTACAAAATAAGCAATTTATTGATGACCCATGTGGAAAGTTTTATAGAGAATTGGGAAATAAGGTAAAAGGAACTGAAAGACCACCAAAGAAAGAGGAAGTAGATAGATTTTGGAGAAGTATCTATGAAGATCCTGTGGAACATAACAAAGATGCTAAATGGTTAGAAGAAGTAAAAGAAAGAATAAAAAGTTTAAAGGTACAGGATATGAAATGGAATGAAGTGACAGCCAGAGAGATTGAAACAAAGTTGAGAAAAGCCTCTAAATGGAAAACCCCAGGTCGAGATGCAGTACCTAACTTTTGGTTAAAAGTATTAACATCTTTGCACGAGAATTTAGCCATGAGTAAGAACTATTTATATGCACACCCCAAACAGACACCACACTGGCTAACAACAGGCAAAACAATGCTCTTACTTAAGAGTGAACCTGCAAACTACCCTAAAATTATAGACCAATAACTTGCCTTCTGATGATGTATAAACTATACATGAGAATTGACCTTGACAGAGTTTATAGTCATTTAGAATACAACTCAATTATGGCAGTAGAACATAGTGGAGAACTGTAAAAAGGGGAAGAATCTAAGTATGGCATGGATTGACTACAAAAAAAAATGTGATATTATCTCACATTCATGGATAAAAGAGTGCTTAATAATGTATAAGATACACCCCACACAGATTGATTACATTACAGTAACCATGAAACAATGGCAGACCACTTTGCAATTAAACCATGATAAAGGACAGATTATTATCGCAGGGATAAAAATTCAAAGGGGGATATTCCAGGGTAAGTCTCTGTCACCGTTGCTATTCTGCCTTGCCATTAATCCATTAAGCTGTTTACTTAACAGCTTAGGCCATGGCTACAATTTGGATCCTAGAAAACAACAAAGTCTAATGACTTCTCATCTTCTCTTTGTCAATGATTTAAAACTGTATAGCTCATCAGATGAGAAACTGAAAGCACAGCTGTAGGTTGTCAAAACATTTTCAGATAATATTAGAATGTCATTTGGTCTTGATAAATGTGCAAAAGCAACCTTTAAAGTAGGAAAACTACAGCACCAGGAAAACATCAGTTTGGGACCAGAATGTGATATAAAAGAACTTGAGCAAAAGGGAGTGTATAAATACTTGGGAATTGAAGGATCAGCAATAAAATATGAACAAATGCAAATAAAACAAAGTAAGGAATACTTTAGAAGACTTAAATTAATCCTGAGAACAGCACTGGCAACTAGGAACAAGATCCAAGATATAAATCAATTTGCTCTTCGTGTCCTAATGTATAGTTTTGGAGTGATTGACTGGCACCAAAAAGTGTTAGATAGATTAGATATTAAAACAAGAAGGATGTTTCATGCTCACCAAATGATTTATAAAAATTAGTATATAACAAGATTATATATTCACACACCAAACACGAAGCAAAACTAATATATCCAAAATGCCTCTAGTCCAATAAACCACAGCCACGAACCAAATACGAGATGAAAAACTCCAATTCAAATACAGAGACAATACTGAATTTATTACTAAAATAGTAAATGGTTGAGCTCAATCATTTACTATTTTAGTAATACACTCAACCATTTACTATTTTAGTAATAAATTCAGTATTGTCTCTGTATTTGAATTGGAGTTTCATCTAAATGGTTCGGTGGCTGTGGTTTATTGGACTAGATGCATTTTGGATATATTAGTTTTGCTTCGTGTTTGGTGTGTGTTTTTGTGGACATGTCTGCCTCAGAGTCCGACGACAGTTTCGAGAACCAGCTCGATTTGGAGGATTTTAGAGGAGGCAAGGTGAAAGCAAAAGAAAAACACTCTATGGAGATGCTTACACAATCCATTGAAGATTATATATTCCCCATTCCGAAGGAGGGATGGGCCTCCTTGAAACTGATTACATGTATAGATCTGCAATTGTGGGACTCTACACATATCTACTGACCTCACAAGATCCAAATGTAGTGAAAGTTTTTAAACATGAGGAGAATAAATCTAAGATGACGTCTCTGCTTAATTTAGCAGAAGCATATCGACATCAAGCAGGAATGGAAATCAAACTAAAAATAGATAAAAAACAGGCAGCAACTGACTGTGCCAAAAAACAAAAGAAAGAATATAAAGTGAAGGACCAGATGAGAAGGCAAGAAATGTGGAAAAAACATAAATATAGTTGTAAGTAGAGAAAACTTCTGGAAGAGCCTCGTGTTGATCAGGAACGAATGCAGGAATGGTTAAGGAGAGGCAAATTCAAACCAAGAAATGAAAGGTTAATATTGGCAGCCCAAAATAGTGGGCTACATACATGCTGGTTTATAAAGTCCATTGAACATTTGAAACAGACAAATGTAGGTTTTGTAAAACCAAATTCGAAACAGTCAAACACCTTGTTGCTAGTTGGAAAACACTAATGACAGAAAGACTGTATACTGAAAGGCATAATAATGTGGCAAGACTGTTGCACTGGGGATTGTGCAAATTTTATGGTATCGAAGTGGCTGAAAAACACTGGAAACATGAGCCACAAAGCATCATAGAAAATGATGTAGTTTATATCACATGGGATCACCCACTACCAACAGTTCAAAAGATAGCTGCTAGAAAACTGAATATAGTGGTCCAAGAAGAGAAGACAAAAGTAGCATTGATCATCGAAATTGCCACACCCAGTGACTATAGTGTCTTGCATACAGAGATACCAAAGTCATAAAATACCAGGATCTGCAGGCAGAAACAAGAGCAATGTGGAAGAAAGATACCCAGACAGTTCCAATAGTAGTAGGAGCAATGGGTCTTATAAAAAAGAATTCACAATAATATTGAGATATGTTACCAATCCTTGTAACCCCATGTGAATTGCAGAAGGAATCATTACTGGGCACATTGCAGATGCTACAAAGAACATTACTGGCTGACATCAAAGATTGAAGCAATACTAATTTCATAAACCTTAATCATACTTTGACTTAGGAATGGGGTCCATTCCTATCAAACTTAAACTCATCTTAAGTCAAAACAAAACAAAAAATATTAATAGAAAATGTATAATTGTACAGCATTACTAAGTATTCTACTTCTACTACTATTGTCTGATCTGATTAATATACAGTGATTAACTAGAAATATGTGGACTGAAAATCTTCCACACAGAGAAGTTTCTTACACTGTTTTTTTTTCATAAATAATATCCTTCCTTACAACTTCATTCTACAAAGATTATTTTGACAGTTCTGTTATACAGTTGAAGCTGTAAGGTTGCAATCATATGTTTTCACATAATAATGGGGACTATTTCTCATGGAGAGGCTGACAACCTATGCCATACATAGATAATGGTGATCCCAGCAACAAGATTTCCTGTGATGCAGGCAAACCTGCTACTGCAAACACATGCAGCCCAGTCCTCACATAGTGATGCCCTACATTCCAGCAAATAGGAGATGTCAGAATACCGGATCTCTTTTTTATCATACCAAGTTAATGACTGTAGCTTAACATTGTGCCTAAAAATGTCACTTCTTTATGAGTTGCAGTTAAGCGTAATTTCATTAGGCATAATGGCAGAGTATATTACAGTAGGGAAAAGTTGGCTAATAAGTGTATTTTTGACAAATATTTTATTAATTACCTTTTTACTCTTGTGCTGTGTTCTGCTTCAGTGCCAGAAGTGCAACACAAACATTGTGAGTGTTTCTAGCATGAGTTTGTGTAGCAGGCATTGTGTACTATGTACTCCTTTACGTCATACATAAATCCAGGGATTTATGTGTATGCCTGCATTTAATGCAATGACCCAAGTCTATGAGCTGTAGCATTGAATGTTAACATGCTAATCATAGTGTGCAGATTACATTTTTAGAATAACACTCTGTGTTTATAATTACTCACAGCAGCCTCTTCTCATTAAACTAAAGCAGTACTTTTCAGGATGTTGCTCAGCAAAGCACCCCCATCCCTTCTTCCTCACAGAAGCTTTCTTCGTCTCCCATTACATTTCTTCTATCTGTTTTTCCCTTTGTGTCTGCTGACCATTGTCCCTTCCTGATTGATCTTGAGTACATTAGTTCTCCAATACTGGGCATCACCATCACAATGGTAAGAGGTGACCTGAAGGGCTTTCATACAGTCATCCATTGTGGTTGTCTGTGCCTTTGCTGGCATTTTCGCAATAAGGGCATTTCTAATGAGGCAGTAATCTAATCCATGTAGTCACCATGTGTATCTGGGTTACTGGGGGAATCTTGCATGTTCATGGCACTTTCCAGATGCAAGAAGAACAATTGTTACTAGACTGGGATTACCAAGCCCACTTTGTCAATCCTAACTATTTTGCTGTTATTTTTGATACTTCTAATTAGCCATTGGAACCATAACTGTGTCACTCCAATAGAAGTGGAGGGTATTATTTTTATTATTGACCCTTTTAAACTGAGATAATAATCTGATAGCTGTAATGTTCAATTCCAGTAAAACCAATTATATTAATTTATTCATCAAGTTAGACACTACTCTTTCTCACTGCTATTTATTGACTCTTGCATACCTTTGCCTACATCTTAAGCACCACAAATTCATTTTATTTCTCATAATCTGTTTTTTCTTCCTTTCTGGGGATACAGAATTAAACCACTGACCATTTAGTACTACACTAGGGTAAATGCCAAAGCAACTCAGGCACTGTTTCCTTCACTAGAACGTGGCTTAATGCTGCTAAATGCTCATTATAATTGAAAAAACTGGTAAACGGAGGTGAAAAAGTTCCCTTGTTTTTATAGTACACTTTTGCCACATATACCTTTTTGTTTGCACACAGCATGTTGTTGTTCAAATTGGAGCAGATATCAATGCTGCAGAAGTTGGATAAACATTCTTAACATGCCTGTAGAAAGGTATGTAATGTAACTGGCAGACAACAGAGTGCATTCAGGGATTAAGTAGTTTCCTTTGCACCTTGAAATTGTTTGAACAACAGTATGTGTATGTAAAGTTGTTTGTGTTTTTAAGTAACAAAACCACAAGACAGCTTTTGTCATGTCCTGCATTCCTGAATCATGAGCATTATACTAACATCATTTCCAATTACCACTGCAGGAACAGGTTTATTATTACATGCCCATTTATTCATTTAATTAGCCATATATCTAAGCAACTGTTTTGAAATGTCTCACTCTGTGTGCAGAAATAAATTAGTACTTTAACTTTAATATTATGGTTTTAGAAAACAAACAAACAAAAAACAGTAGTTTCTTATCTGGATTGAAGAATTTGCAAATGTTGTCAAGATATTTGTTAAAATGTAAAGAAACATTCTTCATGCCATGACCCAGCATTTTTTTTTAAATATAAACTGCAGTATCCAGTACAAAGAATAAAGTAAGAAGTAAATATAAAGAACCGTTTCTGTGGCAGGGCTAGCCACTTCACATTGTGAACATTGGCTCTTGATTATGGTCACTCTCAATTTGACATCCTAACTCCATGTGCAAAAATGGGAAAAGGGGGTGGGCTAGATGGATAAATGCAAACTACAGCATTACTTCAGTGAATTGAATAAGTATTTTAGAGACCATGTTGAATGATAGAAGTATCTACGAAAGTAGATACAAGAAGCATACTGGTTTTGTTTGAGTTTGTGAAAGTGTTTAGCTTTATTTGCCCATGTCTTTGTCCTTATTACAGACAAATTATTTGTCCTTTTACCCTGCTGTTTTTAGGCTAGAAGGTGTCCCATTAGTTGATATGCTTAGCATACTATACATTTTTCAGAAATGTTAAATATTAAGCAGACTTTTCACTTTATCCCCTTCAGGGTTACAGTGTAGCTGCTGTTTATTGCAGCAAGCAATGGGTATAAGATAACCATTCCTGGGATGAATACCATTCCACCAAAGAACAGACACACACACACACACATACACACACACACACGCACACACACGCACACACACGCACACACACACACACACACACACACACACACACACACACACACACACACACACACACACACACACACATACCCTGTGTTTCTATCTTCCAAATATTGCACCCACACCAAGAGGAAGTGTTGAGGATTGCCAATTCACCAGCTGTCATGTCTTTGGATTATGACAGGAAACTGGAGATTGCCTCAGTAACATGACTGGACATAAAGAAGACAGACAGTCTCCATATGCAAGGGTGAACATTCTTAATTTCTATAAAACTAGATTTTGAGTAGTGCATACAATTGCTTTTATTTGTTTTTATTTTTTATTCTGACCATTACTCTCCCAGCTGTTCTATGAACTCATTTATTCAATAGAGGTAAGAAATCAAATGTCCACTCATTCCCCTGTGGTCAGTGTCAAGTGCACCAGTATTAAGCGCCATCATTCCTATGCTAGGAACCAGATTCTTTGCATTGAAACTCTGTGATTCCTTGAGCACACCCAAAGTATGTAAGGAATTGTACAATGGGCCATAACAGTGTATGTACACATCTCAACATATACATTATTAAATGGACCTGCCCTTGTAAGTAGCATCTTCATTTGCTCCAGTTTGGATTGCATCTTAGGGAATGTTCATAAGCACATAACCTCTTTCTCACCACTCAAAACAGGGGTGAGTTGGCTTAGCTGCATCATACATCCACCTAGGCTACCACAAGCACAAGCAGATAGGGCCTCAGTTTAACATCTTACCCAAAGGACAGCTCACTAAGGAGTGCAGCACACCCCTAACGCTGCACTCCAGTGTTAGAAATCCAATAACCTTGAGTGGGAATGGAAAACACAGCCTTCTGGTCTTCTACCACTAAAGGCTAGTGCATTATCTGTCACATAATTCGTACAGCACTAGATGTAATGATAGTGTATTCCATAATGTATAAGTCTTACGCCAAAGTTACTAGTGGTTCTCTCTTACAGGTACCTGCAACAAAACTCCATTGTAACTTCAGAAGATAGCAAATTATGCTATTGGTAAACAGATGTTCTGTAAATATTTATTTATGTATTCATTTACAGTTGTTAACTAAGTAAGCTAACTAGTCCAAGTGCACTTATCAGTCATAACACAGGACATAGTGAGTAGAATATAAGCAAAATAAAACATAGTTTAGTTTCTCATAGTACAGGTGGAAAGGAAGGCATAATAAGAATATTGTCCTATTAACGGACTAATCTACTGGGCTGAGATGTTTAGAGGCCAGGTACAAACTAAAAGAGATAGCGAGAGCTGTTAAATGTAGAGTAGAACAGCAACTAAATACAATAACAACTACCTACACCCATCTGAGGAATAGTATTTGGCTGAAAGTGACAAGATTAGGGCTGTGAATTGTTATATGATCTTCTTCCTATAGTCCAGTAATTCATTTCTGCAGCTTCCATTTGCCTACTGTTTGATTTTCAACAATTCATATACTAGGCAGCACTCTTGGGAATTGAATAATTGAGTTATGTTCCTCAGAAGTCTCCTGAGACACATTTCTAGTAAAGCGCTATAAACCTGAGCTGTAGGTAACTTTTGAATTTGTCTGTCTGTCTGTCTGAGAACTGAAGCTAGCACATTTTATTTTATTTTATTTTACATTTGTTTACCGGGGAAGTCAGACTGGACACTGGACACTGGTCCATTTTCAGCAGACGCTCGGGGAGAAAATCTTCAGATTCTACTAGAAAGTGAAGAGTTTTGTGTAGCATATTGCACATCCACAACTACTCTGGCATGCTTTTTCTTTTTCTGGTCTGTCTAAAGCAGCTGTAAATCTTATAAGGACTAACACTGCAAATCTGTCACAGGCAATACATTCCATTTATTTTTGTGCTGTCAACGAATCCATATTTCTGCATACTTAGTTTGAACTTCTATCTTTTTGCCTTAATCTATAGCTATGTCTTCGCAAAGTGTTTTGTCATTTGTAGCCCTCATGCCTTTTTCTTGCTTTTATCTATTGCAGTGCATGAAAATCTTGTCACATATTTCTCTTATCTCTGCTAATGTATACATATTCAATATTGTATACCTAAATTGTGATATTTTGTTAATTCTGCATAGTAAGCCTTCTTCCAATTTTCTTCTTTTTTCATTGCTTTTTGCTTGGTAAAGTATATTCTAGTTTCAGTGTTACTGATGTCATAAGCAAGAGAAGGAAAATCGCATTATCTAAGAAGGTGTCTGTATTTTGTACGCTCCAGCTTCAACTGAACTCGCCTTCTCCACTTCTGTTCTATCATATGTTAAAGGTGATTTTATTAGAAGGTCGATTAGATATATCTCATCCCCTATCTTGCTTGGGGGTACTACCCAATAGTTTCTTATTCTAAATTTCTACTGTAATCTGTGCCCCTATAATGCAAATTGTCTCAGGTCTGTTTACGGAGCCCAAACTCCCCTCCCCTAGTTTACGTCTATCATTCCATTTATTCTAGCTTCACTAACATGATCATTCTATCTAAGCTTAGTATGACATCTAACAACATATGTTTCAGAAGACCAGTCGCAACAATGAAACACATTACCCTTAGGTGCTTCCTGATTTATTCCTGAATGCAGCCACCTAACAGTCACTCGCTGAACATATTAGATGGATAATTTCTAGTTCTCTCTACTATTCTAGAGCCTCAGACCTCTTTAATTGCTTCTGTGATGTTTAGTACCAAGATGTATTTACAAATTCTAAATATACCATATCCAGGCCCCATTATGTTTCTTAGTGGTATCTTAGTCAAATAAGAGCATCAAACAATTCTAGCAAGAAATCATATCTCATATCTAATATGGATATGAAGAAATGTTGTTTTAATGATTGTATTGATTGATTAATTGATTGATTTATTGATTGATTGATTGGTTTTGCATGCTGTTTGTCAGTTCGGTAGTATTGCACTGTAACATATTAAACAGCCCCAGGAAGGGCTGGACAATGCACATACCTGTTGTACTGAAAATGTTCTCAAGCAAAATGCAGAAAAGTACAATGTAGCAGTGTTCAGCAAAACAGCTGCTCCTACCTCATGTTATAAACGGCACCCCTGCTTAGACAGATACTTTTACAAGAAACATGAGTGCTTAAGTAGAAAATTCTCTTTCATTCAATTATCATGTTTCTAACACAGTCAAGATGTACATCAATCTATCCCAGTTAATTACTATCCAAGACTTAAAGAATTCATCCTATGATTATAAAAGTACCCCATTTGGTATACACAATTCCAAGTATATCACCCAACTGGGAAGGCCTGTAGATTTCTAACAAGGGAAATAAAAGACCTTCAATTCTTCAACTATGCCAAAGATTAGCATGGTTACCTTCATATTCAGTGGCCTACTTTCTGCTCTGGGGTGTCTTGTCTTCCATTTCAAGCCATGAAATACTGAACCCTATTTGATTGCCAACTTCTTTGAAAAAAATAATGGCTCTAAAAATATTCTGACTAGATACCTAAATTTGCACCAACAAATAATATTCACTGGAAGGAGATAATCTTAACCCAATGTACTGCTAGAATATGGAAAAAAGTAACCACTACATGTCAGACAAAGTACAATGTTGGTTTTCTTTCATTCTAGTCTTGATGATTCGGTCGATGGAGAAAAAATTACAATAGGGTTAACATTTCTGCCCATGAGCAATTTGACAGCTAAACACTATAAAGTGTTTGAAAAAGGTGGGAAGCACTTTTAAGTGTGTCTTTTTAAATGTGCATAAAGTTAGGTGTAGGCATTGATTGTCTCTCTAATCAAAAAGATTTTTATATTCTATTTGACCACCTTAATTTTTGTTTCTATATGCCTGCTGTGACTTCATGAAGGGCTTACCTCACAATTCCTCCATACCTAAATTAATATATTGGCGACTGTATTTTTCTGCTAAATGCATCAGTTTCTTGTTTCATAGAAACACAAGTTATCAAGTAAACCTTTCAAGTGTAACACATTTAACTGAAAATTACCTTGCATGAAGATGTTGTAGTAAAACCACGTTGAAAGTAGAAGCTTGTCTATTAAAGAAATAAGTCATTTTGTTTACCCAAAATGCTTTGTAGATGTGTGTAATTCTTTGCCCAGTATCAACCATGGCATCATTTTGTGACTGTGGTTATAAAGAAAAGCAGAGTAAACTGGGCCGCTTAAAAGTCTAAGAGCAGACTATTAACTTCATTTTCTGCAAAATCACTTGTGATTTTGACATAAAAATAACTGCATAACTAAGATGTTTCAGACAGTAGCAAATGCATTTTAAAATACCATAATGTCTCAGAACAGAATGTTGACACACAACACTTTCAGCCAGATTCAATAAAGCTTAGACAGTCCATTTACACATGGTAGAGTACTGTTTTAGATTCAATAAATGTCTCTACATGGTGTGGAGAGCCACACAGCCACAAGAACAAGGTAAACACTGTGACATGCAAATTACAGCAAAAGTAGCTGAATTGTATGCTAATCCACCAAACCAAACTGGAGGAGCTATTCAACAAGCTACAAAGCAACCATGTAGACAACTGTAATACAGCCACAGAAAGGAGTCTACACAGAAACAATGTTAGGGGCTGCTCTCACTTTAATTCATGTGTATGTGCAACAGGCTAAATCTTATGCTGTTGCTGCTGCTAATAGACCAAGGCCAAGAAGGGGAAGAATTTTCAGGCCACAAGTAACATCACAATCTACATGACGTGGAAATTGTAGAGCGCTACAGGTTGGAGAGAGACAGACTACAGGAACTCTGCAACCTCTGCCGTTCTCAACTCAGAGCCAGGGCACACTGAGAGGAACCCATCCCAATGGAGACAAAGGTATGTGTAGTACTTAGAATTTTAGCTACAGGTACCTTTCAGAGACCAACAGGGAACATGCTGAGGGTGTCATAGGCATCAACATCCAGGATCCTCCATCAATTCCTGAATGCTATGCTAAAACATGCTAGTGACCACATATATTTTTCCTGTACTCTTGAGGATAGGCCAGAAGTATGCAGGAGTTCTACCCTGTAGCACACTGCTCTGAAGGACAGGGTACCATAGATTGCACACATATAGAAATTAAGGCACCACTTGGGGAACAGGGAAAGCTCTACATTAATAGAAAAGGCTTCTACTCTATTAAATGCCAAGTTGAGTGTAATGCCAAGGGAATAATCTTGAATGGGTGTGTTGGCAAACCAGGCAGTTACAGTGACTCACATATCTGGCACACCTTCCATCTGTATCAGATGTTCACTGGCGGGATATCCCACAGGGTCATTTACTGGAGAATGCAGATTAGTCACTGGAACTGTATCTGATGACACCCATCAAAAATGCACACACCTGCTGAAGAATGCCATAATGAGGCACACGCTCAAACCAGAAAGATCACATAGTGTGTGTTTGGGCTGCTGAAGTCAGAGATAGATCTGTGTGAGCCTTACAGCACAATACATAGACATGTACTGAAATATTCACAGTTTGTGCCATGTTACACAACATAATCCTGAGAAAACAGATTCAGCAGGATCAAAAGGAGAAGGGGCACACATCCCACCACCAATGGCAAGGTCACCACAGCTACATGTAGGTTAGGAGTCAGAAGGGGAAGTAGCAGCTGCTGTGGGTATAGGCAGATGTAGACGTTCTCAGTATGACCTCTCATTGACTAAGAGACAATGCATAGCACACTCACTCACCACCTAAGGGCCTAAAACCTTCCTGCTATGCACATAGATATAATAACATTGATACCAGGTAACTCTCACAACCTTTACTTACCCTTGTAATGTCTGTGTACTCCTAGCATCAGACAGAGCTAGTCCTGAACTAAAACTGTTGCAACTGCTGGATTTACAAGGTAAGTGTTTAACCTGGAGTGTATTGTGTAATAATATGAATGACTGGCATATCTTTGTATGTTGTTACTTCATAGTGTAAGCAAGTAAAAGGTGGGAGATTTGTACAGAAATGACCTTAACATGTGACAGCAGAGACTTATTTGACTTACATGTGTCCATTATTAAGTAGCAGGCCTCAGGCATCAAAGATTTCCACAGTCATACCTCTCAAAAGTAGTGATGGTCACTGCATGCACTCAGTTTAGCACCATATGTTTCTACTGGAAAATCATTAAAGAGAGAAGTTAGAAAGTAATGATGCACATTTCAATTTCAGACTTCACAACCCTCATAAGATCATTAACAATAAAGATAAAAAAATGATGCTATCAACTGTCTAACTTTCTAAGACCAATATAAGTTAAAGGTATAATTACCAATTCAATATCACAGATGCAGATAAACTAAGTCAGCTATGCACCCTGAACATCAAGCACAAAGCTTATGCATCCATGAATCTAAAAGATACAAAACAGGGATATGGCATAGTTATCATCACATGCACAGGGTGTTGTGTGTGTGTAGGGGGCAGGATGCCTAGGCTGACACAAAAGGTCGGTGACGGTGTGTCAGTAAATAAGAGAAGCAGGCAGACATTTGGATAAAGCAACAAATGGCTAATGAGGCAAAATGAGTTTTAAGCTTCATGGCTGAACCATGTGACTGCTGTGCGTGTGTCTGCATGGGTCCTCTAGGTGAAACTGGTGTGTGAGTGCCTGCATGAACACAGCCAAGCTCTTTGCTAACTCTGTGTCTTGGTATGTTGAACAGGTGTGAGCCATGCATGGTAGAGGTGGCAGTTCATCATAGTTGTACCCAAGCATGAGAACTGGCTTTGCCGGAGTTGCACTGGCATTTCCATACCCATGGTCAAATACAATGCTGTTACCTGAATGTGACTGATGGGTGCTGGATGAGCTCCTCTCATGAGGACATGCAGGACCACATCCCCATGGCTTGCTATGTCTGGCTGTGGACATCTCAACAACTGATGGAGCAGTGGAAGTACTGCCACTATGGGAGTGTGATCGGGCATGGCCACATTGGCTAACAACAGATGATGTGGCTGACCTACACGCATGAGGATGCTGTCCTCCTCCCAGCAGACTTCCATTAAAGACACTGTTCATTCCAATGTATCATTCATTGATTTGGCAACATGGTGGAGGTAGTCTTGCATTCCAGCATGTGCCATATCTATAACCCCAAGCATTTCTCTAGAGGACTTATGGGAAGATGCCAGTGCCTCTATGATGACCCTAAACATACATTGAGCGGCATGATAAGAGACAACTGGAACAGGTGGAGGATGTACAGCAGGCCTCCTCTGTGCATCTCTAACAACCTTCCTGCATGGCACCTTGACAACACTTTTGCTACTGCCAGAGTCAACAGGCACTCAAGTTGCAGCAATCACACTTCCCTGATTGATTGTCTCGCTCTCCACCTGTCCAACAGCTGAGAGCTCACTGGAATGGGTAGGTGCCAGGCCTACTGGCTGTGTCTGATGGAATTTTAGGCAATGGCTGAATGTCAACCTCAGTGTCAGAGTCAACCTCTGCACCCCCAGTCTTCTCTTACTGAATTAAAAAAAAAATGGGCACCTGCCCCACAAAAAAAAAAAAAAAAAAATCATTCCATACATACCTAGCTCTCAATTTCACACACATCTTTTTGACATACATGATTTTGTTTACTTGGCTATACAACATGATAATGTTGTTGTCACCCCTCTCTCTGGAGGTGACAGTCCATATTTAGCTAATATCCTGCACATATGATCAGTTTTTATTGTTGAAGAAATGGATAGCTATAATGCTTTCTTAACTTCTTCCTGCACATTCCTGTATTGCTTCCCCTTTGTTCTTTCCCCTGCTTGCTCCGCATTTCACCACTTTGATATCTACCCCATTTTAACATCTATAATCTGGTCAAAAATGTAATCACACACAACACACACATAAGTAGCAGAAAAAGCACTGGATCCCTTCACTTTTTGGCCTCTATGTTTGCACAGAGTTTGCCATATCATAGCAATACCAAGCAACAGTAAGTGGCTTTACAATGCTGCAGTTACCTCTGTGCAATGCCACTTAACCCCACTGTACTATGTCAACACACACAGCGACACATGTACTGTAAACAATGTCATTGCGTTATCAGTGTTTATTTAAAGGTCTTAGAGACACCTGGATTCAAACCAAGTATCATCTGGGCTCAAAAAGAAATGTGTCAATGCATCTACACCTGCAGCTACAGATTCAGTTAAGCAACAAGTGTGTTTCATACAGTCAACACTAACTCTCAGACTTTAGCAATGCAGCTTGCATTTTAGCACTGCTTAACTACACGCAAACAGCAAAAGTAATGGAAATGTGTATTTCATGTGCAAACACTTTGCCATCCATCGCACAAACCCACTGCTCACCACGCTATGGAAAGGGAAATATTATATATTAGTGCTGTATACTGTCCATTTCCTGTTTATGACATGAAATTACATGAGGAAACTTAAGAAACTGAAGGCCCAATCTAACAATATAGAAGTCCAAAAAAACCAAACAGGCCAGCACTAGATTCCACACAAACCTTTAATATAAAAATAATTTAGTGGGCATAAATACCCAATGATGAATATACAAAACTCATAACACCCAAAGGGTGACAATGCATACTGGTTTCAGCATAAAGCCTTCATCAGTGCTAACTAACAAATGATTTAACAATTAATGTATATATAGCAACCAATTAGTGCACCACACAATTAACCAATCACAATTGTTCATTGAGTCCTGGAGAAAATAAGCCACCTAATATAATTTTCCACATTTAGATGATTGTTGGTTAATATGGAGGTCAGATGAGCATTATTTGAGTGAGTTCATTGAGTTTGTCAATGAAAATAAATGGGGGATTCAATTTACACTGAAGTACCTTCGAGAGAGTATTACTTTTTTGGATGTTGAGGTTAAAATATTAGAAAATGGTATACTCAGTAGTAATGTTTATAGGAAATATCCTCAGTTTAATAATTTGTTATATGCCTCCAGTTGTCATCCTCCCCATGTTATTAAGAATATTCCAAAGTCTCAGTTTTTAAGACTCAAAAGAATATGTTCTACTTTGGACAATTATAATTTTCAGGCATGTGACATGTCCCGTAGATTTTATGATAGAGGTCATCAAAAACATGATGTAGATCTAGCAAGCAAGATGGTACTAGAAGTTAACAGAAAACAGACTCTTTCATATAGGAACAAAAGTTTAAAATCTGATTCACATCTCAGATTTATTATGGAATTTGGGGGCAATACCAGGTACTTACAAGATATTATACATAAACATTGGGAAATTCTACATATGGAGGACAGACTAGCTCAGTTTTTGCCATTTAGATGTAGGTTTGGTTATAGAAGGGGAAAAAATATGGGTGTTTGGCTCAACCACTATAAAAAGGGAAATCTGGCTGCTCATAACTGGTTACAAACTACATTACAAGGAGGCCCATTAATGGGTAGTTTTCTTTGTGGACATTGTAGGTTTTGCAGTATGGTCCCCAAACAAAGTTCATTCACTTCTTTTAATTGTTCTAAACTGTATGATATAAAAATTTTTGGAAACTGTAGTAGTGATTGGGTGATTTATTTAGTGAACAGTACTTCTTCTGCCTTTTACATTGGGCAAACTTCTCGCCCATTCAAACTTAGAATATCAGAACATATGAGTGATATTAAATGTCATAGAACTACAAATGCATTATACAAACACCATCCTTCTGCTAAGTTTAGGTTTACAATTATAGACATAATATATAAACAAAATACATCCTCAGAAAATTTACATTTCCTTTTGAATCTTAAAGAAAGGATGTGGATAATTACATTAGGTGGCTTATTTTCTCCAGAACTCAATGAACAATTATTGGTTAATTGTGTGGTGCACTGATTGGTTGTTATATATATATATATGTATATATATATATATATATATATATATATATATATATATATATATATATATATATATATCTATAGCAATTGTCATATTATTTGTTAGATAGCACTGATGAAGGCTTTATGCTGAAACCAGTATGCTTTGTCAGCCTGTGGGTGCTATGAGTTTTGTATATTCATCTATGGGTATTTATGCCCAGTAAATTATTTTTATATTAAAGGTTTTTGTGGAATCTAGTGCTGGCCCAATTGGTTTTTTGGACTTCTAGGTGTTTTTGGGCTGGGAACATTGGCGTACATGCGTGGGAATCTGTTCCTGTTTCTTATCTAACAATATGTCACATATTTACAATAAAGCTATGTGTTGGCTCCTCCCAAGCACTGCAACCCTTGTACCTCAGTACTTTTTTCACATATATATCAACAACGCTACATAAATTAATATGTTGTGTGATATGCAATGCACATCAATCTCATAACCTGCAGAACTAGAACTATTGACCCATAAGTCTAAACAACCTTATCTGCAAGGCTATAGAAAGAATCATCATGGACCTTATCCACAAAGACATAGGTGACCCTCAACAAACTTGGCCTGACCCATTTTGGTTTTGTCAAGGGTAGTCTTGTTTGTTAAACTTAGTGGACTTCTTTGATATTAACCCCAAAGACCAGGATTAGGGATAACAGGACATACCACCTATGTTGATTTAACCAAGGCCTTTGACACTATCCCCCATTCAGGTATCATAGAGAAACTCTCCCATCTTGGGATGAACCTATACATTAGTAGATGGAGAGCCAACTGGCTCACTGACAGAATGCACACTGTCAAAGTTGGGGACTGCACCTCCACCACTAGACCACTTACCAGTGGAATACCACAAGGATCTGTGCTCGGCCCTCAACTGTTTGGAAACTGTTTCTCTGAAGTCCAGCTATCGACAAATGACCTGTGGCTTATCAAGTTTGCAGATGACTGTCAAGTGGGCACACTGATATAGAGTCCACCAATGAGTACAATCCTCCCTTCTGTATGTACCTCACCAGACACATGCAGCAACTGAAGAAAACACAGAGGTTTGTGACCAGGAGAATCCAGAGCCTCCAAAACATGACATACATGGAAAGACTAAAAGACCTGTCCCTGTACTCAGTATCATGCAGGCTGCTGAGAGGTAACCAAAACCTGACCCACAGAGCATTCTCAGGCCCTGCCCTACTGGAAATGCTGGACATCTGCAAATCAAATGGGATGAGAATAACTTCCTGTTGTGATCTCAAGCTAGTCTGTGACATAAACAGAATATGCTGGGAAGACCGATATATCTCCCAGCAATTGCCAATCCACTGTAATAGGCTCCAACTGCATGTGAAACAGTACTCCTCAATAACCCTATTAAAGTGCAACCTTGATAACTGGATGGGTGATTGTAAATTCACCCCTGGGGTGGCACCTATTAATTATTGTATAACATTTACATAGACAGAGTTTGATTTTATATTGTACATTAAACTTGCCTGAAGGGGAAGGAAGTAAGGCAGTTATTGAATAATAAATGTATATGTACCTTACTTTTTAATAGATTATAAAACCCTGTCTTAGATGAGAGTTATTATATCTTTAAATAGTTATTTAAGAGGTTGGTTTTGTCTTGATTGGTCAGTGCATTAACAAGAAGTTATTTAAACTTTGTTTTAAAGTGAGCCGTTTGTCTGAAGAAGTCCGGATAAGATCCGGACGAAAAGCGCTTTACGGAGATTGGTTTTATTTGTTACTTTATTTTTATTTTTATTTTATTTATTTTACATTTGTTGACCGGGATAGTCCAACTGGATGCATGCCCATTTTCAGCGGAGGCCCGGGGAGAAAAGCTCCAAGGGTAAGCAGATACAGCATTACATAATACCAGCATTGCATATTACAAACAGACTATTTACAGAGATTACATAAGTAAGCAAGTTAAACAAGTTCCACAGGTTACAGTTAGTCCTGAGCACAAGTCAGGATTAAATTAAATTACACAGTAAACTGGTTAACAGATTTTTACACATTCGAGTTAGCCAGGCTTGAAACATTGACATAGCCAGTTAAGTGACAAATGTTGTTTGAGTCTAGTTTTAAATTGACCTAAGGTGGAAAGTAAGGTAATATCAGCTGGAAGAGAGTTCCAGGATTTACTTACAGAGTTTGCAAAGAGAGAATCACCGGCTGTGTTATTAATTTTGCTAGTCTGAATTAGTAGTTTGTTAGAGGATCGAGCGGTCTAGGATTGTTATAGGGGTGATAATATTTTTAAGTGCAGGAGTATTGTCCGGATTATAGAGGATTTTATAGGCCATAATCAGTTGGTTATACTGGATTAGGCTAGGTAGTTCAAGCCAACCAAGCTGATTTAGATTGATGCAATGATGTGTCCTAAAAGGCAGCCCAGTGGCAAACCTGGCAATGTGGTTGTAGCAAATTGAGAGTTTGTTAAGGACAGTCTTGTTCAAATTCGAGAGTAGAGGGGATGCATACAGAAGGGTTGAAAGAAGGTGAGAGCCAGCTATCGCAATTTTAGCTGGAGGGGTTAGGAAGGCTTTTATTCTGTAAAGTGACCCTAGTTTTTTATTGATGGTTTTGATAGTTTGGTTAACATGTAGGTCAAATTTGAGATTATTGTCTATGATGACACCTAATAGTTTTGTAGATGGGTCAGGGGAGATTATTGTGCCATCATTTGATTTTATGGTAAAGGTGAAAGTGGTAGACCTACGTGTTGGCGAAAATAACAGCATTTTAGTTTTTTTGGGATTTAGGATCAGACGATGTTCAGAAAGCCAGTTTTCTATTGTATTAAAGGTGGTCTGGGTAGCTGACCATAACTCTACTGGAGATGTGGCTGAGCAAATCAGAGTAGAGTCATCAGCATATTTGTTTTTTATTTGTTCGTGGAAGTTTAAAGTTTAAAAATAAAAACCGGTGGAATACCTCATTTTCGTTCAAATCTGTTCCTATTTCTTGGTCATTGTCCCCCCCATTATGTTGGCTTTTGTCCAGAAGTTTTGCACTAAGACATTGAGAGATATGAAAACTATTATCTGTTAAGGCAAGATGATCATTGTGGCATTCCCCACAAAACCACAGACCTTCAGTGCTCTGACTTAAACAGGATTGCTATGTGTGTTAATTTAAATGCTTTCCCGGCCACAAAGCCTCACTTATTTACATTTAAACACAGTGCACAGCACAAGTAATCAATGAGTGCTGCTGTGCAGCACACATCATTGTGTACACATTAAACTTCATGTATGCTTCACATGAAGCCTACACAGAGTTTACTGAATCTCAGGGTTTATGTTTTGTAGGTAAGAAACAAACAGTACAGATGCAGCAATATAGTATGTGATACCAACAGAACTTGATGGAGACATAGATTTGTCTCACAGAGGTTGTTCCACTTTTGGACAAGCTTCCTATTCATGTTAAACAAAGCCCCTCATTGGCCCTATTTAAGCGTAATTTGGGCAACTGGATAGGTGACTGGAAATTCACCCTGGGGGTTCTACCTGTGTCCCTCTTGGATAGGGGCAATAGGTGCTGATTTTAGTGTCTTCTTGAAACAGACAGCCTTGGGAACATGGGTTGAACTTGGCTAGGTTTGTAAGGGCCCTAGGGCTGTTAGCCTAGTAACTCCTATGATTAGAAAATATGTAAAGACAGTCTCTGATTAGTTTCACAAAATCTGACATCTGTATTTCATTACTCATAAGTGTTGTGTAGTATTCCTACAGCTGTTCGATGTAAAATTGTTTAAGCATCAATAGCACAAAACAAAGGGATGTGACAAATGCTTTTCTGTATAGGAATTCATTACAGGTGTGGTTTCTAAGTGTGCACTGGCAATGATTCACTTGTTTTGGGTGGTTTCACCCTTCTTTGAGTTGGTGTGACTGTGTGGAGTTAGTATATGTAAGTTCAGGGATGTAGGGATTGCCTCTCTGCAAAAAATAAATAAATAAAATTAATGTTTTTCACCCTTCTGTGTTTAGAGGCTTTTTTTTTACTTTTAGCTTGTTGACTTTCAGGAAGCACTAGCATTTCATAGCAGACCCATATCATGTAAATGAATCGCCATAAATGCCTTAAATACCACATCTGACTGCATTTTTGGGTGCCTAAAATAATTCACTGTTATTTTATAACCAAGTATTACTTATATTTTCACCAAACCAAAGAAATCAATGGGAACTCTTAAATATCATACTGTGGGAAGATTAACAACAGACTTTTTTTTATGAAAACTGGCAGATGCCACATCAGATGTATTGCAAGAAAATTTCCTAACCACTGAAGTGATGGGGTGATTATCAGCACTCAATAAGAGATCAAAACTAGCAAGGTAAATTGTATCACTAGTAGAGAAGGAAAATAAAACCTGAGGTGAAGAGAAGTTGTTTCAGACACAAGTGTTTCACAGCTTATTTTGCAATATTAAAGTGTCTCCTAAATAAGGGGATTTTCTGCTAACTTTTATTAAAGAATTGCCATTATTCTGGTAACATTACTTTTTTTTAATTATATTTTTAGTTCTTCTATCTTGCATTTGTTAAACAAGATTCATGTAGTCCAATTAACGTCTGTTATATGCCTGCAATCTGCCAATGTTTCATATACCTTAACAGTTCAGTAGATATTACAATTACTCTGCTGCTTTTTAATCTCTGTAATACTTACAGTTAGATAATATAAATGAAAACGACCTTTCACATATTATTGGAGCTCCCCAAAGAATCTTTCTCAGTAAAAATGTCTCTTTCTGTGGGAGAACACCAACAGTTCTCAAGGCAGAGACACATCTTGAAATGACATCTTCTTATACTTCAAGGGAGTAAATAAGTGTCTTACAGTATGGACAGTTTACCATCTAGGCACAAAGCTCATAAAAATTTGTAAGTAGTATTTGGGGATTTTAGACTTGTTTGGAGTCCAAGACCTTTTCTTTGTTTCTGCCACACAGAACATCACAAAATGTATTAATTAGAATAACAAGATGACACTCAGTGGTAAATCTTTGTATGTCAACTAGAGGGTTCAGTCATAATTTCTGTTCACTGTATGTGTGGACTTTGGATCTTCTCCCTGTGTCTTTGTTGGATTTTATACAGTGGCAGATTTAGGCCGTGGCGCAGGGGCATGCGCTGCCTTCCCTTTTCAAAATCCACTGTACTGCATATCCTGCTCATCTCTCAAATCTATTACTTTCAACAGTACATTGAATACTGATTTTCACTCTAGCTACTGTGCCGATGTTTAGTTGAGCTACTAATTCAAGCTTGATTAAATATTGGCATAGTAACTACAGCAAAGTATCTAGAGTAAAACAGAATGAAAAATCAGTGAATGTTTCTACCAAAACTTGTGGGAGTTCTCACGAGAGGTCAGACTTTAACAGTGAGCCTGAGTGAGTTGCGTTTTTTTTTTTTGCCAGTATATGGGTTCCTTCTAATGTTTACCTTACATTTGTAACTTCACCATTGATATTCTTCTTGGATCAACAAGTGCAGAAGTTTGGCTTTCTGATTTCACTTCCTAAATTTAGATGTTTGTTTCACAGTGTCAGCCAATGAATGATACATGTTTGAATAGATTTTGTAGGACAACACTGGATTATGTCATGATGATAGACTTCATGGAAGAGTTTAGACCCTGAGCTGTGAGATGTACTTCCAACCTTCTCATACATAGACTTGGAAACAAAGGAACAATGCTAGGCAGGAGACGATAAGGACCATAGGATGCCATATACACCTTCTGTACTTCTTTCAAAACACATCTCCTTAGAGAGAACTCATGAAACTGCTTCACTTTTGATGGCATTTCATGCAGTGTAGCCCACCAGCTCAAGGTCTACTGCCAAATTCTTGGAAGCTGTATGATTTAATGAATGGACTCTTTATGTAAATAATCTTATATATGACTCTATGTCAGTTATTGTAAACATTATTTGTTGATTCTTTTTCTGGAGCATTGTGAGTGTAACTAATTATACTGAACTCTTATAACTATATTTAACACCTGTATTCAATTTTTTTTGCTAATGTGTCAGTGATTCTCTGCTGTCATCTTGGTCTAATCATACTTGCTTATTTTCTGCTTTATGGGTTTAGATTTAGAATTCCAGTATAAATTTCTATGAAATGTTCCCGATAACTGTTACCTTACATGTGACTTGGTCCGAGTCTGAAACTGGTCCAGAAGAATAGGTGATCTATTCTGGTAAAACACAAACCACACACCCACCTTCACAGAGGCTCTCAATAGAAATGTACCCAAACAGCAGAGACCTTCAAGACAGAAATGCACTCGACTACCACAACACAGCACAAACCACAGGACACATAGCTCACCTCCACAGTGTCCCCCTCAACCTAAGCCACTAAGGCTAAACACCTTGCCCAATACACTAATCATAGGTGACTCAATAGTGAGGCACACAGATGTCCCACTCACTAGGTTGAATAAGAAGAAGGTAACAGTCAGCTATCTATCAGGTGCCAGAATCCGACACATAACACATGCACTCAGGTCACTCTACAACAAGTGCAATTATAACTCTGTCATTATCCGTGTGGGTGTGAATGACCTGAGATGCGCCTCCCAGGACTACATGAAAAGAGACATGGTGGAGCTCTCAGATTATGTGGCCCAGGTAGGTATGATCCTAACCCTGAGCAGTATCCTACCATCGCCCAGAATGATACCACAGTACAAACAAAAAATGATTGGCTTCAACAATTGGCTAAGTTTATGGTGTCATTCTAAGGGCTTCCAGTATCTGACTTCTTAGGATGACATGATTGACAGACCTTGATGCTTTGCCAAAGATGGCCTGCATCTGTCACCTCTGGGTTTCCGTGTAATGGCTAAGGCTCTTGCCACCCCTATAGTGCCTTTTTACGTGGTGTTCCAAAAACCAAATTAGCACCATAGCAGCTATAAATAAATGCAGTCTGAGGGTCATGTTGCTCAATGCTAGAAGTCTAAATCTCAAGATGCACTCGCCTGAAGCACACCTTAAAATGGAGAATATTGACATTTATGCTGTAATGGACACCTGGTTTAAAGTGGCAGAAAGCACCTCTGTGGTACCAGGCTATAACTAATTCCACACCTTTCAGCCCAGAAACATGGACCGAAGCTCCAAAGGTGGTGGGGTGGTGTCTCCATATTCATAAAGGATATGCACACCTCCAGACTAGTACCCCAGTATAACGCATCTGAGATACTTCAGGTACAACTAACATTTGCTAAGACAGCGATCCAGGTCATAGCCTGCAATAGGTCCCCAACCATGTCCCTAGACTCTCACTCCACGTTCCTAAGCACCCTGGAATCTATCAAGGTCCAACTCAACACTCTCATACTAGGAGACTTCAACAACCCCTTCATCAACTGGGAAAACTACTCAACCACCAATAAACTGGCCAAATGCTTCCTGGAATTCATCAGTTCCAATGCCCTGCACCAGTTCATTCTGACCGCCACTAGAGGAAGCAACATCCTTGGCCTGGTTATTACTAGCATGGGCGACCATTGCTCTACACCAATAGTCAGTCCCTCCTTGGTCAGATCTGACCATAAACTACTCACCATGTAAATCCACATCTCACCTACACCACCCGCAAAGGTAACCACCTTGAAAAATTTCTCCAAAGCTGACTTTGGGCTCCTAAATACAGAGGTGGCTAACTTCACGGCACCTATGCCAATGGAAAATAGCTGCATGACTGCAGAATCATACACCAATGCACTGTACGAACATGTACATAAATGCATGGAACTAGCCATACCCAACAGAACCAAGACGCTTGCCTCCAAAAAAACAAAAACAATCTGGTGGTCCCCTGCCATTAATAAACTCTACAACAGAAGGAAAAAATGGTTGCAGAAAAAGGTGAAGTCCCAAGACTGGAAACATTCCCTTATTAGCCTCAACAAAAAGTGGAGATCCCTCATCAAATCCTCCAAAGCCAGCTATGAAGGCAGAATTGCAGCAGACACTAAAAATATTCACAAAGCCTTCTATAGTTATATCAAGAACTTCCACAGCAATACCCAAATTTGCTCTGAGTTACTGCACAATGATACCTTCTATACTGAACCAACAGATATTGCCAACATACTGGCCGACAGATTCAGTGCCAACTTTACCCCTCCCCCCCCAAAGGACCAATCACAATACCAGAAGAATGCCAGGCACCCAGCATTACTGCAGCACAAGTTAAAGCTGCATTGTCCAAGGCCAAGGATACAGCTTCCATGGGATCCAATAATATCCCTGGCTGTGTTCTACATGAACTACAACGTGAACTGGCTCCACATCTGTGTGCCCTGTTTAGTAACAGCCTCACCTCAGGCTTTGTCCCTACAGAATGGAGCACTGCTGCAGTCATCCCTCTCCATAAAGAGGGAGTGACTACAGACCCTGGGTATTATTGCCCCATTAGCCTGACAAGTCTGATATGTAAATCTATGGAGTGCATCATCATGGACCTGATTAACAAAGATATAGGAAATCTCCAAACTCTAGACCCCACACAATTTGGCTTTGTGAAAGGAAGATCATGCCTGCTCAACCTGGTTGACTTCTTTGAGTCAGTCACTAGGGCTGTGGATGAAGGCAAGGCAGTGCATGCAGCCTACCTTGATCTGGCCAAGGCCTTTGATACCATTCCTCACTCAGGAATTATTGATAAACTCACCAAACTAGGCATCAACCCCTATATCACTAGGTGGGTTGCAAATTGGCTCACAGATAGAACAGAGAGAGTGAAAGAAGTGGACTCCAAGTCAGACTCCGATCAGTTATGAGTGGAGTACCACAGGGATCGGTCCTGGGTCCTCTTCTGTTCGGCATCTACTTCTCAGAAGTCCAGACCAACATAAATGGATTTTTGGAGACCAAGTTCACAGACAACTGTAATCTGGGAGCCATTATTAACTCCCCAAGTGATGCAGACATCCTACAGCAAGGCCTCACTGGTGTTGAAAACATGGCCTTAAGCTTAACACCAAAAATGTCTCATCATCTCCTTTGGTAAAACCTCAGTTCCCACTAATTACCACATCGATGGAAGCCCTCTGAACACTGATGGTGTTATAAGAGATCTGGGGATGTATGTTGACAGGAACCTCTCCTTCCAGCACCACATTGCCACTGTGGTCAGAAAGTCATTTTATGTGGCACATCTCATTACCAAGGGTTTTACATCCAGAAAGAAAGAGGTCATCATCTCTCTCTACTCTTCCCTCATTAGACCAGTCATCGAGTATAATGCCACATTTGGCATGTACCTCACTAGACACCTGCAACAGCTGAAGAGGCCACAAAAGTACCTCACAAAGAGGATCCTAGGCATTAAACACATGTCCTATATGCACAGACTCAAAATACTCCAGCTATTCCCTGTCTCATATCACCTACTTAAAGGTGATCTCTGCTTGACTTACAAAGCCATGTCTGACCCAGCTCTGTTAGAAATGCTACATCTAAAGAAATATCAATCCCTCCACACCACATGCTCCAGAGACCTCAACCTCATTACCACAATCAACATAACATGCTGAAGGGAAAAGTTCCTCATCCAAAGACTGCCTATGCTCTGGAATAGACTTCCCATACACATCAAGCTGAGCACCTTGCTGTCCCTCTTCAAGAGAAATCTTGATGAGTGGATGGGTAATAGAAAGTTTACCCCGGGGATCACTCCAGTGGTTCTACTTGATAGAGGCACTGGGAACTAATGTCGGGCAGCAGGATGCTAGGGACTTCTATGGGCTAGGCTTGTAAAGGCTCCAGGGCCATCAGCGTAGTACACACCTATGAACCTATAAAAACTGACTGTGTGTGTGTGTGTGTGTGTGTGTGTGTGTGTGTGTGTGTGTGTGTGTGTGTGTGTGTGTGTGTGTGAGTGTGCGTGTGTGTGTGTGTGTGTGTGTGTGTGTGTCTGTGTGTCTGTATGTCTGTGTGTCTGTGTGTGTGTGCGTGTGTGCATGTGTGTGTGTGTGTGTGTGTGTGTGCATGTACGTGTGTGCGTGTGTGTGTGTCTGTGTGTGTGTGTGTGTGTGTGTGTGTGTGTGTGTGTGTGTGTGCGAGTGTGCGTGTGTGCGTGTGTGCGTGTGTGTGTAGTATGGAAGAATGACCAGGGCAGGGTTAGCCACCTGGCTGAGAGAGAACTGGCTCTAGGTGATGGTCACTGTTAATGTGCTACCAGACCGTATGCACAAAAATGGAGAAAAGGGTGGGGTTGATGCTGGTCTTCCTATGGATTGTAACAGGTAAGTTGTTATTAATATCATTTTTATTTTTTTTTATTTTAATCTTCGCAAGGTCAGAGCAGATACTATGGTCCGTGGCTGTCTGAAGATGAAATTATTTGCTCTGCTGTTTGCTGTTACAATTTTGGCTGTCTGCAATGTGTATTTGGGTCAAGTAAGCTGGGATACTGCTTCTGTGCAATGAAAGTACATTAATGTAACCATTGTTATTATTTTATCCTGGTCGGGCAAGCCTAATGCTCTAAGTAGTCTGTGGGTAAGGGGGGCTGTTTATAGATGAAGCAACTGGCCCTAAAGTTTACTATTATTATTTTGCTTCTGCAGAACTAATGTGTATTTGTATGAAACAAAACAGAATTTGAGCACACACACACACACACACACACACACACACACACACACACACACACACACAACATAACTATTCTTTTCCTTTCTTTTCATTTAAAATGACTAAGCAAATCCAGATACTGTGGATAGACACAGGGAATCGGAGCTGTTTGCAGATTAAATGATTAGCCCTGCTGTTTGGTGTTGTAATTCTAACCTTGTGGGATTAATGTGTAGTAATGTGTTAGTGTATTTGGGTAAAGCAAACTAGAACACAAGCTGTTATTTTTGTTTATATGAGCCTCAAATACATTAATGCAATCTTTTTTTATTTGTTTATCTTGGTAAAGTGAAACCCAATAATGGGACTGATTCCAAAAGCCCTAATGATCTGCACTACTTAAGACACTGTTGCCTTCAAGCTAGCCCTTCACACTCACCTTCACTCTACTTGGAACTGGAAATGTACTCAGCCCCCTCCACCCATAGCCTAGTATTTATTTTTCCTCAGTTCCCACCTAACATTTCTTCACCAGCCCACTACTAGTGTACCATTCTTCTCCGCTAACTTCCCCCTGTCCAGTTTACATTGCCCTCTTTTTGTCCCTTCACTTTCAGACATACTCTACTCTGGCTGTTCCTTTTACTTCTTTCCCCTCAGACAGCCATACTCTATGCCCTGTTACTAGTTATTTTCTCTCATAACTTAATTTGTCACTATTTCACACTTTTCATTTTTGTATTATGTAACCTATTCCATTTTTGTTATATGTAGTATATACCATGAAGTATATCCTGCACTTGTTTCTAAGCTACCTGTACTACTTAGATTCTAGTTTATTGTATTGTATTACTCTTACTAATGGAGCTTTTCTCCCTGGGTCCCCATTCAAAATGGGCTCTGCTTGGTCCAGTGCACTATCCTGGTAAACAAATGCCAATAAATAAATAAATAAATAAAGACCTGTTCTCATTCTAAGTGAATTACCAGTATAAGCCCGACCCTATTCTATAAGGTTTGCTCTTGGTATGAGTGACTTACTCTGGTATATACACTGGAATCAGTCTCTTTGTAAGACTGCTTTATAGGTAAGCCTTACACTGCAGCTAGTCACTTACACAAAGAGCAAGCCTTTTGGAATCTAGCCCTATATGGGAAGGCAATGGGGATGGGGGTTGTCTGTGGATCAACTGATTGGTCCTGCTGTTTGCCTGTGTAATTCTAATTTTGCATGGCTTATGTCTAGTTGGATGAAGCAGGCTGGAATACAATTTTGACTTCTCTTTCTGTGATGCAGCAGTTCATTAATGTAATATATATATATGTATGTATATATATATATATATATATATATATATATATATATATATATACATACACATACTTACTAGCCTCATTTCCCTTTACAATAATCTGAAGAATCTACGGTCCTCCAACAAACTGCTGATCAACATTTGCAGATCCAATAACTTGGCAGGAGACTCTCTGTTCTTCAATACTGTTGGAAAGCTCTGGAATCTTCTACCCTCTGAACTAGTATCTCTGTCTTCACTAACACTTTTTAAACAGAATCTAAAACTATTTCTCAAAACGCATTGGTTATACCCCCGTACTAACCCTGACTAACTTATTGCCTCTACACTGATGAATACGCATCACCCTTATAGACTTATCCTTTAGGAACCAAATGACCATGTTATTGCAATTTAAATATATGTTTTGTTTGTCTTTTCAGCTTTTCCAGGTTAGGGGTCGCCACAGCGGAACTCTGGGCTGCTAATGATTGGCAGTAGATTTTTTATGGTGCCGAGTTGCCAACCCGACGCCCAACCTTCAGTGAAGGCACGCTCATTTGCACATGTCTTTCTGTGGCCACTTGACCTCGGGGAGGGCATGCAGACTCCACACAGAAGTCACTCCAGCCGTGAATCAAACAGGAGAACTTGCTGTGAGGCAACAACACTACCGCTGTACCACTGCAGCTTCAATTTAAATATATGTGTATATGTAAATAGTAACACCACTTGTAAATTACACTTTACTGTTTGCATCTTGCTCACGATGACTACTGTATTAGTATTTTATTATCACCAGCTGTTTTAACTTGGAGTGTTGCAACTTTCTTTTTTTGTATTTTGTATATATCTTGGAGGTTTTCTCCCTGGGCCTCTACTGAAAATGTATCCAGTAAGACTAGCCCGGTCAACAAATGTAAAATAAAATAGAAATAAATAAAATAAATATATATATATATATATATATATATATATATATATATATATATGTTTATCCTGGCAGGGCCAAGTCAGTTTGGTTAGGTAGTCAATAGTTATGGAGGCTGCTTGTGGATGAAATGATTGTTCATGCTGTTTGTTGTTGTAATCTTAGCTTTTCAGGACAAATGTATGTATGGGTGATACAAGCTGGAACACAGGCTGTGATTACACAAAAACACATGAATGCAACTATTATTTGCTTTTTTTTCTTTTTAACCTGGCAGAGTCAGACCAGATACTGTTGGTAGGCAATAGTGATCGGAGCTGTCTGTAAATAAAGTGACTGGCCCTGCTCTTTGCTGTTGTAATTCTAACTTTGCAGGACTAATATGTATTTTAGTGAAACAAACTGGGCTACGGTCAGTGATTACTGTTGATGTCAACAAAAAATATATTAATGTAATCATCATTTTCTTTGTTTTTAACTTGGCAGGGTCAAACCAGATACTCTGGGCAGACAATTGGGATGGTACTGTCAGTGGATGAAGTGACTGGCCCTGCATCTTGTTGTTGTTAAGTCTAGCTTTACAGGACTAATTTGTATTTGGGTGAAGCAAGTTGGAATACAAACAACGATTCTTTCCTTAAAAATGCATTAATATAGCACATTATATAACGATTACTATTTTTTATCCTGGCAGGCAATAGCAGATATTTCAATAGACAATGGGTGTGGGGGTTGTTTCTGAAAGGGATGATTGGCATTGAACTGTAAAAAGACATCTTTTATGTTCTGCTGAGGAAAGCATTTTGTGTTCAATTAATTTTGCACAGATTAAATGGAGTCTTTACTGATTAATCCAAAAGTCTGCGGCTCTGGTTTAAGTTTGATGTATTTGATGCTGCATTACAATAAAGTAGATTTTGAGTTGCATTGCTGTCTGACATGCTGCAGTGGTTACATGGACTTTCAAACACACATGGCAATGGCATGTAGGTGCAATGAGTATTTGCTTTTTGGGGGTATATTTTTTTAATATGTAGTGAATTAACTTTCTGTGTTGTTTTAATTTGCTTAATTTCATGTTGTTCACAGAAAGTATTTATTTACAAAAGAAAGTTAGCAGATGGCAGTTGGGAAAGAGGATTAAGGCTGTAATCTGATAATGAGCTACTTCCTGTGGTGCAAGGTTTGACTTCCTCCGCCTTCATATACCACTCTATGACCTTCAGCAAGTCGAGTAACCAGAATTTGCTGTGGGACAGTTGAGACTCTGGGCTAGGCTCATTAATGGTCTCCAGGCCTTCAGGCCTCATAACTTTCTATGAGACTAAAATTATTTGTGTTCACAGTGATACTTGCAGTGGTGATGTCACCTTCACTGAGACTACTTGTTAGGTTATTATGATGACTGTGCAATCTGTACCACTATGGAAGGGGATCGTGACTTTCGAATGGGTAACCAGTCATGTCATCTAGGCATGCCTTGAAACAACTGGTACAGTCTGTATATCTGCTGTGTGCTGAACAGAAGTTACCTACTTCCACTGCCCCAGCCACACCACACCCCAATGATATGCAACTGAATATATACAATCCCCCACCCCTACTGTTCTACCACCCCTCCATTGGTCTACTTTCCAGATTGCACCACTCTTCTCCTTCTGCAAAATCCTGAATCATCAGTTGTTATGGTTACTCCAGTCTCCTCATGCTTAACAAAAACATGCTGGTTGATTAGTTGTGCTACATGAACTATATAAATTGAGTTTATTTATTTGTTTATTTCATTTTTTTGAAATGGTCAATGAGCTAATCAAAAATTACCCTTCTCAGTCACAACTTGGGCCTTAAGTCAAAACAGTTTTACATGAGCAAATTACAATTAAATGAATATAACAATATGAAAGAAATACAATGAAGTGAAAACATCTTACAAGCATAACAAAGCTTGAAAGAACATGAACAGAAAGAAATAAGCAATCTTGAATTTATTCTACTAAGGAAACTTATGTACCTTTGTCCTTTTGGCTGAAAGTGGTCTGAGGACCAGTTCACTTACCCAGCTAACTAATTAATAAGTAAAATTGGATAATGTGATGCACTACCAGCTTCCGGTGTTGTATACAGTGATTTTGGTTCTGCTTTGGGTTTCCAGTGTGTGGGTTGATGTTATATGGGGACCTACTCAGATATAGGAAGAGGAGACCAAAAATTCAAAAGGTTAAAGTAATTTTGCACTCTACTATTATGAAGTAAACCTAAATGTACTGATGGAAGCATTTGACTGCTGAAAAAGTGGCAGTGACAGTTCACATCTTTTCCACTGAGAAGAATGGATCTGTCCATTAATAATCTTTCTCCTCACCATAAATAAATGTATATGAATTACCCTAAGGAGGATCAAAGGAAGAGAAAAACTGAAAAAGACGTATTTTATTTTTTCTATAAAGAAACTGTCATTGGTTATAGTCTGCATTCTTAACAGACGAAAATGAAAACTTTTTTTGATAGTAGCCAAGAAACGTGTCTCCTAACATATTTATCTTTAGGGACATCAGATGAAAGATGGTAATAACAGCTTTATAAAGCAGTGTTTTGGTATGGTGTTTACACTATACTAATCTATCTAATTTTTATGATGATGCATCATTGGCCCCTCCATTCCTTTTAACTCCTGAACAGCATGCCCACATTTCTTAGCCTGAAAAACAGTAGCTATTTAACTCTTGAATACCATTAGAAATTCTATCAAAAGAATTATGTTTTCTTTCAATGTTATTCTCCAACATAATTTCAAATTGTTGCTACCACCTTTCTTTTTTTCAGACTGTTATGACCCTACTAGTTAAACTTTTGCAATAGCTATTCTACATAAACTACAGTTAGAATGCCATTCAGGGGCACATGTTTCAGTAAGTGTTGAATGACTGGGCCTGTTTCATTAAACAAATCCATGGTGATAGCTTTTGAAAATGGAAACAAGCCCCCAACATTCTCATACCAGTTGGGGCCTATCCCCCTGCACCTTTCAAACTAAGATAACTAAATTGAAGGTCATTCAGTCATGGGACAAATTAACAAAAAAATCACTAATTGCTAGTTCAGTAAACCAGGCTCAGTTATCAGAGATTTATTAAAATACGAAGATCGGAGTGTCTGATTTATTTCAGTCATCTAATCAAGAAACATTTGTTTCTTTACAAAAATGCTTTTTTCTGTTATAGGACACCAACAACTCTTAAGGCAAGAGCACATCTTAAAATAGCTTCATATGTTTGTTCATGTGACTAAAGGAGTGTAGTGTTATGATATTAAGCAATCTATTAAAATAAAAACATTAGATAAAGTAAAGGGCAATGCAAGTTGTTTGACAGGAATAAATATTAGGGATAGTAATGACATCCATACCTTGACTAACTTTTACTTGCATCTTCGCACGGGGTTTAAATTTAGTGATATTCTCAATAAACTTTCTTATTATGCTACTTAATGATTCCACTGTTATTGTGGTGATGCCAACCATATTTTATCCTTTAAGGATGTGAGCACTTCAGAATCCCACATATTACCTGCCCTATATGAATACATAAATTATTAGGAAAATGCTCTATTTTTGATATTAGAGCTTTATGATGCACCACTTTCTTGTTTTAACCTACTGCTCTGAAGTATTTCACACTTCCAGCTAGTTACATAGAGTTTACATAAATCTTTCAGACAATCTGCTCCACAGTTTTTCTATAATTTCAGATCAGGTAAATACAAAGTTATATTGAATCTTTTTGTACCTGTGACAACTCAGTTTTTCTATATGGAATCTTCTTCAGTTCTATAAAATTAAAATATGCAGTGACAGATTAGAACAATTCCTATGTGAATTCACAAAAACACGACTCATACATATCTATCCAGATCTATTGGGATTCTGATAATGTTTTTCAAAGCTAGAGCTATAAAATGATCACTGTTGCAGTAGGCTAAGCGATGATGGTTTACTCCACCTGCACTGGACAACTTACAGAAGCTTTGGTCACCTTCCAGGTGTCCCACACTGTCTCCAGGAGCACACAGAGTGCTCCTATAAAGGGCAGGAGGTGCGTCAACAAGCTTCACAGCTTTTTGTTGCCAGTGTAAGAGCTTCTTGACAGTACATCTGTCAGCTGGCTGCAATCTACAATGCTTGGCTGATAAGTCCCCATCAGGGATTTCTTTCCTAAACTGAAATTTATGTGGACTACTGTGTTTTACGGGAATTCAGTCTGTGTCTATCCTTAGGAAACAAAGATAAAGAGATGGGCATATAAATAGTTTATGTGTTCCTAGTGCTTTTGTGAACAATTTGTGAAGAAAGTTTTACTTTTGACAAAAATTTATACTTCTTTTGATATTTTAGAGTATTGAGGAAAGGATATTTTGCTGCCATGGTACATTCAGAGTATTACTTATCTCAGAATTGTTCCTCCTCTTGCATGCTCACCGATGCTTCAAGGTTATACAGCCTGATCTCATTTTTTTCTCCTTAGCTTTCTTGTGGTGCAGCAATTGTTCTTCTTAATATTACCTTTCCAGCCCACAAAAAGAAGACAGCTGTTAAGGTGTCTTGTAAGAAGTTCCTGGCTCCTTTATTGTTTAAGCCACTGGTGTGTGACTCTGCAGTGGCTGATTTTTGTTCCTCAGATTACCCATTTTTTTCTTCTTCTTCTCCTCCAGGCGCGTTTGGTGTAGCATTAGCAGCTGCCAAAGACTGGGGATGTCCATATCCCCTGTGGGTATAGTTATGCCCAATGTAGGCCAGCAGAACCACCTTGGTCACTGACTGGGAACAGGACAGGTGATGGGCTTCCTCTTGTCTGGGAGAGTATGAGGAAGCTCAGACCAATAAGTATAAAGGGCCTGTCAGACTGGGAGACTCTGTGGTTTATGTTAAAAACTGTCAGCCTGTCTCTAAGGATACAGCTGATTTACTGGGTTTTGCTAAGGCACTATAGCTGCATTTTCAATATCTAGTCAGTCCTCTGGCAGAAAGAGAAAAATAATTCCTTCTTTGTCTGACAGGATATTCCAGACAGAAAGTGAAACCTTTCAGAGAGAAGGGGGGTGCTTCTGAGCATTCTACTCAGATTCTGAAGAAAGCAATCTTGCAGGCATTCCAAATGAAAAAAAATCTCCTTTTTAGAAATGTCTTCTAATATGAGTGATATTTTTCAATGGGAACAGAATGAAGCTTCTATGATGCAAAAATGTATCACAATTTTATACAACTACAGATGTCTAAAGCAACTCCCATTCCTCCTGTGTTACCTGCTTTAGAGGATGTTTTTCTTATTGCACCCAGTTTACCTCTGACTTTGGCTGACAAAAAGTTGGATAGATTTTGTAAGATACCCAGTCTCATTGGTTACTGTTTTCTAATCCCAAGGAAGACACAGCAACAATTTATATATCTAAATTGCTGCAAAGCAGGTTACTGCTTCTAACACCCCCCCCCCCCCAATATAAGAAGGCAATTGATTGGCAATGGATAAGCTGGGTAATAAATGTATGCTTCTATTACTTTAATTTCCAGGATTTAAAATTGTTAGGCTCATACATTAAAGTTTTTGTTTGTGTTTTTTTTATTGAAAATACACAGAAATTATTAGCTAACCTTCTATCTTCTAAGGTAAAAAAAATCTGTAAATGTTGCTTATGTGGCGGCTGTTTCTCAGGTGTTTAAGCATATTCCGAAAGCACTTATGATATATCTGACACTTCCTCCAGAGTGGCTGTTTCTGGATTCATTTGAAGACACTTACTTCCTGAGGAAGTAAAATCTGACACCTTGAACTCTCCATTAGAGCAAAACTCTCTTTGTGGCCTTTTAGCAGCTGATGTCCTTATGAAGTGTGATGAAAAAGGGAAACTGATAAAATGAGAAGATAACTTTTTCAATCTTCCTTTCTTAAATGAAAAAAAATGTTCCCCCCACCTCCTTTCCCAAAAGTTTAAACAACATGGGGTCAATATTCAGTGTGTGTGTGTGTGTGTGTGTGTGGGGGGGGGGGGGCAAATGCAAGAGGCCATCAAAGAAAAAGGAAAAAGCCACAAAAAAAAAAAAATAAAAAAAAAATAAAAGCACAGCCTCCCTAATCAGCATGATTTTACACATGCTTAGACCTCCCACCCACTCACACAACCTTTCCAGCTCCACCAGACTTCATCTACCCTTTTAACATAGATAGCCCCAAACAGCTGGGTTCTGAGGGTCATCCAACAAGTGTGCTTCTGGCAATGAGAATTCCTACCCCTGTTCTTGGGAATTCCTTCTTGCCTGTAAAAACAAATTTCTCTATTTTCTTCTATTCAGCACAATGTGATGGCCCAGGTAGTAACAGAGCCAGTGCCACTCAGTCTTAGAGACAATGGCTACTATTCACACTGAGACAATCAGAGGAAGGGCACTGAGCAAACCCTGATCTGTGATATATAACATTAAGTATCCTGTTTTTTGCTTATTTTTACGAGTTATTTATAGCACTTTTATTATCTGCTGCATACTTTTCTAGCTAGTTTCACTGTGCGTGAGGTATTAACTTGAAATTTTCTACATTTGTTAAGCACCTGTTTGGGTTTGTTTGTTCTGATTTCCTGCCAAGTAGCATATCATATAACTTATTTGTTTGCAGTTAAAAGCATTCTCTAGAGTCTCCTTGCTTCTTTGTCTGTTTAAAAGATTAATTTAAAGGCTCTCTGCTGCTTTTCTGCTGTGATAAACATTTCTGCAGTTTTTTTTTCCACCTAAGTAGCGTGGGTAGTTGCAGCATTGTCTATATTCAGGCTTGTATTTTGGGCCTAGTTGTTTGTTTGTAGAGGCTGTGTGTCTGAGCACGTGTTCCAGGCCATCTTAGTTTAGCCCAAGCCATTCTTGCATTTCAGTGAGAGAGGGATGTTTATGATCATTGGCTGATTGGGGTTACCTGGACTATGGCTTGGAGAAACCACCTCATTGATTCTTTTGAGCTTTTTTTAAAGTTGTTTCAGATTTCAACTTTCTGTTACTTAAGAAGTTAACTTGTGAGTGTTTCTGCCTTTTCACACTGAGCTAATTTAAGGAAGGGCACTGAGCAAACCCTGATCTGCGATATATAACATTAAGTATCCTGTTTTTTGCTTATTTTTACAAGTTATTTATAACACTTTTATTGTCCGCTGCATACTTTTCTAGTTAGTGTGAGGTATTAACTGGAAATTTTCTACATTTGTTAAGCACCTGCTTGGGTTTGTTTGTTGTGAATTTTGTCTCATACTCTCCCTCCTTATTTGTATCCTGTTGTTATACTTGTTGGCTTTGCAGTTGCTCGCACCTACTGAGACACTCCTCCCAGTTTAGTGTCATTACCTCATTCTACCTAATACAGAGAGACCATTTGAGAAGACCAACCCACTTAGTTCTTAACCTTGAGTTATCTTCTGCTCCTCCTTACTCCCTTTCCACCTTACAAAAAAAATTCTAAGCTTGTTTCCTGCTATTCCTGTAAGTAGTCTAGTTCAGATACAGATTTTCTGTATCCAGGACTGTTTGTAAGCTTCTGAGCCCCCACCGCTTAGCTAGGGTTAAACTATTCCCAGTGCCATAAAGTCTGCTCTTCAAATTTTCCCTTAGAACTAGTCAGTCTTTTAGTTTTCGCACTCAAATCTGTTTCTTTGAGCTCAGCACTTATACAAAACTCGTTGTAAGCACTAAATAAGTGACAAATTACTACATCACTCAACTCTCCTCACCTGTCTAGAGGAAAACAGGTTTTAGTACTTAATAAATAAGCACCTATCCAGGCATGTCTAAGGGTCAGCTCCCGGTGTTTTCTCCTATCTGATGAATCTGGGCATCTTGAGGCAATGCAGCAATTGCTTTTTGTACACAGACAACCCTCTCCTCCTACCACCCAACACTACAACCTGAGAGAGATGCACTTATATAGCCAAACTGGAAGCAAAGCTCTCTTTACCCAAGACTGGACTAGACAGTCAAGTGGAGAGGGTAAACACTTGCACCACACCACATACATCACATAGTCCCTCAAAACCTACACCACCAAAAAACACACATAGGAACACAGAACACACACTTACATTTGCGGAGGCTCTCAATAAAAATATGCACGAGCAACAGGGACCTCCAAAGAAGAAATGCAAGCAACAAGCCCCCCCAACACAACCCAAATGACACATAGCCCACAAACTCAGTGTGCCACTCAACCACAGCCCATAAGGCATAACAACGTACCAACACTCTAGTCATAGGTGACTCTATAGTCCGGCACACTGATGTTCCACTCATCAGTTCGAACAAAGAGAAAGTTACTGTCAGCTGCCTGTTGGGTGCCAGGATCTGCCACATAATGCATGCACTCAGGTCACTCCACAACAAGTACAAATATGACTCTGTCATTGTCCATGTTGGTGTGAATGACCTGAGACGTATTTCCCTGGACTACATGAAAAGAGACATGAAGGAGCTCTCTGATCTTGTAGCCCAGTCAGGTATGACCCTAGCCCTGAGTAGCATCCTGCCATCACCCAGAATGATACCACAGTACAAGGACAAAATGATTGACTTCAACAATTGGCTAAGCTACTAGTGTCATTCTAAGGGGATCCAGTATCTGTCTGCCTGAGATGACATGATCGACAGACCATTATGCTTTGCCAGAGATGGCCTGCACCTGTTGCCTTTGGGATTCCGGATACTGGCTAAGGCTCTTGCCACCCCTATGGTGCCTTTTTAGGCAAGGTTCAAATGACAAACTCACCACTGTAACAGGTACAAGCAATCAAAATCTGAGAGTAATGCTACTCAATGCTAGAAGTCTAAACCTCAAAATGCACTCACTCGAGGCATTCCTTAAAATGGAGAACATCGACATCTGTACAGTGACAGAGACCTGGATCAAGGCTCCAGACAGCAACCCTGCATTACCAAGCTATAATTCATACCACACCTTTCGGCCACCTAACCTGGACCAAAACACTAAAGATGGAGGCGTGTCCATTTTCATTAAGGATATCCACATCTCCAAGCTAGTTGCTCAGCATAATGTATCCGAGATTATCCAAGTGCAACTAACTCTGGGCAAGACCGCAATCCAAATTGTAGCTTGCTACAGATCCCACACCATGCCCCATGATTTCCACTCATCATTTCTTGATACACTGGGAAATATTAGGGTACAACCTAACACCCTAATAATGGCCGATTTCAACAACCTCACCAACCACTAGGAAAACTACTCATGTACCAACTCTTTTGCTCAACATTTTCTGGAATTCATAAACTCCAACAACTTGGATCAACTTATCCACACCCCCACCAGGGGTAGCAATACCCTAGACCTGGTCATTACCAACCTGGGCAACTGGTGTTCCACACCAGAGGTCAATTCCTCATTGATCAGATCCGACCACAAGCTAATCACCCTAGACGTCCACATCCTGCCCCACCCCCTATTAGGGAAACCACTGTAAAGAATTTCTCCAAAGCCAACTTCACACTTTTTAAGACAAAAGTGGCAAACTTCACAACACCCATGCAGACAGACAATAGAGGTATGACTGCTGAATCCTACACATATGCACTTTATAAGCACTTACACGAGTGCAAGAATTGTGGAATCCCTAACAGAACTAAGATGCTATCCTCTAAAAAAAGGAAGCCAATCTGGTGGTCCCCTGTCATAAACAAACTCTACATCAGAAGAAAGAAACTGTTGCAAAAAAGAGTAAAATCCCATGATTGGAGGAACTCCCTGGTCAGCCTCATTAAAAAGCTGAGATCCCTCATAACATCCTCCAAAGCTAGTTACGAAAACAAAATCGCCACTGATTCTAAAGACAAACACAAAGCATTCTAGAGCTATGTCAAGAATCTCAATGGTAACACTCAGATCTGCTTTGAGTTACAGCACAATGGCACTAAATATACAGAACCAACTGATATTGCTAACATCATGGCAGATAGGTTCAGTGCTAACTTTACCTCTGTCTCACCTCCTAAAGGACCCATCTCTATACCGGAAGTATGCAAAGTTCCTGTAATCATGGCCACACAGGTAAAAACTACACCCTCCAAAGCCAAGAACACAGCATCCATGGGACCTGATAACATCCCAGGCTGTGTTCTAAATGAACTACAGAACAAACTGGCACCCCACCTAAGTACCATGTTCAAGCATACCCTCACCTTAGGCACTGTGCCCACTGAATGGCGCACAGTAACAGTTATCCCACTCCACAAAGGGGGAGCCACCACAGACCCCGGGAACTACCACCCCATTAGCCTGAAGAGCCTGGTCTGCAAGGCTATGGAATGTATCATCATGGTAATCTCCAAACTCTGGACTCCACCCAGTTTGGGTTTGTAAAAGGAAGATAATGTCTAATAAACCTGATAGACTTCTTTGAAGCGGTCACCAAAGCCATCAATGAGGGTAAGATGGTTCACACATCCTATCTAAATCTCGCCAAGGCTTTTGACACCATCCCCCCAATCTGGAATTATATTTAAACTCACTAAACTACGTATAAATCCCTATGCCACAAGATGGGTTGCCAACTTGCTCACTGACAGAACCCACACTGTGAAAGTAGCAGACTCCAAATCCGACTTCAGACCAGTGACAAGTGAAGTACCACAGGGTACAGTCCTGGGTCCTCTCCTGTTTGGTATCTACTTCTCAAAAGTACAGGCTACCACAGAAGGTCTTTGGCTAATGAAGTTCGCAGATGACTGCAAAATCGGATCCATAATCAAAACTCCTAACAATGTGGACATCATACAAAAGGCCCTTACTGAGACAGATGTCTGGTGTCAAAGCCATGGCCTCAAGCTCAATGCTAAAATGTGCATTGTCATCCCTTTTGGTAAAAACTCTGTACCCATAAACTACTACATAGGTGGTAGTTTATTTAACACTGAAAGTGTGATAAGGGACCTTGGGACACAGGTGGAAAGTAGTCTCTCCTTTGATAATCACATTGCCACAGCAGTCAGGAAATTCTTCTATGTGGCATACCTCATCACAAAAGGTTTCTCATCCAGGAAAAAAGAGGTCATTGTTCCCCTCTACTCATCACTCATTAGACCGATTATAAACTACAATGCCCTTTTGGTATGTACCTCACAAGACATCTACAACAACTAGAAAGGCAGCAGAAATACCTCACAAAGAGGATTACCGGCCTCAAACAGATGCCCTACACAGACCGTCTTAAAACACTCCAGCTTTACTCCGTCGCATATCATCTACTCAGAGGTGATCTCTGCATAACATAGAGCTATGTCAAACCCAGAGCTGTAGGACATGCTCCATTTAAAGAAATCCCAATCCCTCGGAGCTACACGCTCTAGGGACCTAAACCTTGTCACCACAATAAACAGAACATGCTGGAGGGATAGATTCCTGTCCCAGAGACTTCCCATACTCTGGAACAAACTACCTATCTATATCAAACAAAGCTCCTCATTAGCACTCTTCAAGAAAAATCTTGATGATTGGATGGGAGATAGGAAATTCACCCCGGGGATCACTTTTGCGGCTCTGCTCAACAGGGGTATGGGAAAATAATTTTCTTGGCTGGCAAAAGCCGGGGTACCTTTTTGGCTAGGCTTATATAGGCCCTAGGGCCAATAGCCTAGTACCTACCTATGAACCTACCTATGAACCTATGATTATTCTAGCTCCCAAACCAGGAGGATTTGGGAGGACCATACCACATTCCTACTACCATACAGTACAGGCATTTCTTAAGACTTGTTGTGTCTGGCTTACTCTGTTAGTTCTTGTTTTACCATTTAGACTCTCCACTGCACCAAAGATATTTATAGAATGCTTAGCTCCAGTCATTGCCTATTACAGACTCTTAGGTGTGTACATTTCCCATATACAGATGATTGGCTTATCTTTGCAGGCTCTTTCTCCAGCTGTTAAGGATCTCCAAAAAAATGTTCAGGAACTCCTACTCAATATAATATTTTGAATTAATTTGCAGAAGCCTTGTATCATCCTTTCACAAAAAGGTATTCCTGGAAGGTTTATTGGGCTCAATCATGAAGAGAGATTTTGTCTCTTCACATACAATTAAAAACATTCCAACAATTTCTTTCTGAGTTTCTCCAGCTGAAACCAAACATCTGCAAGAATCCTTTTCAGAGTTTTAGATTAAATGACATCTTTGATTATCATTTGACCCCTAGACAAACTACACATGAGGAAAATACAATGATACCTCATATCAGTCAGACTCAGCATCCACACTCTATGACGTTTCAGTTTCCAGTTCTGACATTTGTAAAGAGGGTGATTGGATGCTGTATAGACCAGATAGCTTGCAATCCAAGTCTTCCATTCTTCCCTATGCCCATCCTCCAGTCAGTCACTACAAAAGTTTCAGATCTGGTGTGGGGTGCACTTTCAAAATGGATAAAACCGCAATTAGGTAGTAATTTTGCTCAGTCTGACTCTTTGGGCTTCCCACATTCTGTCAGAACACTATCTTATTGCAGACAAACTCAGCATGACTAGGATAGAACTCCACACATGTTAACGTCTTCATGGGGTCTTTCAAGAGTTGGTCCGCCTCTGGGAAAAATCTCAAGTAAGTCTATTTGCCTTTTTTCATATCAGACAATTAAAGAAATTATATTCCAAGAGTCTTTGCAGGCAGACCTGAAAGGCAGATGCCTTCTCCCTTCCATGGACAAGGATGTTTCTGTATGCCTTTCTACCATTTTCATCAAATACTAGTGTTCTTCTAAAACTCCAGAAAAACTATCCAAATATTGTAGTAGTGACCACCTTCACCAAGGCAACAGTGGCTCTCTCTTCTTTTCAGTTTGGCCAAAGGCAATTACCACAAGCTTCCCCACACACCTGATTTACTCAGCAAAACAGAAGGAATTTGAGACACCCCGATTTGGAAATGCTCTAATTAACTGCCTGGGTGATATAGTTTTTTTTTTTATGAACCTTTTTTCAGAGGATGTGCAACAGGAAGAAAGAAAATCTGCTATTAGTAAATTATATATGGGTAAATGGAAAAAAAATTCTAGTTGGTGCCACTCTAAGGGCCAAGGTCCTCAGCTGTCCTTGTTCACGATTACTTGTGAGTTACTGTCCAATGGTTTGTTGTACTCTTCTGTCAAAGTACATTTGTCAGCTCTTTAAGCTTGTCTTCCTATCAATCATTTTCTATCAATGTTCAAGAGAAATAGTTTTTGAAAAAAGTTTTACTTATCTACTCACCTGGGAAACAGGCTCTTCCTTAGGAACTCAGTTTTGTGCTTATTCAGTATCCATTTGAACCACCTCATCAGGTACATTGAAGATTCTTAAGATGGAAGACTCTTTTACTCATTGCTGGGAGAGAATATGAGTTATAAGTGCTTATGATGAATCAACCATACCTCATTTTTAATAAGGACAAGGTGTCCTTAGGAAAATGCTTAATGAAGTTTTAGAGTTCAGTTTAAAGGACGACAATGGGATTCTGTTATTAAATGCTCAACTTGTCTGTTCTTTTTTCTCCCTATTTACTGTCCCTGCTACAAATAACAACAATACAGCATTTAAAATATTTCAAATTGACTGTTTCTCTCCACTAGAACAGCATCTTACTGTATTGTGGTGGTTTTACTTTCAAAAAACTTTTATCCCACCCTGGAAAAGCTTGCTGCAGTCTCTAATTCATTGATGTCATCAAGGCCAATGAATACAGGTAGTTTTCGTTAATCCCCTCCCCAAACTGACATCACCACTACTGTCCTAAAAACCCTCCCATGCTGTGATGTTACAACTCTCTGGACCTTCCTCTACACATACAGAAATAAAGGCTAGAACAAGGAAACAGTACATGAGTCAAGTCTCCTGCTGTGAGCTGTCAATCACAGCAGGTAACAGCTCAAATTACCTTTAGCACTTTGAGAGCTAGGGGAGTTAGGTGTGAAGGGGAATGGGAGATGAGACAGTACAATTCAGGCTTTTCAAGAGACTGCAATTTAGCCATTTTAGAAAGAAGCAGCAGTAAAAAGCACTTTGAAAGTCTGTTCTGTAGCATTTGCACTGTTTGTGTTTTAAGTAGTCATTGAATGGCATGAAATGTTACTTAAAACTGACTAAAAAACAGCAGTGTATGCATGTAAAATCAATGCAGTGACACGAGCTTTAGGAAGGAAGAGGCCTGAGTTATGCATTTTTACAGACAAGTTCTGCATTGTGGGATACCTAGAGGCAGACTAAACAATCAAAATTACTTCAAGATGCCAAACGCCATGTGGTCAGACTCAAAAACTAAGTATAGAAATATTTAAAACCTGTAAGTAGTCCCAGAGTGGTGTTCAAACATAGGAAACACCAAACCATGACGAAATAGACATGTTTTTTGAGTCTGTGGGTGTAGTTGTCCTTTAAGCTAGACTATTAACCTGACAGCTTTCTTTCCTGAATCTGGGGACAATGGAGAAAAGATTCTTCATTCTCTGGATGTGCACATGCAGAACAGATACTGCCTATAAAAAACATAACCTATAAGGAAACCTGACACACTGTTTGTCTCCT
>NC_056731.1:699612056-699694556 GCF_019279795.1 Protopterus annectens
TGTGTTAGGACTGTCTGTGAGTCATAAATGGACACAGCCATAGATAAATAGGGTTTACTAATTAGGGTAATGTTCTGAATCAAAGTACATATTTCATATCAACGACACATACTCTTTTTTAAGCTAATTCATCTCAGATAATCATCTGAATATTTTCTACACTTAGCAGTCACAATATTACACCGTATACATTCAAATGTTCAAACACTGTTCACAATAGTTTATACACATATTAGATCTTTTATTTAATACAAAACTATATTACTTACCTGCTTAAGAAATTTTTATATAGTCTTTACAATATATACTCTGTTTCAGAGCAAATGTTTTATTCTGTAAAGGTTTTGAAGATTTACAAATTAAAGTGGATATGGAAATAGTTTAGACACTATTGTTTAATGCCAACGATATTTGCTAGACTGCTTGATTTAAGAAACATGTTGGAATAGCTAATGTTTTCTCTTTCAGATGAAAAGCATTAAAGTTAATGCACTTGACATGCTTTATAATCAAAAAATGTTCATTTTCCATCTATTTATGGATGTATACCATGTCTCTCTCACATATTATATATATATGTATATATATATATATATATATATATATATATATATATATATATATATATATATATATATATAAGAGAATGATACAGATAGGTAAATAGGTATAGACACATAAACCCACACACACCCACACAGATGCTATTTGTGATGCTCAGCTATACCATATGAAGCTCTTTTAAAAAAGTTTGAAGTCTATTCAAAGAGTCATGAGTTATAAATATATTTAAATGAGCAATATATGGATATTAGCTTTCTGACTTTGCCATGTTTGAGCAAACGTTCACAAAATGGTTTTAATGACTGCTCTAATAAATAGCAGAGCTTTATTTATGATCTTTCTATTAAGATCTCTATTTTGAGGTGGCACAACCCAAGGGCTTTCCTACACAATCTCTAGGATAAATTCCTCTGAGCATCAGTAGCCTGCAGAAAAAAAAAAGGATGATCGGCATAATCAGAATACTTTTTTCCTCAGGAAATCATTTCTGGGGTGATTTCTAATTGTACATCAGAAATTATTCACTTTTTTAGGGAGATCTCTTCCTTTTTAAGTTCATGAACCATAGAGTTGGTATATTTAATTTTGGGGGAGTGGGGTGCTTACCTCCCTGCTACCTAGTTGACATTAGTCAGAATTTAATCCTTATTGTGATTGTATTCACTTTCAGAAATGAATAAAATTAAATGTATTTCTAAGTACAGCAGCTTTGTAAAGAAATGTTGGAATTTAAAACTTTTTTCTACATAAAGGCAGCCCAATTTGAATGAAATATACAGAGATTCAAAAACTACATTTAACGCTGATGTTTGATATTTTTAACACTTGAATTCTTGTCAGAATCATTCTGGCAAGCATCATAGCAAGCCATTGCAAACTGGATTACTGAAACTTTATACTTTTAGATACCATTCCCAAAAGTGTTGGTTATGAAACAAGGAACTATTAATTAATGTTTGCCCACATCAGCCTGGTCATCTAAATTTCTTTGCTGTTGTGTCTTTTGGCCTTTCCCAGTTAGGGGTTGCCACAGCGGAACTCCAGTCCGCTAATGATTGGCAGTAGATTTTTACGTGCCGAGTTGCCAGCCCTGATGCACAACCTTCAACGAAGGTACGCCCATTCATGCATGTTTCCACACAGAAGATGCTCTAAGTGAGAATCGAACAGGATAACGTCTTACTGTGAGGTGACAATGCTACCGCAGCACCACCACTGCAGTATGGTCATGATATTATATTCCTCCATCCTTCATGATATGGCACCCGCTTAATATCCCTATTGGCAGGATATTTTCTTTACAGGGAGGGTGAGATAATTACCTTCTTATTCACCTTATCTTATCTGAAACTGTGGAAGACAAAAGGTGCAATTCAGGCACAGTTTGGCTGTTATAAACTACTGACAAAGATTTCATCTGTGTTTGTTACTGTTCCCCTTCCCTTCATGAATCTGAATTGCCATGCAGAAGAAATGAATGCTGACCTTTACATGAAGATGTACGTTTCCGTATGTGCCGACCAGGTGCTGAACACATTGGTGTCACTTTTTGCTACTTTTTGTGAGCTCCACAACCCATTTCTGTCTGCAGGTGTTTCTTATAATGGTGCCCCCTCACTTTCCCCTCCCCAAGATGGATAAACTAGCTTCAGTATCTCACTCCTACTTTTGCACTTCACTCACTTCTCCAGGAGGTAGGCCAAATGTTCAAATTTAGATTTCTGAAACCACATGCAGAACAGCTCTGGTAAAAATAGCAGGTGGCTTGTACTTATCAGTTTAAACAAAGAAGTATTGGGAAGGTAGTATATAAATCAGAGCTGGGGTTATGAGTGACACTCCACACCAGTAGCATGAATGCTGTCTTGTTCAAGTTGCACAGATTGCACAGCTGTGCAGTGTCTTTAATGAACATAGAGTAACATTACATGCAAATAAGATAATAGTAACCCACAACCTTCCTTTTGAAAGCTGTAAAATACTTTGCATTTGTCTATGACAGTGACGTTTCCCAGTACAAGAGACAATCAAGACTGAGGCGAGACCTAAATGATGGTGGGAAACTGTCCGATGTCTATTCTTTTCATCTTGTAACTGTTTAAGCAGACTTAGTAAAATACGATAAACAGCAGATCAGATACTGATTTTTGTGCTAAAGGATTTTGGACTAGATATTCACTTCAGCACTGAGAAATTTCTCAGTTAATGGCATTATGCCTGATGCTATGACTATCATTTGACAAACATCAAAGAATGTCACCAGAGTAAGATCCAGCAAGTACATCGCCCCTCATATTCAGCACATCAGTGAATTCTCTGCTGCAGTGCAAAGTGTGAAACAGCATTTATTAGAGTCTATAGTGGTTTACTTTACGTATTCATTAATCTTCATCTTTAACAAAATGTGTCTACATTCCTGAGTCATTTCAGAGAGCAAGAAAAAAGTACATTTTTCTCCTATTTCTCAACAGAAGCAATAAGAAAGGTTTGTAAGGCACTGGAAGGTAATTGAATAATGGCACAGAGTTTCGATTGACTTTTAAGTCAACTTGTTCTTTCCTATTACAAAAAAAAATCTGACGTGCATTTCTACAGATGTTCATCAAATTCAGCTTTTCCTTCTCTACCTAAAGTTCACTTCTACATCTCCAGTTTCATGCCTACTATTTGAACTCAGCACTGCTGAACAACCTTCATAAGGAGGTTCCTTCTGACACCTATGCTTACTCTCTTGCAACGAACCATTTACCCTTCAGTTTTTAAAAAATGAAAGAAGTGCCCGCTGTATATCAACACATCATTGTTATGAAGACAGGTCTAGAAATGTGCTATCATCAACCAATTGCCATCCACCAGCTTCTGTATTGTGAACTACCTAGAAGGTCCATCCAAGTTACATACAAACACCAGTAATATAATTTCTATTTACTCATGATTTCAGGCTTGCTTATGGTCTTGAATGTTTTGGAATGTCCAAGTCTGAAAACTAAATCTGGGTAATATTCTCAGAGTAGTTTTCCTTGTATATCCTAAGCCTCTGGCAACACTGAGCACTAGTTTGTGTGTGGTCACTTTTCTGACACTGATGTGTCTCAAAATGTGATTTTGTGGTTCTAAAGCTTAAGAAATAGTGGTAGTGTAGTAGCCTAGTAGTATAATCTCTACCTATGTGCAGGGTGATTACACACACACATACACACACACACACACACACACACACACACACACACACACACACACACACACACACCAAATTAATTTAATGTTACTTAAAGTGAAACCCGAAAGAATTATGATCATAAGATGTCATTTGCATGCTTTGTCATTAACTATGGATGGTACCTTGGTAATTAAACTCTTACTATCTGCTTTTTATTACAAACAGTGTGGCAGAATATCGTGGTTCATCTGCAGTATGAAGGTGAATTTATTTTGCTCTGTACTACTCCACTACAGAAGATACCTAAATAATTGTGGTTGATTGGCTAGGCATGGAATGGTGTGTACTGTCATTGCCTAGTACTTCCCTATAAATGTGTGCAGGTGTAGAGCTGCAGTTTAGCTTTTGTGGTGTTATAGTGATCAGAGGAGAATGGGAAAACTGTACCTTAATCCCTGACTGGAGAACAAACGTTCACCAGCAGGTGTTAATGTACAGGCAATACCTAATGAAAAATGACTAGCATATCAAGCTGCCATGGAGCTCGGACTGTAAGGAAGCTAATGGCTGCCACTGTTTTATGCTCACTAAGCAGCACTTTGGCTGCTTATAGAGAGTAAAATTAAAACAACCAGAAAGTGTAAAAAATTAGAAAAGTGTGTGTGTTTATGTCTGTGTGTGTAGGTGTATTCCTGCATGAAAGTGAGAGTGAGATTGACTGAGCCATTATTTTACACTCTCAAAGCAGCACTTTTGCTGTTTAGTGAGAGGAAAATGAAACAAAACATTAAAAAAATTTGAAAGAGAAAAGTGTGTGTGTGTGTGTGTGTGTGTGTGTGTGTGTGTGTGTGTGTGTGTGTGTGTGTGTGTGTGTGTGCGTTCATGTTTCTGTCCACATGTGTGAGTGTATGTGTTCTTGTGTGCATGAAGGCAGAAGTAAGTATGAGGTAGACAGAGAGACAGAGAGAGAGAGAGAGAGATGGATTGAGCTGTGGCAGAGGTAATTAAAATTAAGAGGTATGCACGCCTCTCAACATCTTAGCTCAGGAAATATGGATAAAGCCTGAAATAAGGGGGTGGTGGTGGTAAACACTCAAAAACAGTAACAGATTTTAACACTGCTGCTCCTAGAACAAAATTATTTGTTTTAACATGCATTTTCAGAAGGAAATAAAGTCTAAAACCCAAAGGTATGTCATTATTTAGTGACTTCAACCATCAATGATTTGCCAGTGAACCACAAATTGTATGTGTAACAAACAAAACTTAATAAATAAATAAAGTAAAAATCTGGACATTCTTTGAAAATCTTATATTTTGGATGTAAAATGCTTCCTCCAACACCATTTACGTACACTACAGCAAGTTTGAAACAGTAGTAGGAGGAACTATATTAACTGATTGAAGGTTCAAGTCAGTGAACCTTTCTTCATTGAATGTTCATTCCAGAGAAAGCTCATATCAGTGAAAATTTTATGTAGGGAAAAGAAGCAGATGACCTGGAGCACAAATTCACCCTTTTTCACATTGTAGTGTGATCTCAGAGTTGGAATATATAGTTACAGGAGGGGTTGGGGGAGTGAAGCCCCCCAGTTTGGTGGGTTTTACATACTATGGTGTCTGTTCCACCATTGTTTTGACCAAGTGCTTAATTTCCCTGTTTAAATTTATTTTGATGAGAACGTTCACTGAAATGAACATTCGATGGTTAGGGTTCGATGAAGAAAGGTTCACTTAATTGAACCTTCAATTACTTAATATAGACTCGATTTTGTCAGCTAAAATGAGAATCCACAATGGTGAAACTCAAAAGATTAAAAAACAAAGGTAACAATTAAAAAAATTGAATGCTTTTTTTCATTCTAGTAAACAACATCAGCCCCCCATACACAATCAATAAATAAACACATGCATACATACATACATACATACATACATACATAAAGTGTCTTTGCAAGGAGGACAAGCCCCAGTACTCGTCAAATTTTAAATATACTAATTTCATGTTTACATGGCCTCAAAAAATGGTCAAATATAACAAGAGCGTAAAACAGGACCACTCATATTTTTCAATTTCTTTGCACAAGAAATGTACACAAAGCTAAAACTAATGCTCAAAATCAGTAGCAGTAATTAATTATAACTTTTACTCACTTAAAAACTTAACAGAACAATACATTTTCTATCAACATGAATAAACTTAAAAACAAAAAGTAGGAACTTACAATGTAAACTTTGCTTTAGCATTATTGCCATTAACACAAAATGTCATTTTCTTTAATTCCCTTCGATTAAATTCTATGCCCTCAAAGCCATTCACTCTTACCTGTATTTGCTACAATCATTGATATAATATATATATATATATATATATATATATATATATATATATATATATATATATGTGTGTGTATAAATATATATATATATATATATATATATATATATATATATATATATATATATATATAGGTATACATCCATATATGTATATAGCTACAGATAGATATTTTTTGTAAGGATACTCCAAATTATATGCAGGAGATGAGATGACAGATCACATATCTCTAGTTGCCTGTTAAACCTACTGCATCCGGAATATACAGAAATATGTATACAGTTTGCTTACCTGAATTTTGTCTTCAAACTTTTCTCTTCATGCCCCTGCTGAAAATGTGACACTTGTGAACATTTCTAAGGAAAAAGGACTGTAGCAGAAATCAACTTCTTAGTTCTTAAGAAGTCAGGATATGACTTGTGGTGTTAGTTAATTATGTGTTTAACCACTGAAACAGTAGCCTTAGAGTAGAAATATATAGCATTATGTTAATTTCTTCTAAGACATGCCTTATGTAAACTGGAAGTCCTCCAAATTTTTCATAGGTAAGATTCTCATATGAGTGTAACTGAGAGCGTAACTGAGACTGTGTGTGTGTGTGTAAGTGTGTTTGTATACATGTATGTGTGCATGTGAGCATGTGTGTGTATGTGTGTGTGTGTGTGTGTGTGTGTGTGTGTGTGTGTGTGTGTGTGTGTGTGTGTGTGTGTGTGTGTGTGTGTGTGTGTGTGTGTGTATCTGTGTATGTGCGCGCATGCATATATCTCTATGTCTATTTAGGATCAATTCATCTGCCTTGCCTCTACTGAATGCCATTATGGAGTATTGGAGGATAAATTACTGCAAGGTTGCTACCATCATCATCTCCTCTGAAGATCTCATATCTTCCAAGATGGCCTTACTCAGAGAAGCTTGCTGTGTCAATCCCATGGCCTAAAGCTGACCACCAAAAAGGTACTTTTGTACAGTTTGAGAAACATGCACTCCCTCAAGCCTGCCAAATAAATTACACACACCCCTGAAATCAAAACTGACATTAAAATACGAGTACCTTTGTGGATAAAAAATATCCTTTGTCCACCACATACCTAATGTCATTAGGAAAGCCTTCTATCTTGCCAGCAGTTTTTTAAGTCCAGCTTTGCTATCATCCCAGTCTTCTCATTTCCCAGCATGCCATGCCCATAAAAGAATACAACGCAGTCTTTGACACGTAGCAGTCTAAGCACTTAACTCAGCTTGAGAAATCACACTGGTTTCTCACAAAAAAATCATCTCAGACTTGAGATCCCTAATATACTACGAGCATCTAAAAGCCATATCTGTCCTGTCTGTCACCTACTTGCTCCTACATAATCTATGACTGGCCTACAAAGAGTAAACGACCTAACCCTGCCTGATCCACTACACATTAACAAGACCGGTAGTTGTACAAATACAGGATCAAGGGACCAAAATCACTATTGGTGCATAAGTAAGGTTAGTTGTCATGATAGATATCTCTCAAGGATTCCCCCATTCTGGAATAAACATCCAAGTACAATACATGAAAGACTGCCCTCTTTATCTTTGAATCTCACAAAGACAAATGGATGGGAAGCCACAAACGTGCCCCAAGCCTAGCTCCCCCATCCCCCACCAACCCACATGCTTTATGCACAGGTGAACAAGTAGGTATATATACCAGTGGGACCGCAGTTACTAGCTTTCAATTGTCTTAACTGGTCTGTTACCTAATGACCTATGAAGCTATGAAGGAATGAGTAAATAAAGTACAATGTCTGATATAATATTGGATAAACCTCGCCTTATATTACTTTATACACCCTACATCAATATCTGACACTTATGACTAAGTTATTATGCAGTGTAAGCTCATTACGGAAGTTGCTGTAATAAAATATTATGCAACTATCTAAGCATTAAAAAGGCACTCTGACTTATTTAAAAACCTCTACTTATCTGCTGTTATAACACAAATAGAATAATGGATTTATTGGAATGTAACAAAGCATCAGGTTACATCCTAAAAATGTTGACTGCTTGTCTTATGAATAAAGCATAGATGACTTTCTACTATTGTCTCCTGGCTGATGTTAGTGAGTCATGTGTGATTCTCATATTTTTCTCCTGGACTTCTTGAAACAGGTTATATGGGTATACTGAAATTAACTGTGGTACCTCCTTCTAGAAGGATACAAGTAGATCATACATTCCAGAATTTACTTCAAACTTCTGGAAATAACACCATGGCAGAGAAAGTATTTTCATAAGTTAAAGTGAGCAACATAGTTTTTCTTTTTATTTATTCATGTATTTATTTTTTTGTAGAGAGAGGGATTACATTTATTAAAACAGCCATAACTTCCAATGCAGAGGAGAAGATAAATGCTGGGCCATAGAGCTGTAATCTAATTTTGAGTTGAGACTCATTTTGCCCAACTTAATTTCTTCCAAAAGGTAGATGTCCAGAAGCTGCCATGGTCATGTTTCAGCTATGATGTCTGTCAGTATCTGGATGGGAATTTAAAAAGATGATAAACTGAAAAAAATAACTGCATTGTTTTGCATTACTTTAAAATGATACCCCATTTAATAATATGAAATAATTATTTACATCTGAAAATACAAATTGAAATAACCTGAAAAAAATACAGTTTATCAAATGTCTACCTACCTTCTGAATACTTTTTACAACATTCTTCTGAAAATATGGTAAGAAGATATTTTATAAAGCATATCCATATCTCCGCATTTTTAATTGCTAGCGAAAATTGCCAGCATTCCTTTACTTGCTACATTGTTTCCCACTGAACATACAATTAAACTTCCTGTTTCTGGTACATTTATCCAGTCTTTCTTCATCTTCTCTTTGTATTGTATTCTTTCTTTCAGTGAATGGTGTTCAAATGCCTAGCAAAGGGTCAGAGGGCAACAAAGTCAGGAGCTTAAACAAAACATTGCCGCTGTCATCAGCCTCCATAGTATCAACTGCATTTCCACAAAATCCATTATTGTGTGTTTAGCAGCAATTAATTATTACACCCATGAATGTCTGCAAAGAAACCTGCTGTAAACTATTCCCTAGTTTGTGATAAGTTTAGGTCTTTCTTTCAGTACTGTGACCTTTGCCAGTGGGAAAAATGCTGAGTCCTACACCTCTACTAAGTGATGAGAAAGAAAAATCTTTTTTTCTGCCAATTACAGACAGTAATTACCATGTAATGAAGTTAATGTTTTGTAGAATTTACAACCAGATATTAATGACATGTCTTTTTTCTACTTTACTTACCCTACCTTGTGTCTTTACTAAGCTTTTCTGAACAAAAGAAACCAAACAATATGTGAAGCCTCATTAATTCTATTTGATTTTAATTTTTTGTGCCTTCCCCCCTCCCTTCAGTCTGTTTCTAGAGGTTAAACAACAGACATTGCCTCAACCCTTTCTAAGACTTGTAGTTCATGTGAAGATAAAATCTACATCCTCCACACACAGGCAAGCACCAAATTAATGTCTTCTTTTCACTTGCAGCCTAGGCAGTTAAATGGTCATGCCGTTTTATTGCAGTCATGATTACTAATTACATACTCAAGAACAAAGGAGAAACTGCTTAAATGACTAGCCCAAAATTTGTCTACAGTTGCCAATGTGTTTCATAGCAACACTTACAAAGAAAGCAAGGGCTGGCAAATTATAAGGATGAAGATGGATCACAATTTGAAAATGGCCCTCAACTCAAGAACAATATGCTAACCTAACTACCTCCCCCACACTCCCACTATATTATTCTGACCCTAGCCTGGCCTTCTAACACTCTGTCTGACCTTCAGTCACTGAAAGGAACCTGAAAAGGAATCCCTGTCTCTTTTGTCACAATCCATTCCTGCAGGGTGTTGCTGAAATCAATGACACTGGAATTCAGGAGAAGTAAATTTTTAAAAAAGGAAAGAGAAACAGCAGCGAGACAAATGGAAAGGGCTGCAGGATATCCTAATATATTTTAAAGTGCGTTTGACTTTTCTCCTTTTGCTTGCCTACAACATCTACAACATATAAATCTTTTCTGAGTTCATTCTGCTCACAGCTGTACTTTAAAGAAATAGTATGCATATCTAAGGAATGCAAAACAACATGAGTTTTGAATTAATTTCTGATCTTTCCTTGTATACAGCAGAGAAAACTATTTTGTTTAAAATAATTATAATATATTATACACCTGTCACCAGCAGCATGCAACACGTTTCAGCCGGCCACAGGCACTTGTATATGTATTGAAAGCTTTAACTGGCTATGTAATAGAACAATGTTAAATGACTTATATAAAGTGTATTGGGGGAAAAAAGTAATGTGCAGTGGTGACTTGTTTTCTGTCTCTCTATTTCTATCTTTCTTTTTTTTTTTTTTTACATTTTTATTCATTTTTCTTCTAAGGTGTTAAAGAAGACATTCTAAGAGAATCATAATTTCATTATATAAATTAAGCAAGTTTTGTTTCTATATCTAGGTGATGAGTTGTCAGGCAAATGAAGCATATAGTGTGCTTTGCTATAAAAAGTGCATTTCACAAAGTACACGGACAAAAAAAGGATACTTCATCTGTTTCTGTTAAACACCATAGTAACAGGTATTCATTTTAAAACATTACTGTTCTGTTGTTGACAGCTTGTTCAGAATGCTGTGGTTTGCCTATCTGTGAATTATACAGAGTTTGGATTCTGTTTGAAAAAAAAATTAATTTAAAACAAATGGGGCAACTGTAATACAAGACTAGTAGAAAAAAACAAAATTGTGGTCTGACATGGACAATTAAAAGGTTTCCTTGAGAAGTGAGTCATAATTTGAAGCAAGGGTTTAGCCAGGCACACTCTTTGTACTGTACAGAGTATATTTTCTTTGTATCATTCAGAAACATTGTAGCTTTTATAAGCTATATTATGTCTACAACTATAAAAACTGATGTTTCTAACAACAGGTACATAACTTGCTCATAGAGAATATTGCTAATCTAAAACTGTGTGTACATTCAATAACTGCTGGGGGGGGGGGGGGGGCAACATTTTGAAATATGTGTCCGTTGTTTTTAAATGCCAGGTGGACTGGAGGGCAATAAAAAGAGTTTGTTGGTACAAAATGGAATTTTCTATCTATGCCACTGATATGAAGCTACTGATGGAAAACAGTACACTTGGAGTTTGAAAATGGACAAACAAAATTGACTGCATGCAGAAAAGTAACACACGTTCATTAGCAATTACTAGTTCTGCATCATCTATTCATTTCATTACAGAGCATTTTTTGAAATATGCATGAGGTGTTATTACTTTCGGATGTTTCTAAAATACTGTTAATAAATTTGAGTTTTTCTAATTGTAGATATTTTTTCTTCTAAAATAAATACACTACTATAAACCTAAAGAAAAATGTTTAGATATTAGAGTGAAAAAGGACTTAAGTAATTCAGCAAGTAACACATTTAATTCCTAACATGAACAGATCATTAAATCATACAGGAAATGTAATATAATACCGCTAAGGTGACCACCCTGAAAAACCTCTCTAAAGCTGACTTTGGGCTCCAAAAAAAAAAGAGGTGGCTAACTTCTCAGCACCCATGCCAATGGAAAATAATTGCATGACTGCCGAATCATACACTAATGCACTGTACGAGCATGTACACAAATGCATGGATCTTTCAATACCAAATAAAACTAAGACGCTCTTCTCCAAAAAAGAAAGTCAGTCTGGTGATCCTCAGCCATCAATAAACTCTACAACAGAAGGAAGAAAAACTGTTGCAGAAAAAAAAAATGAAGTCACAAGACTGGAAAACCTCCCTTATCAGTCTCAACAAAAAGCTGAGATCCCTTATCAAATCCTCTGAAGCCAGCTATGAAGGCAGAATTGCGGCTGACACTAAAAACAACCACAAAGCCTTCTATAGCTATATCAAAAACCTCCAAGGCAATACTCATATTTGCTCTGAGTTATTGCATAATGGCACCTCCTATACTGAGCCAACAGATATAGCCAATATACTGGCCGACAGATTCAATGCTAACTTTACCTCCCCCAAGGGCCCTATTACAATACCAGAAGAAAGCCTTGTACCAACCATTTCTGTGACACAAATAAAAGCTGCATTGTCCAAAGCCAAGAATACAGCATCCATGGGACCTGATAATATCCCTGGCTGCATCCTACATGATATATAAAACAAACTGGCACCACATCTGTATGCCCTGTTCAATCACAGCTTTCCATAAAGGGGAAGCAACTACAGACCCTGGAAACTATCGCCCCATTAGCCTGAGGAGTCTGGTATGCAAAGTTATGGAGCGCATCATCATGGCCCTTCTTAACAAAGATATAGACAATCTCCAAACTCTTGACCCCACACAGTTTGGCTTTGTCAAGGGGAGAACCTGCCTGCTAGATCTGGTTGACTTCTTCAAGGCAGTCAACAATGCTGTGGATGAGAGTAAGGCAGTACATACTGCCTACCTCAACCTGGCCAAGGCCTTTGATACCATTCCCCACTCAGGTATCATTGATAAACTCACCAAACTAGGCATCAATCCTTACATCACTAGGTGGGTTGGAAATTGGCTCACAGACAGGACCCACAGAGTGAAAGTTGCAGATTCCAAGTCTGACTGTTGACCAGTCACAAGTGGAGTCCCACAGGGCTCGGTCCTGGACCCTCTCCTGTTTGGAATCTACTTCTCAGAAGTCCAGGCCAACACAGAAGGACTTTGGCTGGGCAAGTTTGCTGAAGACTGCAAGCTAGGTGTCATTATCAACTCCCCAAATATTGCAGACATCCTACAAAAGGGCCTCTTTGAGACCAATGACTTGTGTTGGAACTAGGGCCTGAAGCTTAATGCCAAAAAATGCATTATCATCCCCTTTGGAAAAAAACCCACTTCCCACGAATTACCACGTTGATGGGAGTGCACTGAACACTGAAGAGGCCATAAGAGATCTGGGGACCCTGGTCGACAGCCACCTCACCTTTGACCACCACATTGCCACTGTGGTCAGAAAGTCCTTCTATGTGACACATCTTATAACCAAAAGTTTCACATCCAGGAAGAAAGAGGTCATCATCCCTCTCTACTAATCCCTCAATAGACCAGTCATCGAATATAATGCCCCATTTGGCATGTACCTGACCAGACACCTACAACAGCTGGAGAGGCCAAAAAAGTACCTCACAAAAAGGATCCTTGGCCTTAAACACATGCCCTACATGGACAGACTCAAGAAACTTCAGCTGTTCTCAGTATCTTATCATCTACTTAGAGGTGATCTCTGCTTGACTTACAAAGCCATGTCTGACCCAGCTCTACTTGAAATGCTACACCTAAAGAACTCCCAATCCCACCATGCCACACACTCCAGAGATCACAACCTCATTATCACAATTAATAGAACATGCTGGAGGGACAGGTTCATCTCCCAAAGACTTCCTATACTGTGGAATAAGCTTTCCATTCATGTCAAGAAGAGCACCTTGCTGGCCCTATTCAAATGTTAAGAATCATAGCACTAGTCTTTAGAAATCATAGCAAAGGGCCAGAATGTAGAACTCCACCATCCGACAATCTGTGAAAGTAAAGTAATATTCATACCAATGGCAGCATGAATATTCATAGGTTCATAGGTGTGTACTAGGCTAATGGCCCTTGAGCCTTTACAAGCCTAGCCCATAGAAGTGCCCTGGCATCATGCTGCCCGACATTAGTTCCCAGTGCCCCTATCAAGTAGAGCCACTGGAGTGATCCCCAGGGTGAACTTTCTATTTCCCATCCACTCATCAAGATTTCTCTTGAAGAGGGCCAGTGAGGTGCTCTGCTTGACATGTATGGGAAGTCTGTTCCAGAGCATGGGCAGTCTCTGGGTTATGAACTTGTCCCTCCAGCATGTTCTGTTGATTGTGGTAATGTGGTTGAGGTCTCTGGTGCGTGTGGTGTGGAGGGATTGGGATTTGTTTAGATGTAGCATTTCTAACTGAGCTGGGTCAGATGTGGCTTTGTAAGTCAAGCAGAGATCGCCTCTTAGTAGATGATATGAGACAGAGAATAGTTGGAGTTTTTTGAATTTGTCCATGTATGACATGTGTTTAAGACCTAGGATCCTCTTTGTGAGGTACTTTTGTGGCCTTTCCAGCTGTTGCATGTGTCTAGTGAGGTACATGCCAAATGGGGTATTATACTCAATGACTGGCCTAATGAGGGGATAGTAGAGAGAGATGATGACCTCTTTCTTCCTGGATGCAAAACCCTTGGTAATGAGATGTGCCACATAGAAGGACTTTCTGACCACAGTGGCAATGTGGTAGTGAAGGAGAGGTTGCTGTCAACCTGTGTCCCCAGATCTCTTATAATGCCTTCAGTTATCAGTGGGCTCCCATCAATGTGGTAATTAGTGGGATCTGAATTTTTCCCAAAGGGGATGACGATGCATGTTTTGGCATTAAGCTTAAGGCCATGGTTTTGACACCAGTCATTGGTCTTAGTGAGGCCTTTCTGTAGGATGTCTACATCACTTGAGGAGTTAGTAATGGCTCACAGCTTGTAGTCGTCTGCGTACTTTGTTAGTCAGAGTCCCTCTGTGTTGGCCTGGACTTCTGAGAAGTAGATGACAAACAGGAGAGGACCCAGGACTGATCCATGTGGGACTCCACGTGAGACTGGTTAGCAGTCTGACTTGGAGTCCACTACTTTCACACTGTGGGTTCTTTCTGTGAGCCACTTTGCAACCCACCTAGTGATATAGGGGTTGATGCCTAGTTTGGTGAGATTATCAATAATTCCTGAGTGGGGAATGGTATCAAAGGCCTTGGCCAGATCGAGGGAGACTGTATGAACTGCCTTGCCCTCATCCACAACTCTGGTGACTGACTCAAAGAAGTCAACCAGGTTGAGCAGACATGATCTACCTTTCACAAAACCAAAATGTGTGGGATCTAGAGTTTGGAGATTCCCTGTATCCTTGCTAATTAGGTCCATGATGATGCACTCCATATCCTTGCATATCAGACTCATCTGTCTAATGGGGAAATAATTCCCAGTGTCTGTAGTTGCTACTCTTTTATGGAGAGGGATGATTGTAGCAGTGTGCCATTCGATAGGGACAAAGCCTGAGGTGAGGCTGTGACTGAACAGGGCACACAGATGTGGTGCCAGTTGACTTTGTAGTTCATGTAGAACATATCCAGGGATACTGTCGGGTCCTATGGAAGCTGTTTTCTTGGCCTTGGACAATGCAGCTTTAAACTGTGCTGCAGTAATGCTGGGTGACTGGCATTCCTCCGGTATTGTGATTGATCCTTTGGAGGGAGAGATGGGTAAAGTTGGCACTGATTCTGTCAGCCAGTATGTTGACAATATCTGTTGGCGCAGTATAGGAGGTACCATTGTGCAGTAACTAAGAGCAAACCTGGGTGTTGCCGTGGAGATTTTTGATATAACTATAGAAGGTCTTGTGGTTGTTTCTAGTGTCTGCTGCAATTCTGCCTTCATAACTGGCTTTAGAGGTTTTAATGAGGGATCTCAACTTTTTTGTTGAGGCTAATAAGGGAGTTTTTCCAGTCTTGGGACTTCACCTTTTTCTGCAACAGTTACTTCCTTCTGTTGTAGAGTTTATTGATGGCAGGGGACCACCAGATTGCCTTCCTTTTTTGGAGGAGAGCATCTTGGTTCCATTGGGTATGGCTAGTTGCATGCATTTATGTACATGTTCATACAGTGCATTGGTGTATGATTTGGCAGTCATGCATCTAATTTCCATTGACATGGGTACCGTGAAGTTAGCCACCTCTGTTTTGGAGCCCAAAGTCAGCATTGGACATTTTTCTTGGTGGTTACCTTTGCAGGGGATGTGGGTGAGATGTGGATTTCCATGGTGATTAGTTTGTGGTCGGATCTAACCAGTGAGGAATTGACTATTAGTGTAGAGCAGTGGTTGCCCATGTTAGTAAAAACCAGGTCAAGGATGTTGCTTCCTCTAGTGGGAGTAAGAATGAGCTGGTCTAGGGCATTGGAATTGATGAATTCCAGGAAACATTGGGCCAGTGTATTGGTACATGAGTAGTTTTCCCAGTTGATGTAGGGGTAGCTGAAGTCACCTAGTATGAGAGTGTTGGGTTGTCTATTCATAGTTTGCCCTTTTCCTAAAGGTAGTGCAATCTTGGGGTTGGTATATTTAATATTTGGGAGGCGCATGGGGGTTAACCCCCCTCAAAAACATTGGAAAATAAATACTTATGGCCTTTTCCATACCATGACATACCAGTTTCACCTGTTAGTCACTGAGTTACTTTTTTAATACAATATCATTTGTGGCAGGAAGTCTTTGTTTAGGTTTAGTTTGTTTGTTTATTTAATAAGGTATGTATCCATAAACAGATGAGTTTATTTAGAAGATCAGAAATTTAGTAGGGGAAAGGCTAACTCTGAGGGCCAAAACCATAGCACTATGGTGTCATTTCTGTTTATAGTAGTAAACTATAAAGATGCACTCAGCTTGATATATACACATAGAGGTTTATGGTACTCATTAGCTGACAATACCATCTAATTACAAATAATCACCTAAACACTTCACACACAAAAAAACATTGAGATCCACTACCAGTCAGCTACATATTACTGCATAAGTTAAAACACAAACACAACAGTAAGCAAAGTATAGTTTCAAAAGTATTTTATTTATTTATTTATTTTATTGACATTTGTTAACCAGGTTAGTCCAACTGGGCTAATAGCCCATTTTCAGTGGAGACCCCAGGAGAAAAGCTCCAGGTTACAAAAAAATAATGCAATAAACATGAATCTCAAACAAGAAGATTAATTACTATAAATAAATACTGTATTTTAAAATATAAACATCTTAAATCAAAATGCTGCTATATTATGCTGTCATTATGCAGCTATGAGACATATGCAATGGTATGTAAACATTATTAGATCAGTTGCATTTCTTATGCATTTACATTTCATTAATATATTACTGTACATTAAATCAATGTTTTTTGTTTAATGTAATGAATTTTAATGAATACATTGTAACATAATTTTAAACAACAATGTCATTAAGGAGAGATTTTTTTAAATAGATGCACTATTACTTTAAATGTGGACTCAATGGGTGCTTTGGCGCCAAAACGTTTTTAAATTAAGTAATGTTACAAGGTTGACTTGTTCTGAAGAAGTCTGCATAGGCAGATGAAAGCACTTAAACAGATTGTTTGTATGAGTTTTTAAAAAGTGTAGTTTTTCAAAATAATAAATTTCTTATCAACCCTGTTCGAGTTGAGTTCACTCGCTTAACTTTAAAACATTACTTAGATGGTTGGTTCCGACTAGTGGATTGTGTTTATTTGGAAGGTATCATGATGTTTGAGCTACAATATTGAAGTTGCAGGGCTATTCTACTGCATGGAGTTTGATTGTTCTGGGTAGTTTCATACAGCCCTGCAAACTCTGTCATTTGTATCAGTAAACTCTGCTATCATGAATGTAGTATTTGCCATAATTTTATTCAGATGCATTTAGTTTTCATAATTTGTCCCATGTGTGCACTCATTTATTGTCTAATTCTCTGATTGCCCAGTGAATTCAGATCATTATCACCAGGCAGGTACAGCCTATACTTGTCAGTATCACCGGGCAAGTACAGGTTCATAGGTTCATAGGTTCATAGGTAAGTACTAGGCTATCTGCCTAAGGGCATTTATAAGCCTAGCCAGAATGTGCTGGCTTTCGCCACCCCCTTAGATTAGTTCCCTGTGCCTCTGTCCAGCACAGCCATCAGTTCCCTGCGCCACTGTCCAGCAGAGCCATTAGTTCCCTGCGCCACTGTCCAGCAGAGCCAGTGCAGTGATCCCCAGGGTAAATTTTCTGTTTCCCATCCACCCATCAAGGTTTATCTTGAAGAGTGTTAGTGAGGGGCTCTGCCTGATGTATATTGGAATCCTGTCCCAAAGCATGGGGAGTCTCTGGGATAGGAATCTATCCCACTAGCATGTCCTGTTTATCATTGTGGTGAGGTTTATATCTCTAGAGCATGTGGCTCTCTGGAATTTGTTTTTTTTTTTAGGTGGAGCATGTCCATCAATTCTGGGTTGGACATGGCCTTGTATGTCAGGCAGAGATCACCTCTGAGTAAGCGGTATGCAACTGAGTACAGCTGGAGTCTCTTGAGTCGGGCTGCATAGGGCATCTGTTTGAGGCCAGTAATCCTCTTGGTGAGGTACTTTTTTGGCATTTCCAGCTGTTGCAGGTGTCTTGTAAGGTACATCCCAAATGGAGCGTTGTATTCTATGATGGGTCTAATGAGTGATGAGTAGAGAGGCACAATAATCTCTTTTGTTCTAGATGTTAAACTTTTTGTGATTAGATGGGCCACATAGAAGGATTTTCTAACCACCTTGGCAATATGATTATCAAAGGAGAGATTACTATCTACCTGGGTCCCCAGATCCCTTATTACATTTTCTGTATTTAGGGGACTACCACCTATGGTAGTATTTTGTTTTTTCCAAAGGGGATGACTATGCACTTTTTGGCATTTAGCTTGAGGCCATGATTTTGACACCAGGAATCTGTCTCAGTGAGACCCATCTGAAGGGTGTCTGTATCAGCTGGAGAATCAATTATGGCCCCGAGTTTGCAGTTGTCTGCAAACTTGGTCAGCCATAGTCCTCCTATGTTTGCCTGTACCTCTGAGAAGTATATACCAGACAGGAGGGGTTCTAGGACTTAGCCCTGGGGGACGCCACTTGTAACCGGTTTAGAGTTGGACATAGAGCCTGCAACTCTCACCATGTGGGATCTATCCATGAACCAGTTTGCAACCCATCACGTGATGTAGGGGTTTATGTTCAAGCTGGTGAGCTTGTCTATAATACTAGAATGGGGAATGGTGTTGAAAGCCTTTGTGAGGTCTAGGTAGGCTGTGTGGTCCTCCTTTCCCTCATCTAATGTCTTGGTAACCATCTCAAAAAAGTCCACCAGGTTTAGGAGGCATGATCTGCCCTTAACAAAACCAAACTTGGTAGGGTCCAAGGTTTGGAGGTTCCCAATGTCTCTGTTAATGAGTTCCATGATGATGCATTCCATAGCCTTGCAGACCAGGCTAGTCAGGCTTATAGGGTAATAGTTCCTGGGGTCCGTTGTGGCTCCACCTTTGTGGAGTGGGATAACTGTTGCTGTGCGCCACTCTATGGGTACGTAGCCTGTAGAGAGGCTGAGTTTGAACAGTGTGTTTAGGTGAGGGGTTAGTTCATTTTGGAGCTCTTGTAAGATACAGCCTGGGACCCCGACCGGTCCCATTGAAGCTGTGTTTTTGGCTTTGGATAGGGCTGTTTTAGGCTGTGCATCGGTGATTGATGGGGCCCTACATTCTTCTGGTATGCTTATGGGCCCTTTAGGGGTGAGAGGGGGGTGAAGTTTGCACTAAATCTGTCTGCCAGAATGTTTGCAATATCAGTCGGTTCAGTGTATTTTGTGCCATTCTGCACTAACTTAGAGCAGATCTGAGAGTTTCCACTTAGGTTCTTGACATAGCTAAATAATGCTTTGTGGTTATCTTTGGAGTCATTGGCAATTTTTCTTTCGAAACTAGCCTTGGATGATTTAATGAGGGATTGTAGTTTCTTGCTGATACTGATCTGGGATGTCTTTTCTTCTTGGGAATTTACTCTTTTCTGTACTAGTTTCCTCCTTCTGTTTTATAGCTTGTTTATGGCAGGGGTCCGCCAGACTGGTTTCCTTTTCTTGGAGGAGTGAGTCTTGGTTTTACTTGGGATAGCACAATCCATGCATTCCTGCAGATGCTCATAGAGTGCCTTTGTAAAGGTTTCAGCAGCTTGGACAACATTGTCCTTTAGCATGGGCACTGTGAACCTTTCCACCTCGGTCTTAAGTAATGTGAAGTTTGCTTTTGAAAAGTTTTTCATGGTGGTTTCCTTGATTGGGGATGGGGGTGGAATGTGGATATCCAGAGTGATTAGTCTATGGTCTGATCTAACCAGCAAGGGGATGACCTCCGGTGTGGAACACTGGTCACCCATGTTGGTGATGACCAGGTCCAATATGTTGTTCCCTCTGGTGGGGATGTTGACCAGTTGATCCAGGGTGTTCGAGTTTATAAATTCTAGGAAGCGTTGGGCAAAGGAGTTAGTACTTGAGTAATTCTCCCAGTTTATGTTTGGGTAATTGAAATCACCCAGTATTAAGGTGTTTGGTAGGACCTTCATATTTCCCAGTGTCTCCAGAAATGCGGAATGGGGGTTTTGGGCCATGGTGGGTGATCTGCAGCAAGCTACAATTTGGATTGCAGTTTTGCTCATTGTTAATTGCACATGGATGATCTCTGATGCATTGTTCTGCGCCACTAAGCTGGAGGTGTGGGTATCCTTGATGAATATGGATACACCCTCGCCATTTGTGTTTCAGTCCTGGTTCTGTGGCCCAAAGGTATAATATGAGTTATACCCTAGTAGTGCCGGGGTGCTCTCAGGAGCCTACACATGCACTCATGGACACATGACAGAAGCACTAAATCTAAAGGAACAACACAACTTATGGCAGGAGTTGAACACATCAGTCCCATGCATCACTTACACACAGTTTAGAAAAATATTAGCTCACTTACAATACATTTTTCAAATCTGAAAGGTAAACAGAGCACCACACAAAAGCTCACATGCACACAAGCAGGACACAAAGACTACACCGTTGGTACATAACACACACACATACACACACACACACACATACACACACACACACACACACACACACACACACACACACACACACACACACACACACACACACACACACACACACACACACACACACACAAAATGAGTCAAATATTTATTATTATTTTTTTTTTATTTCTGTTTGCTTACTTATAGGTAGCTCTGATATAACTGCATGACTGTGGGTGACACAGTCCCTTGAGATAACTAGAGTGCCCTCTTTTGTCTTCAGGTGCTACTTCTGTGAAACAGTACTTTCAAGGATGATTCACACCTTTCTCCACAAAACTCTGCTTATTGACTCCACTTTGATTACTCAGCTGACCCATTCATTCTACAGAAATAACAGGTAGGCATTGCCTGGAAAACCAGTTGCTCTGTTCATTCATCTCTAGCTGCAACAGTCAGGTGCTAGGGAGTTAGCCAGCTAGTGGATCCTGTGGCTATACTTAACTATAAAGCTCTCTCCACTTTGTGGCTCCCTTGAGTTCCACAATGCTACTTCTCCTCAGGAAGGTGTACCTTCCCCATCTCTCCAAGCACGCAGATGCACACATACTACTCCCCCAGTCTGCTCAGTGCTGCTCACCTCCTGGCAGCAAGGGCTCTGCAGGCTTGTGCTCTAAGGGTACAATACATAGTGCTCCCACTAGGTGGGACCTAATAAGTTATCCAGAGCCATCTTCCTCTCCACAGGACAGGTGACATGGCAGTGGCATGCCACTCCCATCTTTCTCAGCCATCCCCTCCAGCACTGATGTCACTAATCGAAGATGGGTCATCTCTGGGCACAATCAGGGGTTCATTCCTCTTCAGCATGAGGTGGCACTTTCAAAGATATTTGCTTCCTGAAATGTGACTTAAATAATTTTGCATTAGAGAATATATCTATGCTCTTTTAATAGTATGATTTTATAAACAATAATAACATCATGAATAAGGAGAGACATCTGCTTGTGTCCAACTGAATGTATTTGTAAATTACCTGCACAGACCCTGATGACATCTGAAAGGAGAACACATAATGCTTTTGATATTAACAAAGCTAGTATCTATCAAAAATTAAATAACATGGTTTGCAATGTATATTTTTAGCTAAGTCCATAATGGTACTTATGTCACACAGCTGTTCTAGGTGCTACTATTATCATTTTAAGAAAACACAGAGGCAGTACTTTTATTGTATGGCCTCACCCAAGGACATGCTACTACTAGAACTCCGTAACAAGGAGCTGTGATACTTGTACTGCCTTCACCTAATCAATTAAGCAATCCACATCAGAATCTGCACATTCTTTATGGCTCCCTTTTATTTTGTCTAGTGGAAGAGATTTCATTCCATTCCTATACTGCAGCACTGGGTTATGAGACAGTATCTGAATATCATTCTTAGCCTGAGGTCAAGAAAGGAATCAGCTGTTATTCTGGTAGGGAAGACTGTATTTAGTCAAGTTATAGATAATCATTTTCTGTTTCTGTTTTCAATGCAGTGAAATTTTGGGTTTTGGATTTGGGAATTGTGGCTGATATGTTAGAGTAAACATTTTCTGGCTAGTAAGTAGGGTAAAAGGATAGTAGTTATGCAATTTGGGAATCGTACCATTAATCATTTTATTGTTTGTTTGTGAACTAGTTACAGCCTAAATGTTTACTGCTTCCTATAAACTAATTGAGAGATATTTGCAAACTGAGGGAAATATGTTGTAAGGAAGCCTTGGTTCAAGTTCTGTTTTCTATCAGAAATATTTTTATAGGATGCACAGCTACAAGACATCAGTGGCAACGAATACAGTTATCGGGTAGGCAAGCATATATTTCATGACTTAAACCCAGAGTTTTAGAAGACAGAATCACTACTGTTCTACTCCATAACTGTAAAAAAGTAATGCTATAAACCGATATTATGCATGAGGACAAGTCAGTATAAAGCCATATAGAACAGACTCATGATGCACCACCAGTTTATGTCACAGTTATACATTATATAAAAAACAAAAGTCTCAGTTCCCAGTATTTACTGCATTAAAGTGATTTGCCCCAGGACTAGTGGCAGGAGCATGCTTAATATCTCTATGTTCTTATATGTTCAATCACAATAATTTTCCAGTGGTGTAAAGGACTCCAGGGCAAACAGGTTAAACCAAAAATTCTCAAAGTAAAAAAGACCAGAAGTCCAACATCCAACGAATTAATAAGGCATACGCAGTAAAACAATAGAAACAGCAAAGCTTTCGAGTAGCAGTACTCTTTCTCAATGCATAACCTTAACTGCAACTTACTGCTCTTATATAACAACCACCAGCCAAAAAAAAGGTAATTACAATAATTGATTAAAAAGCATGTAATATAAAAAATAAAGAAAGCACGTTTACCTACTTAAAGCTATATGCACTTAAAAGTAACATATACACACATTTTTGCTTTACAAACTGTCACACTTCATTTTAAGAACAGATTTTAAACTATTACAAGTATTTAAACCTGGAGGTTTATCAGCCCTGAAAAAAATTATCCGCTTGTCTTCTAAATATTCAGTCTTGTTCACTAAATAATTACAGGTTTAAATACTTGTAATAGTTTAAAACCAGTTACTTTTTTGGCTAGTGGTTGTTATATAAGAGCAGTAAGTTGCACTTTAGGTTATGCATTGAGAAAGAGTATTGCTACTCGAAAGCTTTGCTGTTTCTATTGTTTTACTGTGTATGCTTGGACTTTTTACTTTGATATGTTCTTATATGCAATTATATAGCTGCTTGCCAATTTGTCCTGTATAAAAAAAGTTTGCACAAGCACTATAGTCAATATGCCACATGCTCTTTGTAACTATTATTATTTAGTGAACTGTCCATATTCAAAGAAAAATAGAAGGAATATAAGGCAAGTCAATATCCAGACAGAGCAGATAATGTAATTGCTTATGAATTTCAGTTGACTAGAGAAATTAATCTAGTTGCCTATTAGCATGGTTAGCGTCAGTAGCTCAGTTCCACGTTATATGGGCAATGCAGGCAAGAGGAGGGTGGGTTGTAAGTGAGTAGATTTTGTAAACTTGCCCATCCCAATGGGCAAAACTATGGGTTCTGCTTCTAACTAAGTCATTCCCTAGTGTACACTGAGGCTGTCTCCCTAGCTGCAAGCAGATTACCACTAGTTAGCTGGGGATGGCAAATACTGAGGTACTGAGACATAGTTATTGGCATTAATGCCTTTAACATCATCCCTTTCCCTGTATACTTTAAAAATCCCCACACCTAGATGTTTAAAGGATGCATGCCTCTTGGATTTCACCCTTCATAAAAGAGAATGGCAGTCTTAGGAGTAGTAAATTGTTGGGGTTATTCTCTCCCTGGAAAGGATACTCATCTGGAGAGTCATAACGGGACTCAGCTGGACCCCTGACTTCCCTTGAAGTGGGAAAATGGAAAAAATGGGGAGATGGAGAAAGGGTGCATGTCAGGGATGGAGGATAAGAGGCCTAAAAAAGGCAGCTACACTAACCATTAAATTAAAGTATTTAAAGCAATTCACTGGGCGGCCATGGTGGTGCAGTGGTTAGCATTGTCACCTCACAACAAGAGGTTCTCCGGTTCGATCCTCGGCTGGGGTGCCTTCTGTGTTGAGTCTGTATGTCCTCCCTGTTGGTTTCCTCCGGGTGCTCCGCTTTCCTCCCACATCCAATAGACATGCTGTAGGTGGATTGGACACTCCAAAATTGGCCCTAGGTGTGAGTGTGTGCATATGTGTGCCTTCCGTGGAAGGTTGGGCGCCGGGCTGGCAACTCGACACTGTAAAACTCCACTGCCATTAATGAGCGGACAGGTGATCCACTGTGGCGACTCCTAACTGGGAAAAGCCGAAAGAAGAAGAATATTTAAAGCAATTCACTAAAGAAGAAAGTCCATAAAAATACAGATAAACTAAAATCAATAGCTATTTATTACCAATGGAGTATAATAGATCATTAGCTGTTGAAATCAATCAAAGAATTTGCAGCTGATTACATTTCACCATGAAATTCCTAAATGCTCACAGCTGCCTTGTCGCATTATTTGAAACAATCTCCTTATATACAGTTTAGCTGGTAGCTTCAAAGCATGGAGGTAATTCAGAGATTAACTGAGCTGGTGGGGCAAATTGAAAATGGATGAGAATACATAGGACCGAGATAAATGTTGAGCATTGTTAAAATATGAGGTTGCAGTATGCAAGTATTTATTTATTTAACATTTGTTAACTGGGAAAGTTTGACTTCGAACAAAGCCAATTTTCAGCAGAGGCCTGGGGAGAAATGCTCCTGATGCATGTTTTTGTAACATGTGAGGAAAGCAGAGCACCCAGAGGAAACCCACATGAACGCAAGGAGGACATGCAGACTCCGCACAGAAGGCATCCCAGCCAAGAACTGTACCAGAGAACCTCTTGCTGTGAGGTGACAACACAACTGCTGCACCACTGTTTTCAAATGAGCAGCATTTTGCCCAGAACAAGAGATAGTTAACTGCGCAACCCTCAAACACATGTGAAAAAGTTACAAGTGTATTACTAAAGAATTCATTTGTGTCCAATAATCTCCATTTTTACTATAGCTCACATTTCATTTTATATTAATTAATTACAATATGTGCCTCTGGAGATGAGACGACTTTGTTTACAAACCTGAAACTGCTTAGCAATACCCTTAACAAAAACACCTTCATCTTGAGGCAAGTATTCCGTGTAAGAGTATTTATGCCATTAAAGTAATTCCTTGAGGCATATTGCCCAGCCATACACACACGCCTATACTCACATAAGTATGCACACACACACACACACTCACACACACACACACACACACACACACACACATACACACACACACACACACACACACACACACACACACACACACACACACACACACACACACACACACACACAGCAGCTACATAGCAGTCAGTATTTTTATTTAATCTACCATGTGTTTTACCTGTCTTCTTACACCAACATACACTTCTATCAAACTATCACTTACTAGATAGGACACCCCAACACTAGATGCACACACATAACTTGAAGAGGTTTTTTTCTTCTTCTTTTCTTTTTCATTTTGCTTTTGTCCCTCACTGGTCTTCCCTGATTACTCCAATTTACTGAACTAGCCCATTTATTCTGTTAAAGTATGGTAGGTAGGCATCTGCTGTCTACATGAGAGTCATATAACCTTTTCATTCCTGCCTAGACTACCTAACCAATCCATGGAGTCCCCCATATCAAGGGCTGGATGGTGCAAAGTTGGCTAAACTACCACATCTTGTGACGCAGTCTACATTCCCCACCCCCAAAAGCACCTCCTTCTTGTCAGTCTTACGAACTCCACAGCTCCATTTACACAGTGGCAGCAAATGTTCACAGACTCACAATGCTCAGGTACAATACCTAGTCCTCCCACTAGGTGTCACCCAAGTGGTAAATCAGATCTGTTTCCCCTCCACTAAGCATGGGTGAGCCCCCCATTCAGCTACTAAGAATACCCGCGGCACTAGTTAAATTTAGATCACCTATGTGGTGGACAGGTCTTTATCTGCCTATGCCGAGGAAGCTGAAATAACTTGTAAAGATTATAAAAGCAAGCTACACTGCTGTTCATGATTGCAGTGCAGATTTGTTAGTACCCTTAACTTCAAGTATCAGATACTTGTGATTTAAAAAAAACAATACTAAATAAGAGGACATTTTATGCCTTTACTGTAATGAAACCTATATCAACCAAAATGACAGTGTTAAATTTATTTATTTTTTCATCAGCTGATCAGCAATGCAAGCTGGCGAAATTTTTGCTGCAAGTTAACTATGCTCATAATAGTGTCAAAGAAATCCTTAGCCCTATATCTAAAACTTTCCTGATTATTAATGAAAAATTACATAATTAAAAAAAAAAAAACACAGAAAAATGTTTTTATAGTAACAGAAAAGTGACTTGTGTTACGAATATCAGATATCTGACAATTTAGAGTTTGGATAATGCATACTAAAATGTGAATCCAATATTCTTTCACATTTTCAGAACAAAAGACATAATGGCCATTTTTCAGAAATGTTATTTCCAGTGATTATCCATTTTTACTGCTGAGATTCTGACTCAGAAATAACCCTGTGGTACAGATTGGGTGGAGGGTTACTCTCTCTGGCCTACTGCAAATAAAATGAAGCATCTGGAGGAGTGACATATTTTAATTAGATATGTGCTCTTCTCCAGAAATGCCAGTAGTAAGAGTTTTATGCAGCCGAGCAATTCATACAACTGTTCATTTGTGTAAATCCTTACTCAGACAAAAGTGGACCTTCATCCATTATTCCCAATGGGAGATATCACGTCAGAAGTAAGTGCCGGAGAGTTTAATGGAAGGTAGTGTGTGTGTGTGTGTGTGTGTGTGTGTGTGTGTGTGTGTGTGTGTGTGCGCACGCGTGTGTGTGCGTTTGTGCGCGTCCGTGCATGTTTCTGTGTGTGTGTGTGTGTGTGTGTGTGTGTGTGTGTGTGTGTGTGTGTGTGTGTGTGTGTGTGCGTGTGTGTGCATGTGTATTCATGACTATGTGTGTCAAGTGAAGTGACAATACCTCTAAATTCCCATTGACAAACTAATAATTCCTGCAATATTGGGGGGAAGAACAGTAGACACCAGGGATGGTCAAACATTAACAAAAGTCATAAGGTTAATGGAAATATACATTTTTCAGTACGAAAGCTGTATGAAGGAAGAGAATAAACACTAGAGAAAATCATTTAATTTTTCCATAAGCCACTTAAAAAGTTAACAGAACTCGGGTATTGCAGCAGAAAAAGTATGAAACTCTAATGTCTGACAGTATTAAATAACTAATGGTCCATGATACATGGAAGCTGTGCTCAAGAGCTCCAGACAAAGCCAGGGGGAGCTTTAGCCAACGTTTATTTATTTATTTGAAGTTGTTTTCTGGGTTAGAGCACTTAGTTCTGACCAATTTCATTCTCAGCCTCAGATCATAAACTGATCAGACATACAAAGTAGACAAGACTACAATAATAAAAGTGACAATAAAACATTGCAATGGTAGAGTAATGGATTTGTAAGAAATCTAATGTATTTTTTACAACATGTAGTAATGTTTCAAAACATTTCAGAAATTATAGTAAAATAAATTAGAGATGTAAAAAGGTGCAGAGGATCTTAGTGACTAAGTTAGAGTGGAGAAGAGTCAAAGTAGACTTAAGTGAATTGACATATTTTGTTTGATTAACTAAATGTGATTTTAGTAGAGAATGGAACCTAGATTAACAGGATGAGTCTTTCATTTCAGGTAGGAGGGACTCCCACAGTTTGGGCCCGAAAACTAAGAATGCATGGTCAGAAATATGTAGCTTAGAGTGCAAGATTTGTGTTTTAGGGCCTGAGTAGTTCAAGTTTCTTAGGATGTATGTCTTATCAGTTTTAAGTTTAAAGGAGAGAGGGAATGTACATGTAGGGGTTGGAACAGTTGTAATCCTTGGAGCAGGTCTGCTTTTTGGTTAATTGGGAGCCCCACTTCTTACACCTCCTAACATGCACACACAAACACGCACTCACATACTTTAACTCTAGTCTCTCTTTTTTATTCCAGTTATGTAAATGCAAATATGTTTGTTTTTTTAGATCTTCTATGCATATACTATTTGTCAGTTTGTCTATGATTGCTCATAATTGGAAACCATTGATATTTGTATGATGTGCATTGTTTTGTTACAATATGATGTAACCAAGGCTGAACTGATAATTGGTCATTGTTTGATTGATCAGTGTTCTACCCTGTAAACAAATTAAAAAAAAAAAAACATGAGATTATTCAAATTGATTTCCAAGACAAAACAGCAACACTCCTAAGGCTGCAAAATAAACAAAAAAAGAAAAAAAGAAAAAAAAGTAGGAAACATCCCCACCCCCAAACACACACAATATGCCAGCAAGCTCACACACCAAACACATAAACAACTATCCACTCCAAGCTTGCCAAAATGTGGAGAGGAAGGAGAAAGAGAGAGCAATGCAACCATCACCTTCTCAATCTTCTCCAAGTTTTATCACCATGACAGGACACCAATTCACATTCTATGTGTTATGTGTAAATCATCTGACCACTGGCAAACAGTAGGGTATCCATATAAAACATATACATATACAATAACTCCATGGTTATACAACCATTCAGAAAAAAGGAAAACAACTTGCAAGAGTGAAAAACTAAGCATGCTTCTCTGAATTCTTAGTGTAGTAGATTACTCTGACATTTAAAGCTGGATCTGTTAAATTATAACTCTCAACTGTTCATCAATTCAGGACAAAGCCAACTATAATGGGTGGGGGGGGGGTGGCGGCAAAGTGAGGGAGAGTGTTCAAACACTACTCAAATTATCTTACAACATTAACAGAACAGCATGTTTTGCACCAAAATGCATTTTTTTGAACAATAGTAGGCATGGAACTCTAATATGTAGCAGTAGTGACAATATAATCCTTGGTGATTTAACAAAAAATCAAAAATTTATGAGGGATATGGCAGCATATGTGGCAAAATCAAATATGTTCTATAAAATTCTGGACAGTTGAGAAGTATGTCTGAATTATGGAGACTGCATTCCAGAAGACACAATTTATGGGATGCTAAATTTCTTCAGTCCCTGTCTTAGATATATTAATTCCATTGCTATACAACCATGAAAAAAACTAAAACACTATTATACATAATGCACAGATCAATGGCTGTATACACACGGGGATGACTAATCTTCAGCTACAGGCCTACATGTCTGAAATAGGCTCCATCCATCCATCCATCCATCCATCCATCCATCCATCCATCCATCCATCCATCTATCCATCCATCCATCCATCCATCCATTTGTCTATCTGTCTATCAGTCTATCTGTTTATTTATTTAATGTTTATTACCCAGGTAAGTGAACTGGTCCAGTGATCTTTTTCATCTTCAACCCTGCCCATTCAGGAAAACACAAAATGCAATACTGAACATATATACATATATATATATATATATATATATATATATATATATATATATATATATATATATATATCTACAATGCAATATCAGTTTGAAGTACAAAAAAACCCATAACATTAGGCATATAATTCAAATTCAGGCAAATAAAACAGAATTAAGCATGTTGTACTGTACAGAGGGTGGTGACAGTCAGTTAAGTAGGCATTTGCAGGGCATATAATTTACCCCCATTATTCTAATTTCATTTTCATCAAGTTGCAAGAGATGAATAAAAGCAGATATTGACACTGAATGTTTTCTTCGATTCTGTAAGGTGACAGAGGCAGCTTTTTCTTTTTGTGTTGATGGGATTTTGGAAGAGCAGTGGGTAACTGTTTGGCACTCTCACTTGTCTCAAGATCAGCCATTGCAATACTTACCACTGGACATGCTTCCAAGCACTCAATGTCCATTAAGTATGACAGGAATGGTTTTATCTTTGGTACTGGACCCTTGAAATGCTAGCAGTGTTTCTTCTTTATCTAGTGTGGAAAATGAAGAAATGATCTTCCCATAGCTAGCCTGCATGGCAAAAAATACAGCTGCATGATGTGTCCCCCGTTTTAGTGCATGTGTATGTGTGTGCGTGCATGTGTGTGTGTGTCTGTGTGTGTGCATGCATGCGTGCGTGTGTCTGTGTGTGTATGAAATGAACTAAAATATAAATTATGAGGCTATGAAAATTAATATCATATGTAAATAAGAATTCTAACTTTCTGAAAGATGACATTTTGCCAATTTAGTATTTAAACCATTGCATTTAGTGGATTACTAACAGTCACAGTAATATACCATTATCTTGATAAGTAGTTCTTAGTAAAAGTTTACCTTTTCTATTATGACAAGAATTGATATTTGAAACTGTTATTTTGTTATATTCAATTATTAGAGGTAGGATAGAAGAAAGTGTAGTATATTGACGTTGCCCCAAACACACTGCATGCACTGGTATTGGTGTCTCTGTTCATAGAATCATAGGATCATAGGAGGTTACTAGGCTAATGGCCCTAGGGCCCTTACATGCCTAACCAAGTTAACCCTTATTCCAAAAAGTGTCTGTTATGGGTAGACACTAAATCAGCAGTTATTACCCATATCTAAGAGGGACACAGGTGGAACCCCCAGGACAAATGTATGCTTTCATATCCAATCCAGTCCAAATTACACTTAAATAGGGTTGACAAGGACCAATATGGATTGGAAGTCTGTTCCAGAGATGAGGTAGCCTCTATGAGATAAATCTGTCCCTCCAGCAAGTTCTAGTGATGTTACATACCAGGTTAATGTCCCCTGAGTGTGTGACTCGTGTGCCATTTGACTAGTGAATATGTAGCATTGCATCAAGTCCATACAGCTTGGATGAAAGCGCTTATCAGTTTTTTTTTTTTAATAAAGTAATTTTTTGGTTGTATCGTGCAATAGTGCCCTTTCAATTGTTTTTGTGGAGTTACTAGTTTGTCTCATCTGCATTGGGATTTTTCGTCTTTTGAGGATATTGACATTCTTAAGGGACCAAATGACCACTCATAGTTTGAGTCATTGGTAAACTTTGTCAGCCACAGGCCTTTAGTTTTTGCCTGTACTTTGGAGAAGTATATTCCAAACAATATGGGCCCCCAAGCAGACCCCTGTGGTACACCACTGGTTACTGGTCTGCTGGAGGAGGCAGAATCTCCTATTTTGTCTGCATGAGTTCTATTGGTGAGCCAGTTTGCAATCCATCTGACAATATACGTGTTGATACCCAGCTGGGTGAGTTTATCAATATTGTCTTAGTGGGGGATAGTGCCAAAGGCTTTGGCTATGACCAGGTAGGCTGTATGCACACTTTTACCTTTGTCATGGCCTTTAGTGATGATCTCAAAGAAGTCCACCAAAATGAACAGGCACGATCTTCCTTTGATGATCATTCTTTAAGGATATCAGGTGTTTCAGCTAAATGGCAATTCTGAATGTTCATGACTTTTTCTTTTACTTTCATTTTTAAGTCTATTTATGGAGAATTTCAGGCCATTAAAATCAAACCCTCTAGCTGTGGACATGCATGTTTCTGCCTTCTTGCTGATGATGTCATAAGAAGGCAGAAACATGCATGTCCACAGCTAGAAGGGTCTGGCATTAATGGCCTGAAATTCTCCATAAATAGACTTAAAAATGAAAGTAAAAGAAAAAGTCATGGACATTCAGAATTGCCATTTAGTTGAAACGGCTGGTTCCCTAGTTATCTCGCTAATCGTTAGCAAGCCAACAAATGGAAGAACACCCTGTCCCCCCTTCTACCCATCACTGTTGATGTACCCCAAGGATCCACACTTGGCCCCATTCTCTTTACAATTTTTACTAACATCCTCAGCTTTTCAACCCAACTAGCCTCCATAGTCCAATACGCCAATGACTACTCATTAATCTGCACAGCCCCCACCCAGCAGGACCTATAAAACAAAAATGCGAAAATCTTTCCAGGTCATAGAAATCTACCTCACTAGCTATCAACTTATACTTAACCCCAACAAAACCAAGTTAATTGTCTTCAATTACAATAATCCGAAAACATGTCTGACTCCACTTTCTGTCCTTTTCATAAACAGAACCAAAATAGATCCCATCAGCTAAGCAAAACTTCTAGGTGTCACAATCAATGATGACTTAGGTGTGACACCCACATCTCCCTCACCATCAAAAAGGTCCACTCCAAACTTAACACCCTTCACAGAATTAATCCTTACCTTACAGACAATGCCAGACTAGCCACTGCCCACACACATTTACTCTCCACCCTCCTCTACAGCTCCTTAGTATTTATATACATTAGTAAATCTGACCTAAATAAGCTGGAATCATGCTACAACAATTCCCAAGTTTGCCACAGGCCACTCTTACAGAACCCACCAGTGCTCTGTACTCTCCCAACTTAAATGGTTACAACTACTAAACCTTCTAACATTTAACCAACTGTCCATAGCCCACAGTATAATTCACAGACCTAACAACTGCCCGGTACTCACCAATCTAGTCCAACCCAACAGCAATCCTAGAGCTCTAAGATCCTCAAATAAACTAATGTTAAAGATTACCCAAGCCCACAACACACAGGGCACTGCCCCTTTTTTCCCATAAAATTGCCAAACTATTGAACACTCTTCCTCAACCTATGGCTACAACCCCAGCATTCATGAGTTTAAAAACTTCCTTAAGGAACATCTAGCAAAACACTGGCTCTGCTCCTGCCATACTCCTGGTTAAGCTACCTGCTGCTCCCTTACATTACCCTAAACTAGCTCATTCTCACAGCTACAACTATTACTGCTGAAGGCTATCTTGATTCTACATTCAATTTCAGTTAGCAATGTATACACACATACTGCTTTGTCTTTAAGTGTTATGTAGACTGCATTTCTTTATCTTGCAATTACTGTATCACACTGTTCTCACTATTAACTCACGTGCCCAGTTTTTATCACTAACTGTGCCATTATTTTGTTAAATTTGTTAATTTATTTGTTAAGTCTATGTTAATTATTGTTATATAACTAATTTCTTCACTGACTTGCTTTGTACATTGCTGATTAATACATGTTCAGTTTGATTGTTTAGTACTGTCTATTTGTATGTATGGAGCTTTTCTCCCCGGGCCTCCACTGAAAATGGGCCTCATGCCCAGTCAGACATTACCCGGTAAACAAACAAACAAAATAAATAAATAAATAAATAATCCAATAGAATGGCCTCTCCCAAACAAATAGTTGGTTTCAAAACCATGAACTAAAACTAAATGCTAAGAAATATATAATAGCATCTTTTGGCAAGGATGACTCCCTTTGTAGCTATCACATTGACAACACACCCTTGAAAACTGATCATGTAGTCTGCTGTCTCAGAAACCATTCTGACAACAACTTGCCCTTTGATAAACATATATTCACTATTGCAAAGAAGTCCTTTTTCATAGCACATCTTATATTTATAGGTGTGGTCTCCATGTCCAGGGATGCAATAATCCCACTGTACTTCCCACTCATTAGGACAATCATTGAGTATAATGACCTTAAAGCTGTTCTCTGAATGTAAGGATGACCTTTTTTACCTAGAAGTTAAAAATGTATTGGTATTATCTTATGTAAGGCAGAAAGGTGCTAGAAGCCCATTCCTTTAAAAACCTGTATTGATTAACCCTCCTGTGCTAGATGTGATTTCTTACTGATTCTAAAATAATGTGATTCATACCTCTCAACCACTTAGCGCAAGAAATCTGGACAAAGCCTGACATAATTGGGGGACAAAGACCCATCAGTAGGGACACATTTTCCATTTTATTTATTTATTTATTTATTTATTTATTTATGTATTTATTTATTTATTTATTTATTTTATTTTACATTTTTTTTACTGGGAAAGCCTAACTGGACACAGATCCTTTTTCAGCAGATGCCCTGGGAGACAAGCTCCAGTTATATAAAACGTTCAAGTTTGAGATTACAAGTAGTATCGGACTAACACACAGTCACACAAATCATAAAGCTTACATACACTGCTAAATGAAAATTGGCTTGCCTGCAATTAAGCTGAAAGTGTCAACATAATAGTTACAGAATGATAAATATAATACATTTGAGATAAATATGTACAATAGACATCACAGCATGAGTATGTACAAAAGTACATAAATCATTCGTTGTGCATGAGAAAGAAAAACTAGCGAGAGTAAGGTGAAGAGAGATGCCTCAGTAGGATTTATTAGGAAAGCAATGAGATAAAAAATTAGTTAGAGAGGTAGAGTTAAACAGTTAGAGGTCTATCCAGGGAAGTTACAAGAACAGAGACAGATTTTTTTATTTATTTATTTAACATTTGTTATCCAGAATGGACTGACTGGACAACAAGTGTCCATTTTTGGTGGAGTCCTGGGGAGAAAAGCTCCATAAACATTACAGAATTAAAGAATACAATTACATGAGTATACAGTTACAAAATAAATGCAACAGCGATAAAGAATGACAAAACATAAATTGGTTACAAGTGAATGGTAGAAAAGTTACAGTAGATAAAATGCCAATTTGCATCATTGCCCATTCCTGGGGTGAACGAACAAATAACATTATGTACAATATATACTGTGAGCATAGCTAGAGAACAGTCTAACAAAGTATTTCCTAGTATAAATCAGTATATATAAAGAATATATTAAAGCCTTGGCAGAACATAACACTTGTATTGTCCAGATATATCCCTATAGCTAGATGTGGATCCATTGCAGTTACATAAATGGTTATAGAGATATGATTTGAGGAGGCTGTTGAAAGAGGGTGTGTATTTTTGTAGTCTGAGTTCAGGAGGAAGGTTGTTCCATGTTTTAGCAATTTCATGGGCAAAGAGAGATTCCTCACAGTAGTTTTTACATGAAATGGTTTCAATTAAGGCTTTGTTGTGGGATCATTGTTGTCTATTATAATTGTAGAAGTTTAGAAGGCCAATCAGAGCAGGGGGTTTCTCAGGATACTACAGTATTTGGTGATCTAGGTTGAGTTGATGGTATCTTAGTAGGTTGGGGAATTCTAGCCAATGTAAGGAGTGTAAGAGGTAGCATTGGTGGGAGCATGATTTGGCATTGGCAGCAAATCTAGCAATTTTGTTGCAGCAAGTGAAAAGTTTATTCAAGTTGGTTTTATTTAGGTTTGTTAGTATGGGAGAAGCATATAGTGGTGTAGATAGGAGGTAGGTTCTGGCTTTGGCAATACAAGATTTGGAGGTTAGATACCTTTTGCATCTGTAGAGGGAGCCTAACTTTTTGTGGACTTTAGAAATGGTTATTGATATGGGTTTGTTAAATATGAGCTGCTGGTCAATGGTAAGTCCTAGGAGTTAAGCCTTTGAGACAGGGGTGATTTGGGTCTTGTTGGCGGAGAATATGGAGAAGGAGAGGTCATTGGTCTTAGCTGTGTGGAAGAGCATAAGGTATGTTTTCTTGGGGTTTAATATCAGTTGTGAGTTATTAAGCCAGTTCTCTATCTCAGTGAAAGCTTCTTGGGCTTTTCATTGGAGAATTAGAAGAGTGGATGTGGAGCATATGAGGGTTGTGTCATCGGCATATTGGACTATATTGGGTTTTGTGGTTGCTAAGTGGAGCTGATTATTAAAGATATTAAAAAGAAAGGGACTGAGAATTGAACCTTGCAGTATGCCTAAAGTGACTGGGAGTGGGGGTGATAGGGAGTTGAGCCATTTGATGGATTGGTGGGGGTTGTCTAAGTAGCTTTTGAACCAGAGTGGAGTTGTTAATGTTGAGACCAGAGAGGCAGTTTAGAAATGTATTGTGTGAAACCATATCAAATGCTTTGGATAAGTCTAGGGAGGTAGCTAAACTAGTTTGCCTTGGTTCCTGTAGGAGTTTATAGTGCTGGTGAAGCTAAGTAGGGCAGTGGAGGTCTTATGAGATGGGTGGAAGCCATTTTGGGTTGTAGAGAGAAGGTTGTTGGAAAGGAGGTGGGAGAGGAATTGGTGATGAATGCACCTTTCTAGGATCTTTGAGAGGGGTGAAAGGATTACAATTGGTCGATAGTTAGAAAGGACTATAGAGGGGCCACCTTTGTGTAGGGGAATGATGAATGAGGTTTTCCACAAGGATGGAGCAGTGTGTTCAGTAATGGATCTATTAATTAGTAATGAAATGGGGTAGGCTATAGCTGAGGATGCAAGTTGGAGGTATTCAGCTGAAGGTTGTCGGTGCAAGGGTGGTTACTTTGAGTTTAGCTAAGAATTTCTGAATAGTGGATGTTGGTACTAGCTTGAGTGAGATGGGGATGGCATTTTTTGAGCCTTAGTGGGTTGTGAGATGTTGGTGAGAGTAGTTTCATTTATGAGTTCAAGTATAGAGGAGGTAAAATAGTTGTTAAAGCTACAGGCTAAAATCTGTGCCTGTTATATTGGGGGGTGGTGTGGTAGATTTTCTGGGCTAAAGGATGCTATTCACTGTTGCCTAGATTTTATGGGGATTAGTGTCATGTTTCTGTTGTAGGGAGATGTAGTAATTTTGCTTGTCAAGCTTAACCTGATTTTTTTGCCTTATTTCTAAGTTCAAGAAAGGCTTGTCTAGTTGTGGGTGTTCTGTGATGGCACCAGATTTTCCAGACTTTGTCCTGTTTCTGAGTAAAGCGCTTGTATTTTTTTGAAGCCAGGGTGTAACCTAATTGTTTTAATAGGAGCTATGTGGTTGAGGATGTTTAGGAATGTGGAGTTGATGTATTCAACTGCTTTGTCTAGTTGAAGGGTTTTGATGGGAGACCAGTTACAGTATTTCAAGGCTCTCAAGAAGTGACCTATGGGGAAATTTTGTGGAATCGGTTTGTAGGAGGGATGGGTAGTTGTTTGTTTTAAGTTTGTGTCTAAGGATAAAAGTGGGGTTGCGGTCGCTGAGGGCATTGGCCAGCATCCCACATTGGTGAACAGTATTTGGTTGGTTAGTGAGGATCCAGTCTAATGTAGATTCCCTTGTTTGTGGCCTTGTCAATACATATGGGAGAGTGTATGAGTTGGGTGAAGTTATATAGACTAATATGGCAGGAGGGAGTAGGAGAGTGGATAGAGCTCCAGTCGATGTTAACATTGCCTAATACTATGGTTTCTTGGGGAAGGGAGTGGGAGGCTCAGTGAAGTATTGATTCTAGGGTGGTTAGGTTATAGCTTAAATATTGTTTTTATATACTTAGAAAGTTGCTAGAATAACAGGTTTTGTGTTAGCATGTATTTTATGAAGGATATGAAATCCCAAAAGAGGAATGTGGTAATTTATCAAAGCTTTATGAAGTGCTGAATTAACATCTCTGTCCGTACTGAAATGACTTGACCTAAGCTGGAGAAACAGCTTAGAAGGTGAAATATTTGATGAGAGCCTGTGCAAATCGTGGCCCAAAGAAATATTCCTCCACCATGCCTAGGGAGATTTGCTGTACATGACCACACTGATTAATTTTGAATTTCTTTAACCAAATCATGACACTCTTTGGACAGAATTACTTCCTTCAAAGACAAGGACTGAAATAATAAACTTACTGCAAAGGAACCTGCACAGAGCCAAGAAAATGTTGTCATCCATATTAAAAAAGTGTGGGAATTGCTCAACGTGGCAAAGACTTCAGCAAAATGGTCCAAACAAAATGCTTGGTTATGGGTTTTGTGGGGCATGTGACTAAAACTTTTACATTGTCCCAGCCTTTCACAACTCTGACAACTAGCTAAATGTTGGTGAAATTAAGAAAAGTATCCAACAGCCCTAGTGCCATCAAATCGAAGTGAACAGTATGAACTACTTCATTCAAGGTATGCCGCTGAACTAAGGAGTGAACAATAAGTTGAATGGACCAATGTATTCATGCTCCAGGTGGCCAAGGCAGAAGACCTTGAATGCACTGAGGGATGTTGAATATGATTTGGACAAAATGTTGAGGGCTAATCTTCACAAAATAACCAGATCTCTAGTGGCACATGCATTGTGAACTGGTGTGCTTCTGGGGACAACTGATAAAATTTGGAGGTCTGAAAACATGAAAGGCTATCAGCAATATTGTTGGATTTCCCAAGGATGTGTTTAGCAGAAAAAGACAAAATTTTCTTCAAAATTATTAGGCCTTGCCACCTTAAAACTGATGGCACCCATTTAGAATGCCAAAAACCTCGTGCAATTGCATGACCTCATTAGCTCTAAATGTCTTCACTTCTAAAAACTTGACTATGGTATCTCTAAGTCATTGCAACTTGTTTTATGGAAGCCTAAAAGCTGAGTTGAGAAAATCAATTTCCAAACCTAGAAAAGAAATATTCTGGCAGGGATCCTCTCTCTTATCTAGGGCCAGTGGAATACCCAGTGCATGACAAAATCTAATGAAAATACAAATGCCTTCCTTAGCCCCTTATTCTCCTTCACCCACTATGAGGTAATGGATGGCTACTTGGGCTGGGGTCCTCTGTTGCCAGCACCAGTGAAGTTATGTGCTGAAGGTTACAAAAATAGCAAAAGCCACAGAGCGGTCCATGGGATGGCCTTCTCAAAATAGAATTTCTCATCAAAGGAAAATCCCAGGAGAAGTCAGTCTTGCTCTCTAACTGGAAGGAGCATGAAGGCTGTTTGAATGCCATGTATACCAAGCCAAGCCAAGGTTCTGAGAATTTCTTAATTACTTTACCTGCTTGATCTAAAGAGGAGTGACATGTCTTGGTTTGTTCTCATTGAATAAAGTCTTTAGTGGGTCAGATAGGTGGAGAATGAGCCAGAATTTACCCTCATTCATCTTTAGGACTAAATCAGACAGGGACATTTTGCAGCTAAGGTAAACACTAAATCCTAGGATCTGGTACTTTCAGTATCCACTACTTTCTGTAGACCATCTATCTCTACCACATCGAAAACATCAGTATAATCTGCTTTAACAATCTTACCTTTAATGCTGAGCAGCACATGACTTGTAATATAACAACCTAGAGTATTGGCATTTTGGGTCCCTATGCCAAAATGATTGTTGGACATAGGCATGGAGGCTAGGAACTGGGCTAATCTGAGCTCAGATTGTTGTGAGTGTGTTTACTTAGCAGTGGGAACACCTACAACCTGTGGTCGGCTTAATGTATTAATGGAGGAAGTGATCTTATCTACCTGCCTTGGGTTAAAGGAGTCAGTGGCCACCCTAGTGTAACTAGACCCAAAACCCTTTTCTAATAGGAGGTCAAACAACCTAACTCCACCCATTTCTGGAAGAGATTCTAAAAATTATTTTAAGTATTCCTGTACAGACTAACACTCTGATGGTAATACCCCACCAACTACCTTTGGGATGTCATTACCTCTGTCATCCGGAATGGACTCCAGTGGCTGGAATGTGTGATTCCCATCCAGATTCAAGGAATCCAGAACTCATTTACACATCCATCACCTGCATTTTAGGAGACACTTTTTTATTGTTAGATCATTCCCATTATCTGTTGAAGCCCTTCTTCAAAATATAGAGTCACCTTCCTGACCTTGAACAGCTTCCAGTTCTGACCATTTGAATTTAAAGACTTTCAAGGAATTGGAACATGTTGAAAACAGAATACAGTTATTGTGGTGAAGCATTACAAGCCACTGGCTAAAACTATTAGTGGCAACATACGTAGCTATATTAACCAGAAAGTCCCTGTGACAGGTATGTGGGCAGTGACCATGATTCTCTAAGTTGATATAATTTATTAGGTATTAATATGGTAAAAAAAAAACATCAGGAAGAAAGAAGTCTTTATTTGGTAATAAAGATCTCAATGGCAGAAAAAAAAGAGTATGAATTAATACAACAGCTGTTCAGAAAAATAATTGCCTAATCTGATTATTGTTAATATTTATTAAATTTTAAATCAGACTACCTCCATAATCACCCAAATAGAACTTATTAAGTTCAAGTGAATTTTGTTTTGCAGAACCCATAATAAAAATATTGTATCTTCAATTAAAAGATTTACAAATATTTTGCAGTCAGCAGCACCAGTGCATAGGGAAGGGAAATTAACTTCTGACTTTTCATGTTAACGATCGATGAAGCAAGACTGCCTTTGGTAAAATGTAAATATTTCCTTTTCCCTTGCTTCCTTTATCTGAATATCAAATAAGGAGTAGTATCTCTGCAAATGCAGTTCTTAAAATATGTGTTTCAAGTGTATGCAGAAATCATCCCATCAGTGTGCCATCTAATGATGCTCTTCTGCTGTGGGAAATCTAGCCTTCTTGTCACAGAGACACTTTGGTGCTTCATGGATTTCCTGTGAGGAGGATGAAAGTACCCTTTATCAGCTATAAGGAATCTTGGAAATTACTACTGCCTCTAATATCCTAAAACTGATTCAAAACTTCTGTCAACTTTCGTTAACCCCTTTTGCTATGATCTACAAATGATGAGAAGGAAAAGGCATGTGGTTCTCCTCTACATAAATTCTGAGCCAGTAAATGTTGCTTTCTGCATGAAGATTGGGAAGAATGTGGCAACCATAACATACAGCTCAAGTATCTATTCACAAAACTGAATGCAAATAAGTGTAAAACAAAATATCACTACTTCATTGCACACTTAGCTTAAGAAGAAGTCCAAATTATCTGAGGACAACAGACTCAATGCAAGTGGACAGAGTATTATCTGTTAAACACTTAAGTTAATTGCCATCTAATACTATCCATTTATTTGTCATACTATCCATTAAATTAGTCCTCACATAACGCTGTATATAACCAAACCACATCTCATCCTCATGGCATAGTTTCATGGTTTCATAGTTTAGTACTAGGCTATCTGCCCTGGGGCATTTGTAAGCCTAGCCATAGTGATGTGGCTTTTGCCACCCCATGAAATGGTACAAAAATGCACAGAATAGATTTAGAATACTGTGCCTCTGTCTAGTAGTGACACAGTGAAGGTCCCCTTATATAATAGAATTAGTTTACTGTGCCCCTGTCTAGTAGTAACACAGATGTGACCCCTGGGGTAGACTTACGATCTCCCATCCACTCATCAAGATTTCTCTTGAAGAGAGTCAGTGAGGGGCTCTGCCTAACATGAACTGGGATCTTGTTCCAGAGCATGGGAAGCCTCTGGGTTATGAATCTATCCCTCCAGCATGTCCTATTCATACTTGTGCCGAGGTTTAAGTCTTTAGCTCTCGTGGTCCTGATGGATTTGGATTTTTTGAGGTGGAGCATGTCCATCAGTTCCTGATTGGACATGGCCTTGTCCGTCAGGCAGAGATCACCTCTGAGCAGGCGGTATGCTACTGAATAGAGCTGGAGTTTCTTTAGTCTGGCAGAATAAGACATATGTTGGAGACCCTTGATCCTCTTGGTGAGGTACTTTTGTGGTCTCTCCAGCTGTTGCAAATGCCGGGTGAGGTACATACCAAATGGGGCATTGTACTCAATCATGGGTCTGATGAGGGAGGAGTATAGGGGTACAATGACATCCTTGGATCTGGATGTGAATCCCTTCATGATAAGGTGTGCTAGGTAGAATGTTTTTCTAACCACTTTGGCAATGTGGGTGTCAAATGAGAGGTCGCTGTCGACTTGGGTCCCTAAATCTCTGATTACTTTTTCCGTACTCAGTGGGTTGCTGTCTATGTGATAATTTGTGGGTACTTTGTTTTTCCCAAAGGGGATGACTATACATTTTTTGGCATTTAGTTTAAGACCATGACTCCGGCACCAGTTGTCCATTTCTGTGAGGCCTTTTTGTAGGATGTATGTGTCCGCTGGTGTATCGACTATGGCGCCTAGTTTGCAGTCATCTGCGAACTTTGTCAGCCACAACCCTCCCATGTTTGCTTTAACATCTGAGAAGTAAATGCCGAACAAGAGGGGTCCCAGGACAGATCCCTGTGGGACACCACTTGTGACTGGCTTTGAGTCTGACATTGCTCCAGCGATTTTAACTTTATGGGTTCTGTCCTTTAGCCAGTTTGCAACCCATCTAGTGACATAAGGGTTTACATTTAAGCTGTTGAGCTTATCTATGATGCCTGAGTGGGGTATTGTGTCGAAGGCCTTAGCCAAGTCCAGGTAGGCTGTATGGACTGCTTTGCCCTCATCAATGGCTCTAGTGACTGTTTTGAAAAAGTCAACCAGGTTCAAAAGGCAGGATCTGCCCTTTACAAAGCCGAACTGGGTGGGGTCAAGTGTCTGTAGGTCACCAATGTCTCTGTTTATGAGTTCCATAATGATTCTTTCCATAGCTTTGCAGACCAGGCTGGTTAAGCTTATGGGGTGGCAGTTCCCAGGGTCTGTAGAGGTACCCCCTTTGTGGAGTGGGACCACTGTTGCTGTACGCCAGTGTTCAGGTACATATCCTGTAGTAAGGCTAAGGTTAAATAGCATTTTTATGCGCGGGTTTAGCTCCTCTTGGAGTTCACTTAGCACGCAACCCGGGATACCGTCAGGTCCCATTGATGCTGTGTTTTTAGCTTTGTTGAGGGCGGCTCTCACTTGGACATCTGAGATGACAGGGAGATTACATTCAGCTGGGATAAGTATTTCTTCTTTTGGGGGTGAGGGAGGGGAGAAATTTGCACTGAACCTGTCAGCTAGAATGTTGGCAATATCTGTGGGTTCAGTGTATTTTTTGTTGTTGTGAACTAACTCTGAGCATATCTGAGGGTTTCTGCCCAAGTTTCTAACATAGCTGAAGAAGGCTTTGTGGTTATCTTTAGTGTCCTTAGCGATTTTTCTCTCAAAGTTGGCCTTGGATGTTTTTATGAGAGAACGTAGTTTTCTGCTAGTGTTGATCAGAGATGTCTTCCCTTTATGGGATTTTGCTCTGTCGTGCAGTAGCTTCCTTTTTTGTTATACAATTTGTTAATGGCTGAGGTCCACCAGACAGGACGCTTGCCTTTGGTGGAGAGGGACTTGGATTTATTTGGGATTGCATGATCCATGCATTCTTGGAGATGTCCATAGAAAGCATTTGTGAAGGATTCGACATTGTGGGATGTGGTATCCACTGGCCCAGTGGGCTTAAAGGATACCATCTCAGTCTTAAGAAGAGTGGTCTGCTTTTGAGAAGTTTTTCACTGTGGTCTTTTGTGCTGGGGGTGGAGGTGGGATATGTATATTCAGGGTGATTAGTTTGTGGTCAGATCTCACTAGTGAGGGATATACCTCCGGTGTGGAGCATTTTGTCCCCATGTTTGTGATGATCAGGTCTAGTATATTATCTCCCCTAGTGGGAGAGGTGACTAGTTGTTCCAGTACATTTCAATTTATGAATTCCAGGAACCTTTGGGCTAGGGTGTTAGGGCTAGAATAATGTACCCAATCTATGTTTGGGTAGTTGAAGTCTCCCAGTATGATGGTATTTTGTGATACATTCATATCCTCCAATGTCCATGACAATCAAAACATAGCCATTGGTATATCCATGGCAAGCAGTTAGTAAAATGCAATGAAATCTCTAGATTAAGCTCTTGAGTAGGAACTAAATACTCAAAATCAACCATTACACCACCATGAACCCAAAACATTTGAATCCCAAGGGGCAGCTGAAAGGGTTGAGCCACTTCCTCGACAAAACAGTCTATTTATCTTATGTATTTTTTTTTTTTGCAACACCCACTCACCTAAGAGGTTGCCTGACAACAGATCCAAGTCTGCCAGTGAGACAATCAGTCCAAGTAGGCAAACTGCTGCAGCATTACTGAATGCTCACCAAGAAAACTACTGGATGGATAAAATCAGTGCAGGTAAGGCTTTAATAGCCCATGTAAGCCTCACCCACTCGTCGACACAGCACAATGAGCAACAAGATGTTAGCTGGCCAGCCACTCTTGGTTGCCTTTTTCAAGTCAGATATTCAGCTGCTGATGACTTCAGGTTTTTCTGGACTGCTTATGCCATGCAATGCCAAGGAGAAGAATCTTCTTATATGAATGACCAGGTTATGTTACTTCATTTGGCAAAACATTAAAAAGATAATGACCTCCTGCATTTTTTCAAAATAAATAAATAAATCACCTTCAAGTAACTAAGTATGCATGGTAACAAGGCACCTTACATTACTGGGAAGAGCCTTAGAAATAACAAGAGATGAGTGAATAATATAATGTTCTACGATACTTTTTACTATCAGCATTTTAATAATGAAAAGACAATCAGCCAAATTCAATAAACCCTACATGGTCTTTAGATACAGTAAGCTGCTCCCAATAGACATAGGCCAAGAACAGGAAGAATTTTCAGGCCATTTAACTTTTCACAGCCTACATGATGTGGAAGTTGTATAGAGCTAGAGGGTGGATAGGGGCACACCACAGGAACTCTGCAGCCATTGTTGCCTTCAGCTCAGATCCAGGACCAACTGAGAGAGATCCATCCCAGTGGAGACAAAGGTATGTGTATCACTCAGAATCTTGGCTACAGGTACATTTCAAAGACCAAAAGGAGACATGCTGGGGGTGTCACAGGCATTGACATCCAGGATCCTCCATCAATTCCTGAATGCTATGCTCCAACATGCCAATGAGCACATATATTTTCCCCGTACTCTTGAGGAGAGGGCCAGAAATATGCAGGAGTTCTACCATGTAGCACAGTACCATGATGTACTGGGTGCTATTGGTTGCACACATATAGAAATTTAGGCACCACCCATGGAACAGGGTAGGCTCTACATAAACAGAAAGTGCTACCACTCTATTAACTGCCAAGTTCTGTGTAATGCCAAGGAAGTCATCTTGAATGTGAGTGCTTGCAACCTTGGCAGTTACCAAAACTCACATACATATCTGGCACACCTCCCAACTGTACGGAATGTTTGCTAGGGGGGGATATCCCACAGGGTCATTTATTTATTGGGGGATGTAGGTTATGCACTGGAACCATGGCTGATGACACACATCAGAAATGCAGACACACACGCACTGAAAAATGCCATAATGAGGCACACGCTCAAACCAAAAATGTCATAAAGCATGTGTTTGGGCTGCTGAAGTCACAATTCCAGTGCCTAGATATGTCTGGGGGGGGGGGGGGGCTGCAGTACACTCCATGGACATTTACTGAAATATTCACTCTATGTGCCATGCTGCACAACATTATCCTGAGAAAACAGCTTCAGCAGGATTAGCATGGGGAAGGACCACACATCCCACCACCAATGCCAAGGTTACCACAGCCACACGCAGGTGAGGAATCAGATGGGAAAACACCAGCTGATGTGATTGTAGGCATATGTATGCATGTTCAATATGCCCTCGCATTGGCTAAGAGACAACAAATAGCTCACTCACTCTCCACCTAGAGGCCTAAAACCTTTCTCCTACACACATACATATAGTAACGTATTTATTTATTTATTTAACAGTTGTTTACTGGGAAAATCTGACTGGGACAGAGCCCACTGCAGCTGGTCTACTTCATGCAGATATGATTGAGTCAGTTGCCCTGTGACACATCTGCTCATATGTCCTGCTGTGGCCACCCACGGCATTCACATCATCCACAATCTGGCACCAAATTTGTATCCTGCATGCCATATTTCCCCTTCCCCTTTCAAGCAGGAAGGTATCATGTTGCCTAAAGACATCCAATATCACCTGATTCTCATCAGTGAAGGGGGGTCTCTGAGGATTGACACACCTGGGTGGCATACTCCTAGATGTCCTAAAAGACAACAGAGAGATAACACATGTAAGCATCACGTAACTACAAAATAGCTGTTCCCAAACTAAATAGTAATGGTAGCCTCTCAGTATTACCCACTGGAGAAAAATAAAACACAGATGAGAAATACAAACAACAGGCTGGATGCAAAAAAAAATGAAAGTAAAAATAGCAACATATCCTTGTTTCTGCCATGACAGTAACTCAGCTATGCCTCCACCCAAAAGAACAGGCAAATGACAGATTTTGCTAACAAACCATCTTTGAAATGCTAAACATGCTATCAAAGAAGCTGTCCCTAAAACATTTGTACATATTTATCACAGAACTTTCCATTTTTAAGGTATTGGCAATCATGTTACCTGTGAAATGTCTTGACAAACATACTCATGGCATCTTAAGTAAATCATACAGATAAAGGTGTAAGAGCCTTTGCTTAAGACTTTTCTTAAGTACATTTCAGCATATGCAGTATGTAGCTGACAGAATGCAAACATACTTTCTGAAGTTCAGTAATCCTCTCTGCAGATATATCCCAAAGAAATAGGGTATGGTCAGTCATCTCTACATCAAAGTCTCCTCAGCATCACTTTGCCTAGTTACAAAGTTGCCTTTTTATAACGGTTAGCACAGTGAATATGCAAATGAGGTGTAAACTTTGATGTAAGGATGGAAATGTAAGTAAGCATCTTGCAATTCACAGGCTGTGCACCTTAACATCCAACCTGCCCTTCATTTTTTGGTAACTGCATATGTTTTTTATTTATCTATTATCAGATTTATTATCAAATGTATGCTTGAGAGTATACTGTGTACTATATTTCTGTAAGTATAATTCTGCTATTTGGACTTGCATGGCCTTCAAATTTGCCCGTGACACATACACAACTGGGTCTTTATCCAATAAACTTGTCAGGTCACATAATACTGTCAACTGCATTTATGTAAGATGCCTGCATATGTCTGAGCAGCACTTCTTCTGTGGCACAGATAGAAAATGAACCCTGAGAAAGTAAATTCTGTATCCCTTATGCCTAGGTTTGAATCACACAGTGTAAAAAATCAATTTTCTTATTCCTCACTGCTTGGCACTGCTGCTCTCCCCACACTATCACACAAACAGATTATGCAGTTGTGCACACTTCAGTAAACATGATAACTGGAATTGACAGGAAAGAATTAGTCTCCCTTGCACTAGATCTGCTGGTAGATAGACATAGCAGATGTTAGTGGGGAAGGTGCTAGGTTTACGGCACAGATGTGAGGTGTTCAGAAGTCCAGGATATTCACTGGATACCTAGTAAAGCACTACAGCCAAAGGTTTCTGAAGGGGGACTATTTTGGCTCCCAGAATAAGTCTGAGGTGTGGAATTGTTTGGCCCAGACTGTATCCAGTGACAGTGGTATCCCATGCACTGGAAAGCAATGTACACATCATTTTAATGACCAACAGACAAGGAAGAGGGATAACCTCAACTGTTGGAGTGAGGAATTTAGGACTGAGGAAATCCCACATCTGTGTAAGTATCAACTCAAGAGAGTACATGTAAGACTGGTATGCATAATGGTCTTCTGTTCTTTTCTGTTTTTTTCCCCAGCTGCCAGTGATTGGGAGTTCAATGTACAAGCCCACAGGGCTAGATTAGAGAGACTGAGGGGAGCAAGTGGTATGTCTGCAGCAGAAGATAAGTGTTATTTAAGCATTAAAAGTTAAAGTTAGCTTTTTTCATATTTTATAGTTATCTCAAATTGAGCATGCATATCCTAACTGCAAATGCAAGTATGCATTCACTAGTCACAAACCAATTGTAAGAGTCCAATATTAGACTTGAGTCTAAGTTTGTGTGTTCAAATACCATAATTCAAAACTACACAATACTGTTATTTCTTCAATAATACTTACATTAAATTAAAACCTCTATACCAGTGGCACAAATGCCCAGCTGTAAACTGTTATCTCTATAACTGGAACACACATATGTGCAATATATGCACATTTCATGGATTACTTACAGCAATTTGTAGTATAGTGTGCATCTGTCAGGAGATAGACTTAAATGTAAACCTTAAGATAATAGAGTTGCATGATTGTATTAATGCATTGTATGTCACATATGATGGTACTAATCTTATTTCTTTTTTCTCTCACCCCAACCTTTATCTCTCTTTTTTATTTTCTTTAGTTTTCTTTTCTTTTCTTTTTAAAAATGTTTTTATTTTATTTTATTTTGTAAATATTTTTAATTTTATCTTATTGTTAAAATATTTATTTTATCTTTATTTTATTAAATTTATTTGTTTGTCTTTTCTTTTTTTATTTTTATGTGTCATCAAAATGTGTCCATGTCATCCATGTGTACCATGTCACTAAATGATCCACAGCACATCAAGGTAGGCTAGTCCCATTGGATGAGCCTGCCCTACCCCTGCTCTACCAGCAGAAGCACCGATGACCAGTATATCTGGGAGCCAACCTTGCAGCCCTGCCTCTGCTGGCCCTACACCACCTACACCTTCAGGTAGTCCTGCCACAGAGGCTAATCTGAGGCACCCTCTGGAAGCAGTGGCAGACATGGTGATTTCATCACTTGCAGCAACTTGCCAGGGGTGGTGTGCTGCACCATTGGTGCATGCCTACACTGGCTGGAGAGGCTGCTCTCCCTCATATTGAAAACTAGCAGAGGGAGACATCAAGCACACCAGCCACTTGTGGAGTAAGGTGACAGTGATGATAGTCCAGTTGGTGAGGACTTGATTCTCACTGTCTATAAGCTTGACTGCTGTTGGCCTGGGTTGTCCCCACCCTAACCCCAATCATGGTATCCCCCTACCATTTGTATCCATCACCGTCCGAGTCTCTTGTCTTCTTTGTCTTGTCTGTCTGCAATTGCTTCTTCACTTACGCAACTTATCTACCAACTTACCTGACCCAGCCATACCTCTATCCCTTCCATAACATTCCTCTCTCTCTCTCAAATAAAAAATAAATGGGCACCTGTCCCACAAAAAAAATCATCCCATACATAGCTCTCCATTTCACACATGTGTCTTCTTGACACATTTGATTCTGTCTAATTGGCTATACAACAGGATTGAGTTGTGGCCACCCCTCTCTCTGGAGGTGACAGTTCAAATTCAGTTAATATTCTGCACATATTTTAGTTTACACAGTTAAAGAAATGGATAGCTATTGTTCTTTTCTACATTCTTCCTGCACATTCCTGCCCTGCTTTCCCTTTGTTCTTCCCTGAGCTTCTCCCCATTTCATCACTTTCTTATCTACCCCATTTTAACACCTTTAATCTGATCAAAAATAGATTCAACTACAAGCACACATAGGCTTCTGCAAAAGTAATGGATCCTTTTACTTTTTGGGCTCTGTGTTTGTGCAGAGGTAGGCATCATGTACCAGTGTGCAGCAACAGTGAGCTGTTGCAAAATGATGCATTTAACTCCACTCAATGTTGCTTAACCCCACTTAGCTATTCAAGCACCCAGCTACACATATACTATAAAGAATTCATGTCATTGCATTATCAACATTTAAATAAAAGTATTAAAAGTATTAGATAGACCTGCATTTGATCCCAGTACCACATGGGACTAAAAAGGAATCTTCAGTGTATTAAAGTGTGGTGCCACCACAGAGTCAGTTAAGCAGCAGGTGTGTTGCACAGACTCAGTACTAACTGTCAAACATTTGCACTGCAGCTCCAGTTTGCACACTTCTTAGCTATGCACAAAGATGTGTATCTCGCAAGTGTATACACTTTTCCAACCATCACACAAATGCCTAAAAAAGCTTATCTGCAAGGCTAGGGAAAGAATCCGCATGGATCTTATCCAAAGGGATATAGGTGACCTTCAACACACTTGACCTGACCCATTCTGTTTTTGTTAACGGTAGATCTTGCTTATTGAACCTGGATGACTTCTTTGATATAGACCCCAAAGACCTGGATGAAGGATAACAGGACATACCACCTATATTGAGTTATCCAAGGCCTTTGACACTATCCACAATTCATGTCTCATAGTGAAGATCTCCCATCTGGGAATTAGGCCATATAGTACTAGATGGATAGCCAACTGGCTCACCAATAGAACACACACACTGTCAAAGTTGGGGACTGCATTTCCATCACTAGCCCACTTACTAGTGGAATACCACAGGGATCCATGCTGGGCCCTCAACTGTTTGGAAATTTCTTTGCTGAAGTGCAGGCAACAGTAGATGGCCTGTGCTATTAACTGTGCACACTCATATAGACTCCCCCATGATGGTAACATATTACAGAAGGGGCTGACACAGAAAAATGATTGGTGCTATACACATTGACTGAACCTTAAAGCAAACAATGCCTCATTGTCCCTTTGGCAATGAAGTACCGCTGCTAATTGTGATATACATAGCCCACGTCTAAGCTCAAGTACAGTGTTGTGAGACTTTGGAACATATGTTGATAGCAATCTACACTTTCATCACTATGTGTCCATAGTGGTAAGATACACATTCTGCATTACACACCTCATGCATATAGACATCACAACCAAGACCAGGGAGGTCATAGGTCTGCTGTACTCTACCCTTATCAGACCACTAATTAAGAACAATGCTCTCTTCTGTTTGTACCTCACCAGACACCTGCAGCAGTTGGAGGAAACACAGAGGTTTGCGAATGGGAGAGTTCATGGCCTCCAAATATGATGTAAATGGAAAGACTGAAAGACCTGCAACTGTAATCAGTATCATGCAGGCTGCTGAGAGTTGACCTATGCCTGTCCTATAGATGAGTCTCAGACCCTGCCCAACTGGAAATGTTGGACATCTACAAATGAAGTGGGACAAGAATAACTTGCTCTAGGTTTCTCAACCTAGCCTGTGACACAAACAGGTCATGCTGGGGACGCAGATATATTCCCCTAGTGATTAACACTCCTCTGTAATAGGCTTCCACGGCATGTGAATCAATGCTCCTTAGTGACCCTAGTCAGGTACAACATTGACAACTGGTTGGGTGATTGTAAAGTCACCTCTATCTCCCTCATGGACAGGGCCAGTCGGTGCTGTTCACAAAATCACTCTGCTAACTATGATTATCTATGTTCAGTAAGGATACATGTGTTTTAACACAGCTAGGCTTGTAAACATCCTAGGGCCATAGTAGCCTCATATGAACTTATGCAGGCCTCCCAACCTCCTGTCTCCCACATAGCCTGCTGATGTCATCTACTATACATTGACCTGCACTCTTGTAACAATCAGACTTATGCCGTGGCACTTGCATAAAGTACTATGTTTTGCAGTCTGTGTACTTAGATAGGTAGAGGTTCTATTCTCATTGCAGTCAAGAGAGTGGGTGTGTGTATGCTCTTGCTTGATATTACAGAGAGAATTTTACACCAGCATGTGGGACACTGTTATTTACCATATTATGCTCAACAATCACTGCTGATGGACACTGCATCTGAGACACTCCAAGATGGACTTGTGCCGTGGTGCTTGCATAAAGTACTTACTTCTGTAGTCTGTGTACTTTGATAGATAGGGGTTTTATTCTCACTGCACACAAGTGTGTGTGTGTGTGTGTGTGTGTGTGTGTGTGTGTGTGTGTAAGCACTTGCTTGACATTACAGAGAGCATTTTACACCAGCATATGGAACACTGTTATTACCATATTGTTCTGAACAGACAATGCTGATCTCATCAGCTAAGTGTTATTTGAGACACTCTAAGCTGGATGTGTGCTATGGCACTTGCATAAAGTACTAATTGCTGTAGTCTGTGTACTTAGATAGGTAGAAGTTCTATTCTCACTGCAGTCAACTGGGTGTGTGTCTATGTGGTCTTGCTTGACATTACAGAAATCATTCTACATCAGCAGGTAGGACACTGTTATTAGAATATTATCCTAAACAGACACTGCTGATATCATCAACTATATCAGATTTGTGGATATACAATACTCCCAGTGGGGCAAGTTCAGAGACTGATTGGGAGGCTAGGCAGATGTCACCTCATCCTATGCTAGACAGATTACAGTGACATGGTTTTTAATCTATCCACATACATCATGGCATGGTTTGTAATTCCTGTGTTTTCTTGATGAGAAAGCCCTGTGGTCTCTCCAGCCATTGCATGTGTCTGGTGAGGTTCGTGCAAAAGAGCATTATACTCTATTAGTGTTCTGATGAGGTTTGAGTCCAGTGCTGTCACACAATCCTAAGATCTGAATATGATTGAATGACTTATGATGTGCACAACACGGGCTTTCGATACCAATGTGGACACTTGGTGGTCAAAGTTCAGATTGCTATCTACATGTGATTCCAGTGCTTGCATCACTGGGTTTCAACATAGCAGGAATGTTGTTAATGCTGTGATTAACATGGAATTCCACTTTTCAGATGGACAACAGAAGAAAGACACATTTCTGCATTTATTTGTAGATTGTGTGCCTTTGTCACCAATCATTTATCTGTGTCACCTCCTCTTGTACTATGTTATCATTGGTGAACTCAATGATTGCACCCAATATGCAAGAATCAGCAAACTTGGTAAGCCAAAGGACATAAACTTAAGTCTGAAATGTTGAGAAATAGAGTCCAAACAGTGAAGGGCCAGTCGCAGATCCCTGTGGCTTGCTAATGATGACAGCTGTACTAGTACAGGTTAATTCACCAACTTTCACATTATGTGCTCTGCGGATGAGCCAATTGGTTACCATCTTGTAGTGTAGAAATTAATACTCAGTTGGGAGGGTTTCTCAATGATACCTGTGTGGGGGATTGGGTCAAAACCCTAGGTTAGATCATGATAGGCAGTATGTACTGTCTTACCTTCATCCTATCACATGGAATCACTGGGCTGTGACAACATCATGGATCGCCTATGGCGTGACTCAGGACATACACCTTCCTGATATGGTTGAATCCACATTTCAACAAACCCTTCACATGGGCTTTGTTCCCATAGAATGGTGTACATCAACCTGCACCCATCTGAATTGGGGGGTTCGCACCTTATGCATGCATGTATAGACATCCTGACTCTCCTCAACTGTGAGGTAGACTAAATGGACACTAGTAATATTCCAACTATGTGCAACAAATCTGTGTGAGTCATTAATGCTAAGTCATGTCTGTTACATGTGATAGATGTCCTCAAAGAGGTCATTGAGGACATGCATGATGACAACATTATCGTCCTGTAGAACTTGACCAGGTCAAGGAATTTGACACAAATCCACACTGAGTTATTCAATCAACACTATCATATGCTGTCATAAACAGCTATATCACTAACTGGGTAGACCAGTGTATCATATATGTGCCATCTCACTATGTTGAAGTGTGTGAAGTGACTTATATCTCAGGTCCAGTAATCAGGTCAGTACATCAGGGCTGTATGCTATGCCCTTTCCTGTCCATTATTTAAGTGATGGACATCACAGGTGACATACATATCCAGGGTCCAAACAACTGCCTGAAGGTCTACAGATTGTGGGAGATCATTGATCCCAACTGTGATAATAGTATAATACAGACAGTATCAACACATACCAAAATTGCTACTACAGCCATGACAACATCTGCAATGACAAGTAAATATGGGAGGATTTGTTAAGTCAGATACACAAACACACAACCCAAGTATAATTTAGACATCACACCTTATAATCAGACCAATAGGTATGTGACCTGTGTCCTGGGGTAGATGATAAGTGGAACATCCACAAGGATGTGGTCACAGTGCTAACTACTGCCTTGAATGTAGCACAAGTACTGTGCAGTGGCGGCTGGTGACATCAAATCAAAGGGGGACTGCAGGAGACAACTGAATGGATGGGGCCAACTAGAAAGGGGTGGAGCTATGCTAAAAACCACAAAAACTGGGACTTTGATTAAATACGCTGCCCTGGGTGCCAAACTGTCATTATGAGAGTCCAATCAAAACAAAATGAAGTGTAGAAGAAAAATAATATTTCAATGCATTGGCTACATGATAGCTTACTTAATATCTAGATGGAAACAAAAAGGTTTTGAGGCATGAAAAAATAAATTACTTTCTAAATACATTACTGGAATGCCAGTCGTCAAAATCAAGTATAAAAAAAAAAACAGGCAGCACTCAAACCCCTTCTCCTTGCACTGCAGTTCTAATTATAATTTATATTCAGCTTTATAAAAGTACCAAGTAACATACTGAAAGTAGCAATCTCTGTGATACCCCCACATGTAAAACCATTTCTTATCTAAAAAAGACCTGCTGCCTGACAAAACTGTCTACTTGTTTCATGGGGAAAACACGATCAAAGTAAAAAAATGAACAGCAAACAAGAAACAAGCACAAGATAAATTGCTTAAAGGATAACTGCACAGGTTATGGACCACACAGGATAGATTGGCATTCTGTTTAGTTTATGGGTAAAGCCTGCAAAGATGACTGCAAGTCTCCAACAAATGTAATAGGTTCTGAAAATACTGTAATCCTGTCCTTTATTACAAGTACTGTCATATGTATTTCAATACCTAAGACTTATATGCTATCGAGTTATGTAAATACTTTCTGCATGGCAACAACAAAAAGGCTTTCAATGTTGGTAATTCTTTAACAGTATGGTTATTAAAGCTTACTTGCATCTTACAGTCTCAGACAAGCTCAAGCTTACCTGATGGTCATTAAAGCATCGCTACTTAAACACAGAGCAACATGCACTGCAGCAATATGCATTTATTGGATAAGAAGAAGTATAAATCAACCGTATAAAATTATGACCAAAAACCAGAACATTTTGCAAAATCAAGGAAAGATGAAAAGCCACTGTTGTACTTGAGTCTACCTTGAATGGGGGGATACTCTGCACAATTACATTGCATAACTGCTCCTTGCCTTGGTTGGACACATCCAGAGTCACTACGTGGGGGAGTGGAGTGCAACAAGTGAAGTGTCACAATTTGAAATGTCTCTGGCTGACAGAGATGGCCCTGACACATTTGTCATACCTCTCAGCCTCAGGGCAAGAAATCTGGACAAAGCCATAAACAGAAGTGGGACAAAGACCCAAAAATAAGGACAATTTTAAGTATTGCTCTTATAAACTTAGAAAGATAATAGAATAGTAGGTCTTGCATTAATATAAATTTTCTGAAGGGTATGAAATCTGAAACTCAAACATCTGTCATTATTTTCTAACTTCAATCTTTAATGATTTGCCACTAATTTGCCAGAAACCACAATTTTATGAAAAACGGACCAAAAATATGATTCAAAAATATAAAATAGCCACACAATACAGCTAGGAACCTGTCAAAGAAGGGATACTTTTATAATATTAATACTGTTAACTTGAGCAGCTGACAAAATAAGAGAATCTACATGCATTTCTGAAATTAAAAGTAATCTATAACTCTGATTATTACATTTTTTTATTAATTGCAAACCCTCCACATTTTCTTCCAAATTTGCCATTTTGCGGAGGGATTATTAGTGGGAGAGCAACATTTTGAGCCAAAAGCAGGACAGTTGAGAGGTTTGGATATACCTAATTCTATAAAGTGATTTATTTGCATGTACCTCTCAACCTCTTAATGCAGGAAATCTGGACAAGGCCAATTATATTGGGGGAACATAGAAACAGTACTAAAAATTGCTCTTGTATAAACTTAGACAGTTGACAGAATAAAAGATCTTGCTTCAGCATGAATTTTTCTGAATAGTATAAAGTCTGAAACTCAATATCTGTCATTATTTATTGACTTCATTTCTAAATGATTTGCAGAAAACCAGAAATTCTATGAGGAACAAACCAAAAATAAGAAGCAAAAATCTATTAATTCTGCAAAAATCTCGACAGTTGAGAGGTATAGTTCAGCCGGGGCTTTCTGAGTTTGCCACTCTTCCCTCCCCTCCAAAATCATGGTCAAATGAAGCCTCCCCCTTGCAGCTATTCCAATGTCCCATTACTTGGCTATTTTACCCCATTTACCATAAACACTGTAATGTGCATACTGCTTTAATTCTACAATGATTTGGATTTCATTTAAAAGTTTTATTTTAAATTTTACAGCACAAACACTAATAGACATCTGCTAAACAAAAAAAAAATACAGTGGAAAGGCACTCTAAAATCACAAAGAAAACAGTCAAAAGGTGCCTGTAGCATAGAGTAAAACACCAAGGTAGTTTTCCAAACTGAAGTTTATTCCAAATACACACGAAACTTCACAGGTAAAAAGCACACAAAAATGCCTTTGCAGTACACGCGTTTTCGTCTCCATAATCAGACTTCCTCAGATGACCAGTGTTACAGGAAAATAACTTGCAGAGTGACACAGAATTCACAGCAAATCACATATGTTAGAAATGGCAAATACAGCACATAGCTTCATGTTCAGGTCTTTAACAAGTTGCATAGATTCAAAGCCCAGCAGTCTTTCCTGCTTAGAGAATGCAGAATTCAAGCACACTGTATAAGTTGTTCCTTCCAGTCTCATTAGCTTAATGGTAACAGCAGTTTCTTTCTTCTGGACATAATATTCCTTTTCCAACTTCTCAATAGTTAAACTATCAACAGCCTTCCTTCCTGCTGCTTACAAGTTTTATTTTACATTTTACAGCACAAACACTAATAGACATCTGCTAAACAAAGCAATGCAGTTTCACAATGAAAATAGACTTAGCATTAAAACTTCTCTTCCCTTGAAACTGACATTCATTGAAACAGCATTGAAACCCACAATAAAAAAAATACATCTGGCCAGTGGCAGATAAGGATTAACATTGTGTTGTTTTCAAATCATTGGACCCTTGCAAAGGAAACATATGTGTTCTTTCATACACCTTTCTGATTGTATTAAATTATATTCCTTGTATAATACAGTATAGTTGTTAGAGGGTGTTTTAAGTTTATTGTTTTGAACATTTTTCCAATAAACAATGAAACAAAATGCATGCACCAGTAATGACACAGCTGCCCAATTCAGAATATTTCCATCATAAAAGTCTACTCAAACTTCTACATTCCACCAGTATCAGTAAATATACACAATCTTTGCAGAAGTAAAAGTCATGTAAATAATTCCACATTACAGAAATCTGTAACTAATGAAGTGGTTGCTGCTAGCAAACAACTTTATATTTCATTGTTTCATCTACAAATAAAGTGCCTGTTGTCCTTGAGGAATAAATTGCCTATGTTACATTAAAAAAATGATAAGCTAGTAATATTGAAATAGGGAATTGATGGCAAACTGATAACAGGTTCATCATTACTTGTTATCTCCACCAAAGAGGACATTCTCAAGACTGCAGCATCCACCCCCTTTAAAAGTACAACACAGTACAGTATCAGCAATGCATCTATATATTGTGGAAGTAGAACCCACAGCCTTCTGCATCAAAAGCAAGTAAACTACCTGTTGTGCTATTAACAATGCAAGCAGATTTAGCATAAGCAGCACTAAACTTCACTTCAAGCTCTCAGCTCCTTATAAAATCCACTCGACACTCAACTTTATCTCTCAACTATGAAGCACAAGCAATCTGGAAAAAGCCAACATTTATTGGGGGGCAACAGCCCAAAAAACAGGGACGCATTTTAAACATTGCTTGTATAATCTTGGAAATTTGATAGAATAAAATGCTGCGTTACCACCATGCATTTCACTGCCAAGTTTTGGCCCCAGGCCCTGTGCACTACAGTTAGAGCAACATACCACTATGCCAAATCAGCTATTTATCAAAGACAGGTAGACTGAAACTTAAATGGCTATCATTTAGTGAATTCATTTCTCACTTGCTCTCAACCTCTTAGCACAAAACACCTAGACAAAGCCAATAATGGGGGAATACAGTCCCCAGACATATTCAATGAATTCAGTTCTCAGCATAGCTCTTAACCTCTTAGCACAAAAAAACCTGGACAAAGCCAGTAATGGGGGAATACAGCCCAAAAATAGGGACAAATTTCAAGTATTGATCTTATAAACAGAAACTTGTTAGAATAAAAGGTTTGTGTTACCATGTACTTTCTGAAGAATATGACATCTGAAATTCAAATGCCTGTCATTATTTAGTGAACTCAAAATCCAGAAAACCACAGATTTTATGAGGAACAGAACAAAAATATGAAGCAAAGATTATACAAGTGGTGGTGGGTAGGGAATTTAAGCTCTTGTCACCTGCTCCCAAGGTAAAGGGTTTGAGTCTAGCCACCAGGTATTATTAACTGGGGCATTTTACACACACACACACACACACACACACACACACACACACACACACACACACACACACACACACACACACACACACACACACACACACACACACACACAAACACACAGTAAAAACGTCCCATGAAGTTTCCAAGCCAAACACACAGTAAAAACATCCCATGAAGTCTCCAAGCCACACATACAGTAAAAAGTCCCATGAAGTCTCCAAGCCAAACACACAGTAAAAATGTCCCACGAAGTCTCCAAGCCAAACACACAGTAAAAATGTCCCATGAAGTCTCCAAGTCACACACACAGTAAAAAAGTCCCATGAAGTCTCCAAGCCAAACACACAGTAAAAATGTCCCATGAAGTCTCCAAGCCCCACATACAGTAAAAAAGTCCCATGAAGTCTCCAAGCCACACACAGAGTAAAAATGTCCCATGAAGTCTCCAAGTCACACACACAGTAAAAACATCCCATGAAGTCCCCAAGCCACACACACAGTAAAAAGGTCCCATGAAGTCTCCAAGACACACACACACAGTAAAAAATTCCCATGAAGTCTCCAAGCCACACACACAGTAAAAAAGTCCTATGAAGACTCCAAGCCACACACACAGTAAAAAAAGTCCCATGAAGTCTCCATGCCACACACACACAGTAAGTCTCCAAGCCACACACACCTTGGCTTCATTAAAATGAGTTCATACCTGATTTCTGCAGTGTCTTGTACATTACAAGTTGCTTCTGAATTCAGTAAAAAAGCCCTGCAAGAGCAAAGTCCTTCACCTTCTCGTGAGAGCTACCAGCCTGCAACTGTTGCAGTCTGATCCCCTTCAGGTCTATGCAGTAATAAACTGCATAAACGTCTGGGATCTCTGTTGTTTGAATGCTGTCTGGCTAATCCAGACTGCTGGTGAACCAGTCCAGATGTTTGTGTGCATGTGTGGAGTTCCGGGAACTCTCCGAACAGGCATGTGCGGAGTTCCGGACTTGCTTTTAGTTTTATATTTTGTTTTTCTTTTCTTTTTTCTTTTCATTTTTTTTTCTTTTACAGCTGGAGGGGCTGCAATCCAATAACATGAGCTGCCCCTGGTAATGGGTATGTAAAGGACTTACACATCACAGACCATAATATTTTATAGTTCCCAGACTTCATCACACCAATACCTGAGCACAATGCACCCTTCTTCATGTACTGCCAGAAAATAAAAGCAGACATTTGAGTTTCAAACTTCATGCTCTTCAGAAAATCCATGCCACTGTAGAACCCATTGTTCTATCAACTTCCTAATTTTTGTAAGGGAAATACTACAGTCTGACACTATTTTTGGCCCTTTGTCTCCCCATTATTTATGGCTTTGTCCAGATTTTCTCTAAGAGGTTGAGAGGTATGTTTGAGTTTCATTCTACCACATTTGTGTGCAAAATCTATGTCAAAGTTGTCCCTATTTCTGGTTAAGTGTCCCAGCATTATGTTGGCCTTTGTGCAGATATGTTGAACAGATGAGAGCTATCTGTGAAGCCCTGGTGATCATTGTGGCATTCTGCACAAAATGATGGGCCGTAGGTGCTCTTCTTTAAACAGAATTGCTATCCATGTTCACTTACACAGTTTCCTGGCCAGCATCAATGTTGCCAGCTTCAAAACCCCACTTAGACATGGTGAACAGCATAAATATACATTACGCACTACCGCTCACCACTCACCACCACCACCGCACAAACATGTAAACTCCATGTAGGCTTCTCTCGGTGCCTTCATGGAGTTTATTGAATCAGGGGAATAGTTATAGTTTATGTTGTTACTCTTAGACAGATGTGCCCATTTGTAATGAATATAGCAACTTGTTAAATGTATAATAATATCTGCTCATAAAAGTATTTATTAATGATGGAATATCATGAGAACAATCCATTCTTACTTCAAACTATATTAATGCAGTTTTAATTACAAGCAAAATGATGGTATACTCCACCTAACTTTTGTTACATAGTTATGCCTTTTGCAATATATGCAAATAAAGAAGTTCCTATTCTATAGCAACCACTAAGGATTACTTAATAGAAATATAAGGTCCCAGAATTAATCTAAAATAGGTATTGTGTAACAAGAAACTAATTAGTTTTTGGGAGTGCCTTACAAGCTCTCTAATTGCATGCCTGTTGATTCTAGTTGTAAACTGTATGCAAGCTAATTCTAGTCATAGTGTGAACTGTGTGACCTTTTTTCTACAAAATAGATTTTCATCACTCTTTTGTGTTATGGAGGAATTTAACACTTATTGTGTCAAAACAATAATGTTATGAAGAAATTTCACTCTTCATTTGTCAGAACCCTGATTCTTGGGTGTGTGTCCTGGTGTTATTTATGTGGAATGTTGACAGCTGTAGAATTGTAAGTCAGCATAACTTACACTGTTCAAAGTATACTTATGAAAGGAAATTAGAAACTGATTTAAAAACAATGCAAAAGGAAATATCTTTTTAATATTTATATAGACTAGGCAGCGGTAGTGCAGCGGTTAGCATTGTCGCCTCACAGCAAGCGGTTCTCCGGTTTGATTCTCAGCTGGAGTGCCTTCTGTGTGGAATTTGCATGTCCTCCCTGCTGTCAAGTGATGTTTAAAGACATGCAGGTAGGTGCGTGTGTGAATGGGTGTGCCTTTTTTGAAGGTCGGGCATCGGGGTGGCACCTCGGCACTGTAAAAATCCACTGCCAATCATAAGCAGACTGGAGTTCTGCTGTTGTGACCCATAACTGGGAAAAGCCGAGAAACATTAGTTAGTATATAGCTAAGAAAAAGTGATGAACAGTCTTACTTTTCACTGAAAGTGAGCACAAGGTAGGGTCTGAGAAGTCTTCCTTATTTAATGATATCATTCAACTGACATTCAGTGTGAAAGACTGGTGAAGTTCCCACATTAACAGATCACATCACTAGGTGGGCTACAAGTTCAGATACAAAGAGACCTCTGAAGAAAGTAAAAATAATAAATGCAGCAAGACTGTCCCTTGATATACCAACAGAAAATAAATTTAGTAGCAAACCATTTACAGGAAGGAAATTCAAACGCACAGGAAGAATGTTGCACTGCAATGACTACAACAGTTAATAATCCAAACTGACAATAATAAATTAAGGGAATGGCAGACTTTGTGCTGTTGGACACACCAAGGGAAATATATAAAGTAGAACCTAATAGGATTACTGTAGCTGTTCTGTTAGGAACCAAGTTGCAATACTGTGTGTTTATATTCTTTGTGTTCTTCTTCTTCTTTCGGTTTTTCCTGGTAAGGGGTCACCACAGCGGATCACCTGTCCACTCATAATTGGCAGTGGAGTTTTACAGTGTTGAGTTGCCAGTCTGGCACCCAACCTTCCACAGAAGGCACACACATGCACCCACTCACACTTAGGACCAATTTAGAGTGTCCAATCCACCTACAGCATGTCTTTGGGATGTGGGAGGAAACCGGAGCACCCGGAGGAAACCCACGTGACCACAGGGAGGACAAGCAGACTCTGCACAGAAAGCACCCCAGCTGAGGATCAAACCAGAGAACCTCTTGCTGTGAGGCGGCAATGCTAACCGCTGCACCACCGTGGCCACCCCATGTTTATATCCTTTGTGTTAATGGAGGGAAATTTTTTTTAAATTACAACTCCTAAACATTGATTTTAATAATTTAATAAAGGACTACCTTCTGTCACTGAATAGGTCAACCATGTCCATTTCAAATATATCTATGAGTACGGTGCAAAAAGTGTCAGTACTGCAAGAAACAGTGTGATTACATTCCAAAAATGGGGAAAAACGTGTTTTTAAGCACCTTTCTGATGTCAAGCTTTTGTTAAGCATCAATAAACATTGTTAAGATTAGGTCCTGCAGTAGGGGATAGCAGAGACTGGGTTGGCCAGCAAAGAACAGTAGAAGAATGTAAGACTTCTTTTAAAAGCTTATCAAATTTACTATGCCACATTTATTATTAAACAGCCCATCAATTCAAAGTGCCTAACAGCATTAAAAGCCATTAATTCTACAGAGGGGTACTTTGTTTCTGCCTTCTGTCTATTTGACAGCATTAAGTGGTTTACTGACTTTCAAAGGTTTTGAAAGCCAGTAAAACACTTCACGCTTCAGCACTTTTTTCTATAACTGGTATAAATGTATACAATAAAACTCCATGCAATCCTCTATATTATATATGATTTGCACTAATTCTGTTCACTGATGAGAGCATTGCAGATGTTGTCCTTCTGGGTGTCTCCAGCATTCCACTGCTGCTACTCTCACAATATGTTACTCAGCATTAGAGCCTTTAAAAGCTTAGACATATTTATCCTGAGTTGTCCCAATTGTCGGTGGTTAGGTGAGTGAAGTTCGCAGAGGTAAGGGTCTATGGTAGTTAATACCAATTTCCACTGTCCAGGAGGAACTTGGGCACCATCAAGGAGTGAATTTGTGATCACACATCCATTGATCTAGATTGTGTTTGAAGAGGGTCAAGGATGGGCATTTTCACGTGAATTGGAACGTTGTTACAGAGAAGTGGCAGTCTCTGGGAGATGTAGTTATCTCTTCACCATGACCTGTTCATGTCAGAGGCTAGATCACTGGAGTGAGTGACCCTCATGCAGTTTGATTTATGAATGTGTAGCATTTCCATCAGGGCTAGGTCAGAGACACTTTCAGAAGAATACCTTAGGAGATGTGTTTCTAGGGGAGGTACATTTGAACCATTCTAGATTTCCCAGCAAGTACGTGATATTTCAAAAACTGCTGTCAAGAAACATTAAATTCTTTTTTTTGAAACAAGAATAAGTAGTTGGGAAAGTATACTAATCATAAACTGGTGCAATCATGCAACAAACAATTTTAAAGACTGCAATTAAACAAGAGTTGAGATGCAAATTATTATCAATGATATCTATTTTTGGCTAAAGGTGATACATTTAAAATAGTGGTATTCAACTTCAGTGCAACAATTGTAAATGTATACTATAAAATGTATAACCCCATAGAATTGATAAAACTGTGACTATGACCCAGGCAACCTGGATTTGATTAGCGTCTCAGGCGACTGATAGAGTGGCAAGGAGGGATGATCATGTTTATCCTGTGGAGAGGGTGATGACATAAGTGTCTCCTGCAATGTATCTGGTGGAGACGAGGGATGTTGCTGGGAGGAGGTGGGCTTTGGACCTGGCTGAGCTGCCACTGAGGTGGGAAGATACTCTGCCATGTCCTCATTGCATAACCCAGATTAATGTAGAGATGGACAAGCCCACAAGATCCATGACCATCCCCAGTAAATACTGAAGTAGGTCTGGGGAGGTAGAGGATTAATTGGTAGACCTGGCATGGGTCTGGGGCTCTGGGATGCCAGCCCAGTAAAATGACAAAAGGAGACCAAAAAGAAAAAAAAATAGAAGCTATTGCTTTACAGCTATTGATAGCATCCCAGCTGCAGACATAGGTAGCTTAGCAGCAGTCATTACCTGCCCTTTGACAATTCTCAGTAACAAAGCTCTCAAAGAAGAGTTGGCCACAGATCTTTGGAACCAAGTAAAAATCATTCCAGGTTTTAAACATGATAAAAATGACATGGTTGGAAATGATAACTTGTCACAACCTGTGCCTAAACATTAAAGTCCTAAAAAGAACAGTATACAACAAATGTCTAACTTTTTAAATTAGCACAATATTCTATCAAACAGACAGCATTCATTCAGACCATGGCACTGTGCCTAAATGACTACTGTCAAACTTTTGGATTGCATTTTATCATATTTAGTCAGAGGACCTCATACAGTTGCTGTCTTCCTAGATTTCTGAAAATTCTCTGATAAACTTAACCATATAAAATTCATCTCACACTTGAAAGAGGGGGATTGCAGCCAGACCATTTAGGAAAAGCTGTACTAGATAGCCATTTCCTTGAAAATAAGTAACTATATTAAAAAATACAATCTTCTGATAATAGAGCCTGCATTAACTTTCACTACAAGGATCCAGTTTGGGACCCTTTCGTTTTCAAGAATTACAAATAGCATGCATCAGCATGCAAACAGTTTAGTATTTCTGCCAGACTGCACTGAACAAAGACCTGCAGACCAGATTTTAGCACAGTCTTGAGGTGGCAGAAATATAACGATGTGTGAGAAGAATGCAATGTATTGTGATACTTAACAAAAACACTTAGTAACTTGCCTAATTATAGTATGACATTTACTTCTAGAATAAGTGATTTTGCAAAAATCTGGAAAGGTTTGGAAATGATGCAAAATCACAAGTTGTTCTTTAAACCATATGTGGATATTGCCTGCATATAAATAAATATCTCCTCACAAACAAAACTAGACATATGGCTGCCCAAGCAATCCTTATCCCCCAGGTAAGGCTCCCTATTGAAATGTCAACATTCAAAATGTTGAGTACCGTTAAGCTGGAGGAAAAAAAAGACCAAAGACACAGGAGAGGAGAAAATTTAGAAAATAGCTCTTCCCATTAAACCTTTTTTTACAGGGTGCAAAGACTTCCTTCACCTCCCCGATGTCGGGGCAAGCCACCACACCTCCCAAATATACCCCATATCCTTGTTTACAAACCTTCTGCTGGGCTTTAGAGATGATTGTCTCAGAATAAACCCTTAGAGAAAACCTTTCATGTACCTCACCCATGAAACCTTCTCTAAGCTCCTTTTCAGAAGTATTGTAAAGAAATCATTCTGAATTCACCATATGACAGTGCTTTAAGTAAATGGAGGAGGGGGGATGCATGCTATCAGCATGTAAAAAATTGTTCACCAAAGGTGGTTTTCTATATGGTCTGTGTTGAACTTTGCCATGCCCATTTATGTAGAACTCAACGTCTAAAAAAGCTATATTGTCAGCCTTACATTCCTAAACAAATCTGAGTCCATGTGTATTTCCATTGAGCTCATCCATAAATTTTTCAAACTGCAACTGATTACCCCTACATATAAAAATGAGGTTGTCTATGTAACGTTTGTAATGCACAACATTTTTAATAAAGAAGGATTTTCAACACATGGATTGTTTTTCAAATTCATCCATGTATAAGATGGCATAAGAAAGGGCAAATACTACCCCCATCGCTGTACCTCTTGATTGTAAATAAAATTCTTTCTTCCATACAAAATAATTGTGTGTCAAACTAAACTCCAAAAGAGATAAAAAAGAGATACAGGGGGCTTCTCTCATCACTTTTATCACAGCTTCTAAGCCCCATTTTTTCTCTATATTTGTGTACAAAGCTGACACATCAATGGTAGCCCAAAAGTAATCTTTATCCCACTCCATGTTACATAAATGCTTACAAACTTCACTAGTGTTTTTAATGTGAGACACAATGCGGGCCAAGTGTTCCTTAAGATGAAAGTCCAAAAATGTATTGACTCTTTCTATGTATGAGCATATACCTGAAATTATTGGTCTCCCGGGAGGATTCCTTAAACTTTTGTGAATTTATAAGTAAGGATGCTTGGGTTCATTTACAATCAACTTCTTAACATCATTCGATTTTAAAAAGCCCAGCCGTTCTCCTCTTTCCAATAATTTACAAAGTTCCTCACTAGACTGTTGCACCGGGTTTCCAAATAATTTTTTATAAACACTTTCCTCTGATAACAAATCCTGTACCATGTTCTCATAATGTTGAACATTCATAACAGCCCAATTACCCCCCTTGTCCACTTGTTTGACAACTATTCTGTCTAAAAGTGTTCTTAGCTCTTTCAATGCTAGCCATTCACTTTTACTGAGATATCCTTGTGTGTTTTATAAAATCTACAAAACTCATATTCAGATTTGGCGCACACTATATTCTCAAACACATTCATGGGATTTGAACATTTGGGAGGTATAAAGGTGTTGTTAAAAGGAAAATTAGGCATAGGTATAGGTCCATAACCCATACAGAATTCCCCACAATAAGATTTATCATGTTCACAATTGTCCTTTAAAATCAGCGTATCAAAATCATAATCATATATGCTTAAGTTTAATAAATCGTCACTTTCAAAAATATCAAATACATCCTGAACAGATTCTTTTTCCCGTTCATGAAAAAATACTTTCAAATTCAATTTGCGAACAAACTTATTAACATCTGTGATAATATCCGCTAATGCGAGAATCCTTGCAGGTACAGGCTTGATTTTTTGGTGGTTGGAAGATGCTTCTTGTCCTTTTGACTGTCCCTCAGATTTTCCTATTTAAGCATACGTCTTGTGTGTCCCTCTTCTTCACCTGTACTTCACATCTGCTTTTCTATCTCCCCATTTCCTTGGGTGTGTGCATTACTTGTGTTTCTCACACATCCTGTACCCACTGTTAGCTACTGTTAGCACTGGTAAAGTGGCCATGATTGCTCATCACCTTTATAATTTTTTTTTATTAGGAATTTTACAGATTACATATTTTTCAGTGAATGTATTTTGTTAGTACATGACTTATGGAGACATACATAGCTGTTTGTGGATGTATTGGATGGATTGCTGCAGATATGTGTTTCTTTAAATGTCCTGCAACTTTCCTTAGGCTTGTATAATTTCTGTAGCTGTACGTTGGTACAGCCTATCATGGTTATGATACACTTTTCTTGAATTATGGGTTTGCTGTGACTGCTAGTCAGTGCAATGATAATGCTGGGCAATTCTGTTTTGTATCAAGACATTCTAGGTTTATTGAGCCGGCATATTTGCACATTACAGGCTTAACCACAACATTTGTGCAGATAATGGAAAATGTGATGGATTCTGTGAATGTTACTGAATCTTGCCAATAAAATTGTGACTATTATGATAGTCATAATACTGGACAGGGTGGATGTTAATGTGCTTAGAAAATAACATATCTGGAAATTATTTACTTATTTAGTTTCTATTTTTATTAAAAGTGAGTTTAATACATTTTTCCTTCATTGTTGCTTTATGTAGTTTAAAAGCATCTTAAATTGGTTAATGCAGAGACAGTGTAAGCATAACTTGTGAAAATATATATTTTCTTGTAGTCATTATAAACAAATCATTTCTGATTTCAATTTAATATTTTGTTCTGCTGGTATTTCAATCAGAGGAGCATAGCAAAGACAGCTATGGAAATGTCTGATTGCATTTCTTCTTTCAGCTTTTCCCAGTTAGCGGTCACCGCAGTGGATCACCTGTCCGCTCATGATTGGCAGTGGAGTTTTTATGGTGTTGAGTTGACAGCCCGTCACCCAACCTTCTACAGAAGGCACACACATGCACACACTCATGCCTAGGGCCAAATTAGAGTGTCTAATCCAACTACAGCATGTCTTTAGGATGTAGAAGAAAACCAGAGCACCCAGAGGAAACCCACACGACCACAGGGAGGACATGCAGACTCCACACAGAAGCCACCCCAGCTGAGAATCGAACCAGAGAACCTCTTGCTGTGAAGCAGCAACACTAACTGCTGCACCACCACGGCTGCCTCACAGAAATGTCTGATTGCACTGAACAAACTGAATAGCTACATTTCCCAGAATTGGTTTAGTTCAACTGTTGACTAAAACTTAAGTTGACTTTCCATGTCCTCATCGCTTTAGTTCCCATGGGATAAAAATAGAATTAGAGTATTTTTCACCTCATACAAAATCTCTATGAATACATTAAGTGGAAAGTGCAACATATCCTCTCATTTCAAGCAGCCCTGGTATGTTCCAGTTTGTTGTTGTATTTCATGGCTTCACCAAGTGGAGAAAAGGGAGAAAATTAGTGTGAAACCTTGTAGCATTACTAATAAACAGTGATTAACTTGTCAATAGTACTATTAAGACATATCTCAAGCCTTTTTTTACTGAAATACTTAAATAAGTGTTTATATTAACACACAGATTTAATTCCTAACAGTCAGTAAAATACAGTGCTAAAGTAAGTCTAAACACTCATAAATAAAGGAAAATCCTTTGCTAAAATCATTGTTAAACACTTTCGTCCTTAGACTAGTCAGGACTTAATCAGAACTGACAAGAAACTTGTAATCCACCATTAAATATCATTCAGAAAGTCATGTGTTAAAAAAATGTGACGACATCACATTAAACAATATGCTTGTCTATGTGTGTGTATATATATATATATATATATATATATATATATATATATATATATATATAGATATATATAAATATATATATATATATATATATAAATATATATATATATATATATATATATATATATATATATATATATATATAATATATACATTTACATATAAAAAATAAATTAATCAGCTGAATACTAAAAAAAAACCAATATAAAAGTATTTGAATATTTTGTATTATGTCATGTACAAAATCAAAAGAAATAATTTTGAAGCTCTCAGCTTTAGTGCTCAGGATATTAATATATCGGTATTAAGTCTGGGTGGGAGGGACCAGTGTCTAAGTTTAGCTACCAAGTTAGTTCCCTGTACTTGATCCAGGTTTCCCAGAGACCACCTATGGCATTAATGGAAAAATTCTCCAATACAAAAAAACTTGCATGTAAGGAAATGCTTGTAAACTATATTCGTATCTTTTTTGATACCAATGTCATGCATGTGCTTGCAAATTTGCCTCCTTAGTGTACTTTCACTTCTTCGTACATAAAAACAGGCACAGGACAATCAGTTGTCTACATATATTAGGTCAGTACTTCCACACTTAAAACATTTACTAGAAGTGTACGATGTGTACGTTTTATTACAGACAGCAACAGTAATTTTGCTGCCTTCCAAGATGCACTGGTGGCAGAAGCTATACTTGTATGTTCCCTGATTTTTATTAGTTATGGTGATGCTTTACCCCCCTCTTTTAAATTGACTTAGTCTTGCCTCTTTTGTGTATTATAACAGTCTGACAACCAAAATGTCCATCCCCTTCTGGAAAGTGAGAAGAAATGTTCCAATTTTTGTTCAAAATATTTTTTATCTCTCCAGAGTCATTGTTGTATTTGAATATTGATGACCTTTCATTGTTTGCATTCTCATTCTTATTAGGAACAGCACATTCCTTCCCTTATTCAGAGATTGATATATATTCTGAGCCAAAGCATTTGTTGTTTCATCTTGGTTGGTTTCTGAAAGATGTGACGGGTACGCACGATGTAAAAACATATCATATAGGTTATTGCTTTCTTTGATAGATCTGTCATAACCAGATATCATGCATGCCAGTCTAACATACTGTAAGTGTGGGTGGTTATAGTCATGATGAAGGTACGAGTTAGAGAAAGTTGACAGAATGGCACAGACTGAAGCAGAATTTTCTGTTTTTTTCTTAACTCATTCCCTCCAGTACAGTTGTTTTGAGTGTGTACTTTAACTCCCAATGGGTCTGCCTTGAGCCTTTAAAAAAATGAAGTTGTCACTTACAATTCAAACAAATGTCCATATCTCTGGAACCATAAATTTTACTAGTAATTGGCAAACCATTCAGGATAAATACTTTTACATTAGTGGCATTCATTCAGTTCAAGGACTTCAACAAGATTTTATAAGCCAAAATAAAGCCAGTGAATATTAATTTTGTAATGTATAAACAGCTTATGATATCTCAGTAACCATTCAAGAAAGGCACGTACTGCCAGCAGGATTTTCTTCATTCAGCTGTGAGCTTCATATGAGACTGCACAATTTTGTCTGTGTTACCTGAACATTGAGATATTTAGAGAAATGTGAAAATTATTACAATACAAATAAACAGTATACAGATAATATTCATCCTCTCATTATCTGCATTAGACAGACATTAAATATCAATGCAGTTGTGTTTGCCATCATATATGCTTTAGTATGAAATCTTCTGATGCATTGTATGTAGCATGATTTCGGAATTATTAATGCAAATATGAAAAAGCAACATTTGATGCCTAAAGGCGTGAGTAGGAGGTAACTGCAGAAATGCCAGGAGGCTGTAATGAGTTAATGTGACATCTAAAAAGCTAACTTCATCATCATAAGAAATGTATTATGTGAATAACAAAAGGGAGAAACAAACTGGATGTATTTAAAAAGTTATTCAACTTGTCCATTATGTTAGAGCACATTATGCATAGGTCATCCAGGAACAATCAGCAAATGCAAAGTTAAGAACATGGTCCTTCTCTCAAATTCACAGCACATTAACAATGATTGGGGCATACGCTGTCCCCACTGCCATGTCATAACTTTGTTTGAAGAATTCTGATTGAAAGGATCTATTTTAGCTATGAAGTGTCTGTCAGTAAGGATATTTTTAAACTGGGGACTGGTGTCTGAAATTATAATAATTTCAGTTAGTTTGTTGTGAAATGCTTTGGTCAGATCAATAAACAGGGAACTTTTAAGAAGACCATTTTTAACGTTTTGCAGGATGTCCTCAGATAAGGACCAAAGAACTACCACAGTACTTCATGTAGGCCAGAATCCATGTTGTCTAGAGAAGAGCAGGTGGTGCTGCTGGATATATATATATATATATATATATATATATATATATATATATATATATATATCTTTTTCACTTTGCCAAAAACTCATTTTATCGAATTTCATTTCACCGAAAATAGTAGTGGCAGTGTATCCCCACTGTAGTGCGATCCAAGAGTTAGTATATATAGGTGGGGGAGTGTGGGAAGCACAGCTAGCTTGGTTTTATACTGTCCAGTTTCTGTTAAGAGGATAAGTAAGTAGTTTTTAATCAAACTAGGTGGGGGGCTATGCCCCCACACCCCCCAATGGGAGGGGCTGTGCCCTCCACACACCCCCAACTATATATACTAACTCCAGGATCACACTACAGTGGGGAAATGGGCATATATACTGCCACTACTAAGTTTGGTGAAATGAAATTTGACGAAATGAGTTTTTGGCGATTTGAGCTTTCAGCGATTTGGTCTTGGTGAAATGAAATTCGGCTAAATGAGTTTTCGGTGAAGTGAAGTAGATCCATATATATACAGAGAGAGAGAGACAGAGAGAGATGGGTGTAGACTATCTTTTCAAGATATTTGCCCAGAATTGTGAGGATGGGCATTAAAGGAAGAGAGACCTATCTTTTAGGTTGGTTTGCTTTTGCTGTGATCTAATTACAGCAGTTTTCCAAATAAGTGACATGATGTTTTGTGTGAGAAATGGATTATATATGTGTGTGTGAGAGGAAGACACAGATGGTATCTGCAGTGATATACAAACTAGGAGTTTATATTGCCAGATCGAAAAGTTGTGTCAAGTGGAAATATTTTCAGGTATACTATAGACTTCTTTGGGAGATATGTATTTGAAGTGAAAGAGGGTGGTGAATAGTAGTTAAGGGGGCAATGCATAATCTGTGTGAGGTGTGGAGTTTATTGATGAGAGATTGCTAAATTCTTTAAGGAAGAGAAAGTTTTGTTTTACCACATCAAATGGTGTGTGTAGACAGTGTCTCATGAGGAGGATTTATTCCTGGAAGTAAATTAAGCTTTTTCCAAAAATGTTTGGGGAAATGTAAGAAGGTAGTTTATTTCCTTGTTTAGATATTTATTGCGTGCCTTTCAATGGACTTCTTAGCTTCTTAGCTAGGTTATGTAAAACTATAAAGGAGTTGCCATTTGTGGGGGTCTGTTTTTAGTTTTTCAATGCTTCATACCTTAGAATTAAGAGACGTTTGACTTCAGTGAATAGCCAGTGGGTGGGTTTATAGAGCCCATGGATAAGTGAGAGTAATTTGTCTTGCAGCTGGAGCAGAGGTTTGATTAAGCTTACAACTGTTGAGTTATGATCATGCAATGATAGCATATGGTTCCAGATGTGGGCTGTGAAAAAGTTTTTGAGTTTGTCAATATTAGTCATGCTCTAGTGTTTGAAGGCTTTTAATGTAGGTGACAGTTTTATAGGATGGATGACAACTGAAAAGGTTTATCAGAGGTCGCTTATTGATTGTGGCTGAATGTTTATTTTGGAAACGAGAGTTAGATATATTTGTAATAATCATGTCAAGTGTAGAGTGCTTGGAGGATCTGATGGTAGGTCTTGTTGGTTCTTTTATGAGTTTAAGGAAATCTAGGTCTGCCAGGAATATTCCTATGTCAGATGAAAGAGGGACAAGATAATTAAGATTCAAGTCACCTAGAATGATTGTTATTATTTTGGTACAGTTATTAAGGATGTTGATGAGTGATTTGAATTCATTTATTTAGGGAAGCAGGGAGTAGTAGATAGGCTGCAGTGATCAGTAGTGATTTGCCTTTGTGAGTTCGAAATTTTATATGAATCCATTTAGGTCCAGAGTCTAAGCAGGAGTTTCCCTGGGAAATGAGTTTTGGGTTTATGTTATTTATGTGCATAACTATGCAGCCTCCAGCTGATCATTTACCTGATCTGGTATCACTGACATACTTGTAGGAGATTGGAAAGTGTTGTAAAATGTAGGAGTCTTGTTTGACCCAGGATTCTGAGACTACTAGAAAGTCTGAGTTGTGCTGGGAAATAAAAGCACTTATGTGGTCTAGCTTGTTTCTGCTGCTATGGGCATAGAGGAGGGCACAGTCCAGAGAAGGAAAAAAGGAGTTTTCATGCTGAGGGAATTTTTTTAATGAAATATTAATCATGTTTCTAGAAACTTGTATGTATTTGTCAGAATCAAACAGAATACAATACATACAATAAAAGTCTTGGTTCACAAGTTTTACCAGACCCCACACATATCAGGCTTTATAAGTCTAACTGACCTGTTGTTGACCTACTATAAGTCATGTAATAAGTCAATTTTGTTCAGCGTCAGGCTTTTTATTCCCATATTGTTTCCATTTTAGAAAATCCCTGATATCTTTCTCACATGACTTTTCATATATTTGCACAGCTGAGTGGTGGAGAACTTAAACAGGTTCTTCTTTCCCAACTCAGAAGTGTTTATTTTAAGTTTATCAATAAAAAGTAACTGCCAGGTTCAATTTTCTTGTATACAGTTTTAAGATAATGAGTACTTTTGCTGGAGTAATGACTGAAATCCAATCTTAAACAAGTGAACATGTTTTTGTTTTATGACAAGATTGCTAAAGTTAAAATATTGTATTTCTCATATCTATGCAAAACACCATTGTGCAAAATTTCAGTATTACCAGTAGATGCAATAGCAATAGGTTTTATCTCCCCTTGCCTCTGCCTCACCTTTTTTGTGTTGCCTTTCACCTCTTACTCATGTCCCCTTACCCCCCCCCCCGTTCCCTGTCCTTAATGATGTACAAGCCGATCTGGTCATCTTACTGGTGGAAGGTTTAAAGGGACAACATGGGAGTGAAAATACTCATTGTTGGAAATGGTTGAGAATGTTCATCAGTAGGATTTATTACATTTTAATTGAAAATGTCATCATTCTTATTGTTATAATTAGTTTATCTTTGAGGCGAAGTGGATAAACCTGCATAGTTTCATACATTGTCCTTTCTCTCTCCATTTTCCCTTCCTTTCTTTTTTCTAATCTGATTTCACTTGCAGACCACATTAGAGAAAACACTGCAGAATTATTTTGTGTGTTAGTAGGAACAAGTAAGTCATTAGTAACAGATTTATTGAGCTTGTTGATTTCCTCAGTCTAAACTTCAAGTTGTCACTCATCATTTCATATGATGGCCCTTATTAAGTCTTTTCCAAAATTGGCATGTAAAACATTACAGTTTGAGTGAAATTCAGAAAACCCTTAAATAACAGCCACTGGTCTACTTCTATGCTTGTTACCCCTGGGGACTCTTCTGTTACTGATACAGTATTTTAAAAGGTCATTATCAATCTGAAGTGAATGATATTTAAGTAAAACTTTCTTTAGTGTACCCATTTGCTCTGTAAATATGTCACCTGTACTGGAACCACTTCTGAAAAAGGTGATTTTTTTTTTTCATTCATCCACATACTTAAATTTGTTTTTTGGCTTGCATGTTTTCCATTAGGTCTTATAGTTTGGGAAAAAAGAGTGGAATGAGATTCAGGCAGTGGTGAGGCAATAACATTTACCTCCTCTATTAGACCTGGAGTTGAGGGACAAATAGTATTGTTACCTATAAAGGGGGGTATCCACTGTTGTAGCAAAATATGGTGGATTGTATGTTACTGTCAACATCATTTTGTCCTGTTTTAATTTGTAAGGCCACCATTTGAATAAGCAGTTGAAACAATCTTGTTAAATTCCCAAGTAATGATCCCAAGTAAGTGGACACTAAATGGTTGCAATCACAATCTGGGGATGAATCCTGAAATGACATGAACACTTCCGTTGAATAAAATCTGAACGAAAAGTAAGTCAAACATGCACAGATCATTTAATGAAATCACAATTCAGCACACAGACAAGCATATTTTTAAGTGTGATGTTGCCACATGACTTTGGGCCACATGACTTTTTGAATGCTACTTAATGGTGGATTACACATTTCTTGACAGTTTTGAAGTATATATTTAATTATGAAAAACTACATCAAAATTTTGGAAGAAATGCAATTCATTCTCCCTAGCAATTCAGCTTATGCCTTCATATGGAAGCAAAAATGTTTAACACACCAGTACATCCATTTACATATACATAACGCTTAAGCTGCACTTATTAATGAATTAGAATCATTAAATTTGTTTTTTGGCTTGCATGTTTTCCATTAGGTCTTATAGTTTGGGAAAAAAGAGTGGATTGAGATTCAGGCAGTGGTGAGGCAATAACATTTACCTCCTCTATTAGACCTGGAGTTGAGGGACAAATAGTATTGTTACCTATAAAGGGGGGCATCCACTGTTGTAGCAAAATATGGTGAATTGTATGTTACTGTCAACATCATTTTGTCCTGTTTTAATTTGTAAGGCCACCATTTGAATAAGCAGTTGAAACAATCTTGTTAAATTCCCAAGTAATGATCCCAAGTAAGTGGACACTAAATGGTTGCAATCACAATCTGGGGATGAATCCTGAAATGACATGAACACTTCCGTTGAATAAAATCTGAACGAAAAGTAAGTCAAACATGCACAAATTATTTAATGAAATCACAATTCAGCACACAGACAAGCATATTTTTAAGTGTGATGTTGTCACAATGACTTTGGGCCACATGACTTTTTGAATGCTACTTAATGGTGGATTACACATTTCTTGACAGTTTTGAAGTATATATTTAATTATGAAAAACTACATCAAAATTTTGGAAGAAATGCAATTCATTCTCCCTAGCAATTCAGCTTATGCCTTCATATGTAAGCAAAAATGTTTAACACACCAGTACATCCATTTACATATACATAACGCTTAAGCTGCACTTATTAATGAATTAGAATCATAATTACTGAATAAAGAGCAGCAATAATTAACTAGTCAGTCAGCAGACAATACTAACATAACAACAGCCTAAGAAAAAGGAAATGAAAAGAATATGATAAGGAATATATGAATAAAATAAAATAAAAAATTACAAATGAAGTTACTAAGTCAGCAACACAGACCAAGTTATTTCATTATTTAAACCACAGGAGGCAAGAATATTAAACCTCAAAATTAATATTGTTTCTAATTTAAGTACATTTATCTCCACCTCATAATGGTTTAACAGTAGCAAGTATGAGAAATCTCACAGAAGCAATGATGCCACCATGAAACTCAAAATGAACTACAGTGCTAGAAGAGCAAACTTTTTTAAATTTCATGCTTTTCTGTATCCTGAATGTATAGTCTTACTTTTTTTTGTCCAATGTACCACTTAGTACTAGAACAAGAACATTTTACTGCATATGCTACCACAAAACTGTGGCAATTAATAAAAACAAATTCTTAAGGGCATTGATCCTGACTTCCCTCAAAATCAAAACAAACTACATACTTTGCATAAACCACAGTAATGCATCTCAGAACTCATGGTAGCATTTTAACAATCTGAGAGATAATTCCCCTAGATTCAAAGATCATTTTCAAGAAAAATTAGGATAGTTGGGAAATGTTAATTTTATACAGTTAGCAAATGGTGAACTTTATAATACTTTGCAGATTTAAAAGGTATGACTTCTGCAATTTAAACAGGACTACAAGTATTCAAGTCTCAAGTGCTCAAAAACTACTTTCGCAAAGAAAGGGACTTGAGCATCTTAAATCTTAGGTAGTCTGTGGCTCATTCTAAAAATCAAATATGAGTTCAGACAAACAACTGTTGCAACTTGCCTAAATGCCTTATTCAGGGAGGTGTGATTTAAGTGCAGTGGCCTTGGCAAGGGAGTAGGTGATGGTGGCAGCCTAGATTAAGGCTCCGGGGAAGAAGGGAGTTTTAGGTTTAGGAATTGGATGCGTTTTTGATTTAGGGAGTGGAAAGTGAATTTTAGGGTTAGGAAGTAAGGCAGAAGGGTTAGGGAACAATAAGTGAGTCTTAGGTTTAGGGAGCAGGGGGATTTTAAGTTTGAGAGTGAAATGGAAGGAGGTTTTTAGGATATAGGAGCAAGAAGTCCATCTTTGGATAAGGGGGCGTGCAGGGAATTTTAGGTTTAGCAAGGTGAAAGAGAATTTTAGGCTCAGGAAGTAGGAAGGGAGTGTTATGGTTAGAGCTAGGGAGTTGTAGCACTCTATAGTTTTATACGATAGGGTGTTAGGAGAGCTAAGTAGTTATGGGAGATTGAGTTATTGGGAGGTTATCTACTTAACTTTTCAAGCAAGTGTCAGCGAGCAAGTGTTCCATGAGCAAATTCCATGTGAGCACTTGCTACACAATTGAGTGGTGCTATTTCAAACTGTATCATTTTATTGTTCTGAATTTTTCTGACAGAACACATACATGCATACATACAAATATTTCAAGTGCAGGCATTTTTGCCCTTCTAGCTTGCCAATATACCAAAACACTTGTTCCCATAATAAATGCCCAGGCTGTTCTTGAAAATATCTAAACTAGTACTTCCTTTAATGTAATTTGGTAGTCTATTCCATGCATCGGCTACTCTATCAGAGAACCAATTAGTACACTTCTCATTCTATAGAATTTTCTACATAGGTTGTCTGATGATTTTCTAGTACTTTTTGATAATCCTAAACATCCTCAAAGGTAGTTGTCTCTAAATGACCTGGGTCTATATTACGGCATTGCAAAAGCCGTTAACCGAATGGCTTTAGAAACGAAAATTCCGGTAATAGAAGTTGCTTTTGTGGGGTGCTGCACCCCCCCCCAATTATATATGCCAACTCTGAGATTGCACTACAGTGAGGAAAGGGGAAATTTTCTGATCTTCACTGTACCATGATTTCACAATACACATTTCTATTACCGGCTTTTTCAATGCCATAATATAGACCCAAATGGCCTATATACTTGAATACTATAATTTCAGATATTTTAGTCTTTCTTTATAACTTAAATTTTCACATCCATGGATGCCCTTGGTATATTTTCTGTCAAATGCTGAAGTTAAATCTATATAAATTATATCACAGTATAATTTTTCATTCACAGCTATTATATTGTTGTAGAACATCATGTTACAGGTGGTATTAGATCTGTTTTCAACATATGCATGCTGATATATGGTTTCAAGTCCAAACCTATTCAGTTCTGACAATAACTTATCCAATATTACCTTCTCTGTTATTTTTCCACAACATGAAAGTAAACTTAAGGGTCTGTATGACTGGGTTTGTCTTACTCCTCTTTCCATTAAAGACAGGCTTTATAAGAGCATCCAGTCTTGAGGAATCTCCCCATATTTATATGACTTAGTGAAGAAAAGATATAATGCTACTGTAAGTTCTTGCTGAAGTGTTCTCAGGTCAATGTTTCTAATTCTGTCTCCTTCCTGTGCTTTGTTTGGATCCAGTTTGTGCAGTTCTTTTTTGATATAATCTAATTTGATTCCAGTATCTGGAGTTAGCTGGATGTCACTTGGACAACTTACCACCCCCTTTTGTGGAGCCAAACTGTTTTGCATAAGATTTTGTAAATATATCGATAATCTGTTATATCTGAGAATAACTTTTAGAATATGCACACAGTTTATCAATCTGTGTGTCTTTATTTCTTCATCCTCTGTATCTATAAAAAGTTTTTATATTATGCTCAATATCTTTATATAAATTTTCTTCAGTTTTTTTTATCTTGTCTCACACTATGCTTAATCTTTTTGTCCAGCTTGTTTATTTCAGTTTTTAAAGTAGTAATTCGACCTCTCTTCCATTTCTTATATTTTTGTCTCTCACCTTAATCAGATATCTTGTTCTTATGGGAATATATCCCCCTGATGTTGTATGCCTAGATCCTGATGTTAAACGTTTTCTTTTTATTTTTTGCACTCAATTTTTCTTTCAAAACTTTCCACATTCCATCTGCAGCTTTTCCACTGAACACCTCACTCCAGTTAGTTTTACATAGTGACTGTTTTGCTTCCATATAATCTGTATTTAACCTTCTGTGCATTGGCTTAGATTTCAGTTTGGCAGAATTATCTAGCAACAAATTAACCTTTATAATCCCATGATCACTGCACATCAATGGTGGTAAAACTTGACTTGAATTTACAATAATTTCTTTGGGAACACAAATAATGTCTAGTATGTTCTGCCCCCTGGTAGTTTTTTTTTTTTAATCTGAAGCAATTGTTGTTCCTGAATATACACTGTGAATAATTTCAGTATTAACATAGTTGAATCAATATTATTCCAGTCTGTTTCTGGTAAATTTAAGTCCCCCTCTAATATCATTCTTCCTTCCTGTGTTTCATGCAAGAAATGTATGAATTCCTCCAGGTCATCTGCACTTGACTTTGGCGGTCGATACACTCCAAAACTTGTTATATGTTCCAGGGTTGTCTTTATTGTCACAGTTATACAATCTATAGTATTGGTATTATCATTGAACATGTAATAATCACAGGTCTTATAGCTATCTTTAATCCCTATCATAACACCTCCACCTAATTTTTTGTTAGAATGTCTGTTACAGTAAATACATTTATACCCTGACAGAACTGATTTCTAGAGATGCATTGAATTTTGCTATCTGTGAACTGTTACATTTTTAACCTGGCAAAAATCCTGCCTAGTTTTTGTCAAATACTGCAAAATATCTGCTGCAAAAATTCTCTTCCCTGATCTTGACAAATGCACACCATCCTGTCTGAACACGTGTGCCCAAACCTAGGCTTGGATGCTCTACACATTTCCATTTTTTAATACAGGACACTTTTTCCATGTAGGTATTTACCCAAAAAATCTTTTCATTCACAGTGACCTGACTATGTTGCAAAAATGATGCCTTTTTCTATAGACTGAAGGTTACAAAAAATGACTCAGCCAACTGGACTACAACAGAAGAGGGGCCTAATGCATTTTACTTTGTGGCCAAAAAGGGGAATTCCTTTGCTGAGTGTGATAGATACAATTTAACCTAAAAGGGGAGGGATTGAAAAGTATATTAAGAAGTAATATAAAGAATATGAAAAGCATGTTTCCATTTCTTGGCTTGTTGAGTGAATTTCAGATTCAGTAAAAAAATAAAGAGTTGTTTAGTAAATATAAGAAATAACATGGTCAAGTTATTTATGAATAGAAAAGAATCTGAAAGTCAAAGATAAAGGTAATGATGATTTTAATTAAGTTGAACTAAATAGATGAAGTGTGGGGCCTAAGAGAGGAGTGTCTATATTATTTAGGTTCATAGGTTCATAGGTCTGTACTAGGCTAATGGCCATGGAACCTTTACAAGGCTAGCCCATAGGATTACCCTGGCATTGTGCCACCCAACCTTAATTCCCAGTGCCTCTGTCGAGTAGAGCCACTGGAGTGATCCCCAGGGTGAATTTTCTATTTCTCATCCACTCATCAAGATTTCTCTTGGAGAGGGCCAGTGAGGTCCTCTGTTTGACATGTGTAGAAAGTCTATTTCATAGGATGGGCAGTCTCTGGGTTATGAAACTGTCCCTCCAGCACATTCTGTTGATTGTGGTAATGAGGTTAAGGTCTCTGAAGTGTGTAGTGTGGAGGGATTGGGATTTTTTATGATTCGGTTGAGGTCAGGGACAAACTTGCCTGTAGCAATGTGGTGAGATGGATAATATGGCAAGAAAAGACTCTCTTAATAAAAAAAATGATAACAAGTATAATCAGTATATACCAGCAATGACCCAGAATTGCACAAGAATATTTTTAATGAATGAGATGAGGTTAAAACTTAAGAAAAAATAAACTTTAAAACAGATAGCTGGAGGGAACTTTAGCTTAACTATTATTTCAAGCTTAAAGAGGAAGAAAGGAAGTTTGATAAACAAGAATATTATGAAAAAGCCATTGTGGTACTCAAGGAAGAACAGTTAAACGAGGAATTGGTAGATATATTGTTGGATAGGAGTAGTCATTTCAAAATCATACATTTACAATATAGATATTGTGGCATGGGATAGTAATTTAGACACAGTATTTATGGCTTAAGGAATATATGCATGATAGTTCTATTTCAGATCATGCTACTTATCAAGTTATACATGAATTATAACTAAAAAATACTGTTGGTGGGCTCATTAGAAATGGAAAAAGGAGCAGAAAAATATCTATTTTATTATGTCTCTTTAAACTGAGCATAACATTTAACGGTTTTAAAAGTAAAGGTCTGATTTAATGAGATGCTATAGAAATTATGACAAGGGTAAAAACAATTGTTGATGAAGTTAAGACAAAAATGTCCAAAGAAAACAAATTAAAATAAATATAGAATAAATTACAAACATTACAAGGGAAGTAACATGACCCCATACATGTAACTGCTGATATATTACAAAATGAGAAAATAATGAAATGTCAAATAGATACTCTGTTGCTAACAGGTATTAAAGCAACTGTTTTAACTATAGGTGATTATTGGAAGATGCAAAAAGAAAAGGATGTAAAATATTTAGCACTGAAACAGAAGGAAATGAAAAGAAGTACATAAATACTATATGTTACATATACAAATGCCGACAGTTTATTCTCAGAACAAGAAATTAAATACAAATTCAGCATTTTGTGACAACCATTATAATAGTTCAGAAGATAATTTTAAAACATGGTACTGGAAACATCTAGATAGTATATTTTCATTTCAAGAAGCCATTAGATGTTTAGAGTTTGACATAACTGTAAATGAAGTAAAAATGGCAATTAAAGGAATAACATATATTAAAAAAGAGTTCCTGGGGGCTTTTTTATTAAATTATAGTAAATGGAAGAGCAGCAAATATATGACATATAAGCAAAACTGTTTAATGTTTTTAGAGACAACAATAATTATAAATTCAAAGAGAATGGATAAAATAACACTTCTTCCAATAACATAAAGATACCATAGATCCACCAAAATATATGCAAAATGTATTACTAAATACAGATATCAAACATTTTTACAAAGCTATTGGCAAGTCTTACCAAAACTGATTCAAAAAAGATAACCTGGATTTATAGTTAACTGGCAAAAAAAAAAAAAAAAGACAACTGATGGATTCTAGGTCTGCTTTCAAACTGGAAGAAGGAAAGTGGTGGTACTCATGTTGCCATTATTTTATTTCACATCAGAAAAACATTTGACATATTCTACTGAGAAATGATATCTAACATTCTTAAAATAAACTTTGATTACAGTTTCCTAGATTGGTTAAAATGAATCTACAGGTACCAATGAACAGGCTTGCTAATTAATAATAATGTGACAGATACATATATACACTGTTTATATTAGTTATTGAAAAGCATGTTCTTATAGTTACGAAAGACTAGTGCCAGCTTTTCGGTTTATTTGCTGATGATTGTATACTGATGACAAAAACTGTAGTTGGAGTCTTATATGAATTTTAACACAATTCCAGAAGTTTGGAATGGGTTACCATTAAACTGTAAAAAGAAAAGAACTAGTGTAAAGAAAGAAGACTGGGCAAATCTGATGAAATACAAATAAATTCTGAACTGGTTTATTTAAGTTTGCTAATAAGAACATGCTCATGTTTTAAAGATATTATTAGCATAGTGTCAACAGGTACTGATCACATATATAATCTTTGCAAGTTACTTAACTGCTACTTCCAGTTTTGATTTTGTTTATCCTTTACTATAGCATAGTTCACTACTCCCTCATAACCACTATGTGTCCTAAAAAGTGTGTGGTAACTTCTTCAAATAATGATGATGAGATGATGATAATAATAATAATAACAACAATAATAATAATAATGATAATAATAATAGACTAGACTGAATATGTA